>NC_141606.1:7799384-8141884 GCF_047967505.1 Dipteris shenzhenensis
CATCCCCTTCCCCCCACCCACCCCCCTCCCCGCCCCCGCCAGCGCCGCCAGCCCCTCCCGCCCCCTTTTCTCTCCCCCCCCTCCCTCCTCCTTTCCTCCCTCTACTCAGCCCCACCCTCTCCCTCCCTTCCTCCTCCCTTCCCTCCAGTCCCTCCATCCTCTTCTTCTCCTCCTCTGAACCTTTCTCTCTCTAGTTCCTCTCTCTTCAAATTTTAAAAAAAAATCTAGAAAAAAAATTAATCAAAAAAATTTGCAAGGTACCTGGAAAAAGTTTGTAAGTTTGCTCTTTCTTGCTTTCTTGCTCTTCCTTCCTTGCTCTCTTGATCGTCCTTGCTTTCTTGCTTCAGTGAATGAAATGAGGGGAGAATGAATGAAGAAGGAAGGCTATATATAAGAAAAATTAGGTTTTCCTTCTCCTCTCCTATTGGCTTTCCATTCCTCCCCTCTCTCCTATTGGCTTTTCATTTATCCCCTCTCCCATTGGCTCCCATTACTCCCCCTCTCCCATTGGACCCCCATCCCTCATCCCAATCTTCCATTAGCCCTCCCCCCATCCATCCATTTCTTCTTCCTCCCCATTGCCACCACTCCCATTCCACATTTCCACCACGTCCCATACTCCTCTCATTTCCCAAAATCCCATATTTCCCCATCTCACCCTCCTCTTTTTCATCCCCTATTAACTCCCTCACTCATTTCACTCCCTTATTATCCTACTCCCCTATTACCTTCCCCTCTCCCATTCCATTCTTCCCTCCCCACTCTCACTTCCACTTCCCATTACTCACTTGCCATTTGAAAACTATTAATATATTATTATACTATTTTTTATACTTATTATCATACACCTTTATTACTTCCCTCTCCCATTCCACTCCTCCCTCCTCATTCCCACTTCCACTTCCCATTACTCACTTGCTATACACATTTGCAAACTATTAATATATTATTATATGATTTTTTATACTATTTGCAAACTTACATATGGGCAAAATCATAGGTGTCAAAGCGATCCTATTGTGGTCATACAACAACTGTGCTTTTATTCAAGGGCATATTTATCCTCATCAACAAGCTTATTTACTCAAGGTATGAAGTGCATAATTTGTGCACTAGGTGTTTACTTTGTGTCAAAATTGTTTGCCACACACACACACATATACACATACCGAGAATTTTCTAATATTATCGCATCTACATTTCTCCGATGGGCACAAAACTTTGTACACGCCTCAACCTAGGTCTTATTGACTTGCATACAAAGTGGTGCACCCATCTCATAAGTACTTGTTCGGATAACACACCTCCAAACGTATTTTATGACGATTGTGCATAACACTAGGAACAAAATGGTGTATCATGTGAGATCGACTATGCAAAGCATATCCAATGGACACAAGACTTTACACGTTCCTTAACCTAGGCAGTATTGACTTGTGTGCAAAGTGGCATCCCCATCCGATAAGTACTTGTTTGAAAAATACACCTACGATCGTGTTTTTTGACCGTTGTACATGACACCAAGGCAAAAAACGGTATTTAATACTCAATCTACCATGTAAAGCATATCCGATGGGCACAATACTTTGCACGTGCCTCAAAAGCGGTGGTATGGTATTCCATGCAAAGTGGAATGCCCATTCAATAAGTACTTTTTAGAATATCACACCTAGGACCATGTTTTTTATTGATTGTTGTCCATGACACTAAGGCAAAAATGCTGATTTATGCTTAATCACAATGCAACGCATATGCGATCATCACACTACTTTGCAATGCATATGCGATCATCACACTAGGTGGTATTGAAATGTTCTCAAAGAGGCACACCCATTTGATAAGTACTTGGTCAGATAACACACTTAAGGGCGTGTTTTTTTACGGATGTGCATATCACTAGGGAAAAAATGGTGTATAATGCGTGATCGACCATGAAAAGCATATCCGATGGTGACAATACTTTGCACGCATCTCAACCTAGTTGAAACGGACTTGCGTACAAACTGGAGCCCCCATCCGATAAGTACTTGTTTGAATAACACACCTAGGACTGTGGTTTTTCATGGTTGTGCATGACACTAAGGCAAAAACGGTGTTTTATGCTTGATCGACAATGCAAAGCATATCCGATGGGCACAATACTTTGCACACACCTTCAACTAGGTAGAATCAACTTACATGCAAAGTGGCACGCCCATCCCATAAGTGCTTGATCGGATAACATACCTAGCAGCGTGTTTTTTTACAGATGTGCATGACACTAGAGCAAAAATAGTATTTAATGCTCGATCGACCATGCAAAGGATATTAGATGGGCACAACACTTTTTGTACACCTCAACCTAGGTGGTATTGAAATGTTCTCAAAGAGGCACACCCATCCGATAAGTACTTGGTCAGATAACACACCTAAGGGCGTGTTTTTTTGTGGATGTGCATATCATTAGGGAAAAAATGGTGTATAATGCGTGATCGACCATGCAAAGCATATCCGATGGTGAAAATACTTTGCATGCATCTCAACCTAGTTTAAACGGACTTGCGTGCAAACTGGAGACCCCATCCGATAAGTACTTGTTTGAATAACACACCTAGGACTGTGTTTTTTCATGGTTGTGCATGACACTAAGGCAAAAACGGTGTTTTATGCTTGATCGACAATGCAAAGCATATTCGATGGGCACAATACTTTACAAATACCTTCAACTAGGTAGAATCGACTTACATGCAAAGTGGCATGCCCATCCCATAAGTGCTTGATCGGATAACATACCTAGCAGCGTGTTTTTTTACAGATGTGCATGACACTAGAGCAAAAATAGTATTTAATGCTCGATCGACCATGCAAAGGATATCCGATGGGCACAACACTTTTCGTACACCTCAACCTAGGTGGTATTGAAATGTTCTCAAAGAGGCACACCCATCCGATAAGTACTTGGTAAGATAACACACCTAAGGGCGTGTTTTTTTGTGGATGAGCATATCACTAGGGAAAAAATGGTGTATAATGCGTGATCGACCATGCAAAGCATATCCGATGGTGACAATACTTTGCACGCTATGCAACGTAGTTGAAAGGACTTGCGTGCAAATTGGAGGCCCCATCCGATAAGTACTTGTTTGAATAACACACCTAGGACCGTGTTTTTTCATAGTTGTGCATGGCACTAACGCAAAAACATTGTTTTATGCTTGATCGACAATGCAAAGCATATCCGATGGGCACGATACTTTGCACACACCTTCAACTAGGTGGAATTGACTTACAGGCAAAGTGGCATTCCCATCCCATAAGTGCTTGATCGGAAAACACACCTAGCAGCGTGTTTTTTTTAACAGATGTGCATGGCACTAAGGCAAAAATAGTATTTAATGCTCGATCGACCATGCAAAGCATATCCGATGGGCATAATACTTTTCTTATACCTCAACCTAGGTGGTATTAAAATGTTGTCAAAGAGGCACACCCATCCGATAAGTACTTGGTCAGATAACATACCTAAGGGCGTGTTTTTTTACGAATGTGCATACCACTAGGGAAAAAATGGTGTATAATGCGTGATCGACCATGCAAATCATATTCGATGGTGACAATACTTTGCACGCACCTCAACGTAGTTAAAACAGACTTGCATGCAAAGCAGAGCCCCCATCTGATAAGTACTTATTTGAATAACACACCTATGGCCGTGTTTTTATATGGTTGTGCATGACACTAAGGCAAAAATGGTGTGTTATGCTTGATCGACAATGCAAAGCATATCGGATGGGCACAATACTTTGCACATACCTTCAACTAGGTGGAATTGACTTACATGCAAAGTGGCACGCCCATCGCATAAGTGCTTGATCAGATAACACACCTAGCAACGTGTTTTTTTTGGATGTGCATGGCACTAAGGCAAAAATGGTATTTAATGCTCGATCGACCATGCAAAGCATATCCGATGGGCACGATACTTTGTGCACACCTTCAACTAGGTGGAATTGACTTACATGCAAAGTGGCATTCCCATCGCATAAGTGCTTGATCGGATAACACACCTAGCAGCGTGTTTTTTTACGGATGTGCATGGCACTAAGGCAAAAATGGTATTTAATGCTCGATCGACCATGCAAAGCATATCTGATGGGCATAATACTTTTCCTATACCTCATCCTAGGTGGTATTAAAATGTTGTCAAAGAGGCACAGCCATCCGATAAGTACTTGGTTAGATAACATACATAAGGGCGTGTTTTTTTGCGGATGTGCATACCACTAGGGAAAAAACGGTGTATAATGCGTGATCGACCATGCAAATCATATCCGATGGTGACAATACTTTCCACACACCTCAACCTAGTTGAAACGGACTTGCGTGCAAACTAGAGCCCCCATCCGATAAGTACTAGTTTGAATAACACACCTAGGACCGTGTTTTTTCATGGTTGTGCATGACACTAAGGCAAAAACAGTATTTTATGCTTGATCGACAATGCAAAGCATATTTGATGGGGACGATACTTTGCACACACCTTCAACTAGGTGGAATTGACTTACATGCAAAGTGGCATTCCCATCGCATAAGTGCTTGATCGGATAACATACCTAGCAGAGTGTTTTTTGACGGATGTGCATGACACTAGAGCAAAAATAGTATTTAATGCTCGATCGACCATGCAAAGGATATCCGATGGGCACAAAACTTTTCGTACACCTCAACCTAGGTGGTGTTGAAATGTTCTCAATGAGGCACACCCATCCGATAAGTACTTGGTGAGATAACACACCTAAGGGCGTGTTTTTTTGCAGATGTGCATATCATTAGGGAAAAAATAGTGTATAATGCGTGATCGACCATGCAAATCATATCCGATGGTGACAATACTTTGCACGAACCTCAACGTAGTTGAAACGGACTTGCGTGCAAAGTGGAGCCCCCATCTGATAAGTACTTATTTGAATAACACACCTACGGCCGTGTTTTTATATGGTTGTGCATGACACTAAGGCAAAAACGGTGTGTTATGCTTGATCGACAATGAAAAGCATATCCGATGGGCACAATACTTTGCACACACCTTCAACTAGGTGGATTTAACTTACATGCAAAGTGGCACGCCCATCGCATAAGTGCTTGATTAGATAACACACCTAGCAGCGTGTTTTTCTACGGATGTACATGGCACTAAGGCAAAAATGGTATTTAATGCTCGATCGACCATGCAAAGCATATCCGATGGGCACGATACTTTGCATACACCTTCAACTAGGTGGAATTGACTTACATGCAAAGTGGCATTCCCATCGCATAAGTGCTTGATCGGATAACACACCTAGCAGCGTGTTTTTTTACGGATGTGCATGGCACTAAGGCAAAAATGGTATTTAATGCTCGATCGACCATGCAAAGCATATCCGATGGGCATAATACTTTTCCTATACCTCAACCTAGGTGGTATTAAAATGTTGTCAAAGAGGCACACCCATCCGATAAGTACTTGGTAAGATAACATACCTAAGGGCGTGTTTTTTTGCGGATGTGCATACCACTAGGGAAAAAACGATGTATAATGCGTGATCGACCATGCAAATCATATCCGATGGTGAAAATACTTTGCACACACCTCAACCTAATTGAAACAGACTTGTATGCAAACTAGAGCCCCCATCGGATAAGTACTAGTTTGAATAACACACCTAGGACCGTGTTTTTTCATGGTTGTGCATGACACCAAGGCAAAAACGGTGTTTTATGCTTGATCGACAATGCGAAGCATATCCGATGGGCATAATACTTTGCACACACCTTCAACTAGGTGGAATCGACTTACATGCAAAGTGGCACGCCCATCCCATAAGTGCTTGATCGGATAACATACCTAGCAGCGTGTTTTTTGACGGATGTGCATGACACTAGAGCAAAAATAGTATTTAATGCTTGATCGACCATGCAAAGGATATTAGATGGGCACAACACTTTTTGTACACCTCAACCTAGGTGGTATTGAAATTTTCTCAAAGAGGCACACCCATTCGATAAGTACTTGGTGAGATAACACACCTAAGGGCGTGTTTTTTTGCGGATGTGCATATCATTAGGGAAAAAATGGTGTATAATGCGTGATCGACCATGCAAAGCTTATCTGATGGTGACAATACTTTGCACGCATCTCAACCTAGTTGAAACAAACTTGCGTGAAAAGTGGAGTCCCCATCCAATAAGTACTTGTTTGATTAACACACTTAGGACCGTGTTTTTTCATGGTTGTGCATGACACTAAGGCAAAAACGGTGTTTTATGCTTGATCGACAATGCAAAGCATATCTGATGGGCACAATACTTTGCACACACCCTCAACTAGGTGGAATTGACTTACATGCAAAGTGGCACATGCATCCCATTAGTGCTTGATTGGATAACATACCTAGTAGGCTCATGTTTTTTTACGGATGTGCATGATACTAGAGCAAAAATAGTATTTAATGCTCGATCGACCATGCAAAGGATAACTTGGCATGTCCATCTGATGAGTACTTGATCGGATAACTTCTCCCACCAATAAATTAAGTACTAATTAAAAATTATATTAAATTAGTAGATGATTAAAAAGAGACTAATATTTATGTAATTGTTGCTACTGCAGCTTGCTTGCGAAGGACTCTCACAAAGGAGATGGCTATAGATTTTGTTCCAGGGATGGATGTGATTTTATGTAGCAAAAGAGAAGTAGTTGCATTTGCTACAATCCATGATAGTGATCCCAATTCAGTTTGCCACTTTCGAAGACTTGGCAAAGATAAGGTGGTAGTTACTGTATCAAAGATTCTTAGCGCACATGTTGAGCTAAAGTATAAATGTGGAGATATGGAAACACTTGGAGATGTTATGCCCTACAATACATCCAACAAATCATTTATAGCATGGGACAAAGATGAGACTTATGCAACAGACATTATCAAGAATACAAAGTGCACCACCTTGGATTTTACTATAGGGGACATTTTACAAATGAGATCATTTGCAAATAAGACTGTAGCAGAAGGTGAAGTATTGGGATTTGAACAAGTGGAGCAATGGTCATTTGCACAGATGAGGATTCTAAAAGTCACTGATGATGGTATGGTTGATAACATAACATCCTTATGTGATCCCTACTATGAGGTAGGCAAGAATATGAGATGGAGCATGCAATTTTTAAACATGAGAAAGAGGCACGTGGTTTTCAATGATAAAGACAACGTATACTACAATATCAAAGGACCTAAAAAGCATGCCCATGTGCCAGGCTCTATCACTTCAAATGTGGATGATTTCAATATACTCAATTATAGAAGTGACATCTTATCTGGAATGGATGAGTTCATTGGTTCCGAGAAACAAAATGATTTTAGAAGCGAAGCCTTATCTGGGGTGGATGAATTCTTGCACAGTGAGAAGGGCAAAGGTTTCAACAGCGATGTCTTGTCAAGTGTGGATGAGTTCATGCATATTAACAAACCTAGTGTCAATCAAGGTTGTGGATTTGTGAAAGCCATGCAAGATGTCCCAATGAGTGATGTTCTCTCAGGAGTGGAAGAGTTTCAAGGTTCTCAATACTCTCGTAGAATATTGAATTCATTGAATGGTCCTAAGAGTATGTTAAAAACGAGGATGAGATCAACAGAGGATTATTCAATATTTAACTTTGATTGTGATATGGACAAGGATGCAACGACCAATCATGGATGCTTGGTTACAAACAAATGTGAGGAGAAGAAGTGCATAAATACAGATAACAACATGCACGAGGAACGAAAATGGTCATACATATGCATGAAGAGAAAGTGAATCCAGGCAGATCCACAAAAGCAACCAAAGAGGAAGAGAGTAACGAAGGAGGAGAACATGTTAAATGCATTGGGATATCTGTGTTGCAAGCGAAGATGTATGCGCTTCATTGATCTTGCAGACATCAGGGAATGTAGAGGACACGTGTGGCAAAGAAGAGGAAGCGAAAGAAATGAATACCTTCTCACAAGTCTCTCTTGCTTTCTTCAGAATGGCAATAAAAGGCTAAGTTCAAGACAAAAGGTAAAACCTCTCGTAAATGGAAAAAGGATTTGCAATAAGGCATATCGCAATATTATTGGATTATCCCATGGTACATATTGGGATTTAGTCACCAAGGCAAAGGGCGGCAACAAATTTAGCATTCACGGTAATAGAGGAAGGTTCAAATCAAGAATCTCAACTGTCAGGGTAGTAGCAATTTTGCAAGACTTCATACATGAAAATGCTTTACCTCAACCCCATATATCTACCAAACTCCCTAACGGTGACGCGATCACTGAAATGCACCTTCCAATGGGCTTGACAAAGCTCGAAGTATTTGACTCTATTGCAGAAAAGCAAAGGCAAAGAGGGGATGCTGTAGCTTCTTCTCATACTTTGTATACTCTTTGGAAGAAGAACTTTGGATATGTTAAAATCCCAAGGAGGCAAAAAATATCAAAGTGCAATGTCTGTGATGATTTAAAGCGAGCGATTGAGAGTGCAACATGTCCAAATCAAAGGGAATTATACAAAAAAAACCGAAAATCTCATCATGACCTTATTCGACATTCCAGACAAAAATATGCATTTTGGAAGGAGCAAGCTATTTCGCATCCTGATGACTACATGTGCCTTATTGTAGATGGCATGGATCAGAATACAACAACATTGCCTCATTTTGTTGCCACTCCACCTAAATTACAAGGAAAGCACTTTCTAAAGACACATCTATGTGGAGTGTTAGTGCATGGAATTAAGTTCTTTGCAGATATATGGATTGATTCCTTGCATCTACATGATAGCAATCAAGTTGTAACATCTATTATGAAGGCAATTCACAATGTACATGCAGAAAAAGGTCGCCTGCCACCGACTTTGAGAATACAAGCTGATAATTGCTAGCGAGAAAATAAGAATGTACTCATGTTTGCATTCTGCTCCATGCTAGTTGCTCATCGAATCTTCAATGAGGTCGAATGTGGATTTTTGTATGTTGGGCATACACATGAGGATATCGATCAGGTTTTTAGCACAGTCTCAAGGGAGCTTAAATGCAAGGATGTGGAGACAATAGATGACTTGGTAAGAAGATGTGGCAAGCAAGTTGGTGGTCGTAAGGAAAGTACAGTATGTGAGAGGCTCAAAAGAATGTATGATTGGAAGAGCTTCATTCTACCTTTCATACAAACGGGTGGTGATGCATTGACAGGTCATACCAATCCACACTACTTTCGTTTTTTTTTAAAAGATGAAAAACCTGTAATGCAATGGCAACAGTATTCTCATGATACAAAATGGGAACCTGAAGAACCTTACAGTCTCTTAACTTCAATTCCCAGCAAGGAAAGGTATCCAACATGGGCTCCTATACAAGAATTTAATGAGAGGTCTAATTGTGAAATAGAAGGATTAAAAGCATTTATTACATACAAAGAGGAAATGCTCTGGAGATATCCTGATTCGAAGCCTACTTGGAGAGAGCACACTACCACTGTAATTAACAAGACACGAAATTTAATAAAGGACCTTGAGAGAATGCGAGGCTCAAAGGATGTCAAGGAAGAATGCAATATGTTTTGGCCAAATGTTCATAACGATTTGTGCCCAGCTCCAGTCTTTGAAAATGAATTTGTATCATTACTCCCACATCCATATTGTGGACCGAAGAAGAGAGATTTTATGCCACAAGTAGATATAGAGGTCGATTGTTTTGTTGTGGTTCGGCCATCGGATGATGAATATGAGAATGTGAAGTTTTGGGTTGCAAAAGTAGTTGATGTGCAAAGAGATGACCAAGGGAGAGCTACAACATTTACAGTGGTATGGTATGAGCCAAAGGGCAGGAAGGAGAATATGGATAACAACACATTATATACTAATTGTATAATGAAGGAGTGGGTCCCAAATGATGAAGCGGTCTCTCAAGTTTCGACGGAGACAATCATAGTGTCTTGGCATTCAAGGGCAAAGAAATCAAAGAAGCACATGGGATATGAGGTAGAAGGAAAAATAAAAATACCACAACAAACTATTTTGCATATACACGAATTTTTAAGGATGCTCGCCATGGAGGAAGTAGGAGACAGCGCAAATGAAGAATGTCCATGATTAAAGCTTTGTATTGAAGTCCATTGAAGGATTTTATTTGGGTACTAGGCAAGGAGCCAATCCAAGACAATTATAATCAGAGTCATCACCTCCTATGTCAAATGAGAGTCAAAATATGCACTGGATGTCACCCAAGGGTCAAGGCTTGCCAAGACAATAGGGAGTTAATGCAGATGGCACTTGGCAAGGGACTATCACATTGAGCAATAAGACAATGGGGAGTCAATGCACCCAAGGGGCAAGGCTTGGAAAGATAACTTGTGGGACTTAATGCAAATGGCACCTGTATTTTGCACTAGATGTCACCCAAGGGTCAAGGCTTGGCAAGACAATAGGGAGTTAATGCAGATGGCACCTGGCAAGGGACTCTATCGCATTGAGCAATAAGACAATGGGGAGTCAATGCACCCAAGGGACAAGGCTTGGCAAGACAAGTGGGAGTCAAATTATGCAGATGGCACCTGGCAAGGGACTGTCGTGACATTGAGCAATAAGACAATGGGGAGTCAAATTATGCAGATGGCATGAATTGAGGCTCTTTAAGAGCAACAATTTAAATTGTAAACATATGTTCAATCTATATCATTTTGGATATAAAGACTCTAGCTGAGAGCAACGTCTCTCAATGTAATCATATAATAATAGCTATAATTGCTATTATACCTCTTTGGTTCAATACAAAACTTGGGTCTTATGGCATCATGTCTTCTTTCTATTTATTAAAAGTTTTGCTAAATTTTGTGCATATTGCCGAGTGACAATGTTATTTTCATGAAATATTTAAGTCTCCTTTCATGGATTTATAAATTTATCATGTCAACGAAAAAGTCAAGGAAAAATATTAAAAATAATTAAATTAACAAATAACTTAGATATAGCTAGAATTTCTAATATAGGATTATTTCAAATTCTTGCATGTTGGTGCAAAAGTATAGATTGAAAAAACAATATTTTTATGTGAATATGATAGTGCCACAAAGTGAACTTTTGATTTGGGAAGGAAAAACGTCAAGGAAAAATATTAAAAATAATTAAATTAACAAATAATTTAGATATAGCTAGAATTTTTAATATAGGATTATTTCAAATTCTTGCATGTTGGTGCAAAAGTATAGATTGAAAAAACAATATTTTTATGTGAATATGATAGTGCCACAAAGTGAACTTTTGATTTGGGAAGAATATTTTCAAGAAAGTAAAATTTTGATTTGGGAAGGATATTTTCACAAAGTAAAGTTTTCATTTGGGAAGGATTTTTGGGCTTCATCCAAAAACAACACAAAAAGTCCAAAATTAATGAAATAGGTGTTCTTTGCAAAGGGAGCATGGCACCATTGGCATTCTCCCAAGGCAAGGTCCCAAGTCAAAATTTTGTCTTCCAAAGGAAGAATGGCACTAGTCTGTTCTCCTCTTATGAAGACAAATGTTTTTCTCAAGTCAATGCATGGGGAGAATGGCACTGGTGCCATTCCCCTTTTCAAAGATGGGATATGCAATTCTCCATAGGTTAGCCAAATTCACATGGAGAATGGCACTGGTGCCATTCTCCCCCCGCTACAAGGACAACTTTGTTGGTCTTATGAAATTATTTGGTTGTAGTTTGTTCATAATCAATTTCCTGTCATCGTAATGAGAGGGGATGGCTACTATCAGATGCATGAATCAGGCCATGATGATGGTGAAAATAATTCATGCTTTAGAAAAAGTTTTATTAAATTGCTAAAATTTTTAGAAAAATAATTCATGCTTTCATGAAAATTTTGTATAGACTCATTCATGCTTTCTAGAGATTTGCACCAATGCCATTCTTCCCCTCTAGAAGGACATGTTTGATGGTCTTATGAAATTCTTTGGTTGTAATTTGTTCATGATTAATTCTCCGTAATCGTAATGATAGGGGATGGCTATCAGAAGCGGGGAGAAGGTCATGATGATGGTGGGGAATGAAGTGGTTGGAATTGGTGGAGTGTGTGCAATAGATCCGGAGGCCTACTGTAGTGGTGTGAAGATTGGGACAAAAAATGTATCGGTGATAGTGGAGAAGTCTATCAATAGTGAAATGCTCTTGCCATTTCCCACTATGGATGCAGTGCTTGTTGGTGAGGCAATTTGGAGCGTTGTCAAGTGGCCTAAGGGCTCTCTAAAACATGTTGGTGATGGCACTAGTGCCATTCTCCATATGAGGTCACATAAAATGTTAATAGTACCTCTTACGTATAACCCGACATAGGGAGAATGACACTAGTACCATTCCCCATGTCATTATGTCACACAATTTTATCATACCTAATGTTTAATCTCTTTAATATAATGAGAGTATGTGCAATCGAGAAAATCCATAAAAGTCATATTATTTTGAAACTGAATACACAAGGCATAAATGAGTAGCTAAAGACCTTGCTCCAAATCTTCCAATGTAATCTTTGGGATAGCTTCAAGATCTGCTTCAGTTAAAGGTCACAAGTCTTCAATGTGATGCTCACCCTCTTTAATTCCTTCATCGATAGGTGAATTAGCTCTATGTGTCTCAAGAGGCCTCTCAATGCTAGACCAAATCTTAATATGGGGATTATTTGATGCATGTGCCACACACATAGCCTCGACCTCTGTCGCCTGTTGGGATGTCTTCACCAGTGATATCACTTTTCTTTTGCTTGACAATGCTTGTAATGCCACACATCCATTAGTAAAGACGTCAACAACAACTTCATGTTCCCTACTACAATAGCACCTGATGCACTCCTTGATGATGCCACGCTTCACAACGGCCTCTTTTTCATACTCATCGTTCTCATCAGAATAAAGAATATTGTCCTCAATTATTGTGTATGGCCTTGTGTTTTCTAACATGTGCTCAAATCCATCAAACCCATCATGTGAGCTGACAAATGACAAAAAATAGAAGGTCTCAGACAAACCCTTTTGTGCACTATCCGATTCATGGATAACACCCACAAACCTTTGACAAAGCTCTCAACGGAAGCAAGAACGGAAGAAGGAGAGAGAGAGACAGAGAGACACACAAGTTTTGGTGGGTGCAGAACCACCCTAATCTTCTTTTTCATTCATTTATATATGTGTTTGAGTATTGTACATAACCGGGGTAAAGGCACAGTGACCTTTAACCCCCACAACCACTTAAAGGACAATGTGCCTTTAAGGGAGAACAACCAGTGAGCATACTATCCAATGCCCATCAATACATGACAATACTCAAACCGCTGACTAGGTAGACTCTTCGTCAGCATATCTGCAGGGTTATCATCTGTATGAACCTTGACAAGCTCTATGCGCTTGTCCTCAAGTACCTCCTTGATGAAATGGTACCTGACCTCAATGTGTTTGGTCTTTGCATGAAAGACCGGACTCCGTGCTAGCTGAATAGCACTCATGGAATCACTATGCAATGTCGGTACACCTGTATGAATCCCCAAATCTCCCACTAGCCGATCAAGCCATATAGCCTCCTTGCAACCCTCTGTGGCTGCAACATACTCAGCCTCTGTGGTAGACAAAGCAACGCACTTCTGTGCGCGAGACATCCACGACACTGCACCACCTGCAAAGGTGAAAACATAACTAGAAGTGGATCTCCTACTATCCACATGCCCTGCATAGTCTGAATCTGTGTACCCAAGTACATGCATGTCTCCTCTACCAAAGCAAATGCACATCTCCTTGGTACCCTTCATGTACCTCATGATGCACTTAACTGCCTCCCAATGCCTCTTTCCTGGATTAGCCATATACCGGCTAACAACTCCCACTGCAAATGCAATGTCTGGTCTAGTAGCTATCATAGCATACATAAGACTCCCAACTGTTGATGCATAAGGAACCTTGGCCATCATGGCCCTCTCCTCATCTGATTTGGGACTATCTGTATGACTCAGTTTCACATATGGAGGCAATGGAGTACTCACTGCCTTCCCCCCCTCCATATTGAAATGCTGCAATACTTTTGTAACATACTCTTTTTGTGAAAGCCAAAGGAGTTTCCTACTCCGATCACGCGTGATGCGCATACCAAGAATATGACCTGCAAGTCCCAAATCCTTCATATCAAAGGCCTCATGCAACTTGGCCCTTTAATGCATCTAGCTCATAAGTATTCTTGCTAGCCAATAGCATATCATCCACATATAGTGCCAAGATTATTAGGCTATTATCCTTAGCCCTTTTAGCGTAGAGGCAGTGATCAATTTCACTCCTTCTAAAATCCTGGGACCGAATGAAAGCATCAAACTTCTGATACCATTCTCTAGGCGCTTGCTTAAGACCATAGAGACTCTTCTTTGTGGTTATGTAGAAATGGTAATACTGTTATGTTCCTTTCTTGAATCTATGTTAGTTGAAAGCATTACAGAGATTAAAAATTGTATAGTATTAACTATGCTACCAAAGTTTTGATTTGGGTGCTTTCTAAAAATCTATTGGACCAAAGTAATACAATATCTACGCTTTCAGATCATGCATTGTACATTTCTTTTAGGACATGGGGGGAGGCACTAGTAGTATTCTCTCCTCCCAATGAGGGTATAGAGAAAGGCACTATTGGCATTCTCCATAACCTTATATGTAAAATGGCACTAGCACCACCCCAAGAGAAGAATGGCACTATTGTTATTCTCTCTATGAGTTCAGAGAGAAAGGTTGCACTATTTGCATTCTCAATTGACCTTTAGAGAGATTGGCACCAGTGCCATTCCCCAAAAAGACAATGGAATCAGTGAACGACGATGGATAATGTTCGTACTTTATTTTTATTTATTAGTTTCATATGCTTTTGTGCTTCGACATTGTTGAATACACTCTAAAGAATCAAAATATTTCTATATTCCTCAACTTCCACAGGGACTAGTGATGCATGGATGGATATGGAGACATCAAATGTAGAGGACAACATACCACCCAAAATGGGGATTATCAATTACGCGATGGATACAGGAGGTATAGAAGAAAACATAACCCCGAAAATGGACAAAATTGCAAGGAATATCACGAATCCTATACTTTTAGAAGAGAACATGGATGAATGTATTGTCTCAACATTGGGGACAAGACTAGATAATCTTATTGTTGTTGCAAACATGTATGAAATCATAGCACTTGACAATTTGGATGAGTCGGAAGCCAGCAACTTCAAGGAGAATTTGGATCTATATCCACATACAATTTCTTTGGATATGCCACGATTAACAATCATATTAGACTTGAATGGCCTTTTATTAAGTCGCTGCCTATTCAAGTCTCCAATACATCCGTCTATTATGCACGGCAAAAATAGTTATATGGTTGTTCGTCCTGGGTGCATAGAATTTCTTAAAATCTTGCTACAAAGATTTAATGTAGGTATCTGGTCAACTGCGATGGAGTATAACGTACTTGATATGGTAGGAAAGCTGCAAAATTATGCAAATGAGAGCCTCCCTTTCTTTGTTATATGGTCTCAACAAGGATGCTACACTTAACAGTAAGACGAGGATAAATAGGCCTGACAAGGTTGGTGTTGAGGCAATGTTCAAACCCTTAGCAAAAATCTCAAAGGCATTTGGATGTGATGCTAGAAGGACAATCCTTGTTGATGACTCCCCATACAAGGCTTGCATTAGCCCTCCATCAAATTGCATATTTCCTTCAACGTTTGATGTACAAGACAAGGATGATAATATTCTACGGAGAGAGTTGATGCCGTACTTACTACAACTCGATGAGACTAAAGATGTGCGCAGCATGATTGAGACAAATCGGTATGGACAATTACCTGTGATGGAGGGGCATAAGGATTTCAACCTTGTCCACCAAGTAATTGATGAATGGAGGGAGGAAAATCATGCATGATCAAGAATGGAATATAAAACAAGAAATCTTCCTCTTGCAGATCAACTAAGAGAGAGGGATATAGGTGGTAATACAGAACCAAAGGGTGTACACCCTAGGGCAACCCATGGTGGTGATGGCCAGGTGCCTAAACTCAATGCATCCCACATAAGACTTTTAAGGAATGCTCCGCAACTCTCTAGCATGAATGCTATGCAAGTTTCTCAATTGGCTATAGACCTAGGGTACAAAGGTCACTATATCAAGAAATACATTGCTAAGGGCTACATAAACCGACTACAGAATGTGTATTTTTCATGAAGGTACATATGTCAAAGTGTTTTTTGATTTTATCTCAAGTCTATATAACTGTTGTTGCAGCTAATTGAATTTGTCTTTTGTGATGTAGATAGATATATGTTCAAATCAAGCTTGAGTAGGTACATACCAGAACGAGATCCATTTGGACCACCAAAGTTACCTGTCCCTATCAACGAAGTGTTCTGGATAAAAAATGTGGCTTTCGAGGTGCATGAGTCAACCATTATAGGTGCTGGCTTGGGCTTGTTTGTGCATGGCTCCATCAAGAGAGGGACTACTATTCTCCATTATGGAGGTGACAATTACTCCTACAAAGACTGGAAGGAATTATGTAGAGTTCATCCAAGGCTAAAGAAGTACTCTATCCAAGAGGACCCTACTATCCCTATGAAGGATATGGTGCATATTGTTGGTGATGTTCAATATGGCAATGTGGCAGGATTTATTAATAGCAATAGAAATACCAATGTAAAGCCAAATGTTTGTTATGTATTTTCCCCTGCTGATGTTCCACCTTGGTATGACCCCATGATGAACATAGATATTGCAAAATATGGTCACATTTGTATTGAATCCATAGATGATATACATGCAGGAGAGGAGCTATTTGCAGACTATGAGTTTTGAATAACAACATTGTATTTCTTTATACAATCATTACTTATGGGAATTACTACTTTCTTGCCAACTATGTAAATTGGTGCGTAATTGTTGTGTGTGAATAATATGCAAACATGTTCATAACTACATTCATAATGTATTTTGAAGGAGTGTCTCTCGTGCCATTCTTTCGGGTGCCATTCTCTTTGGGGCTAGAAATTGAGAGTTTCTTTGGAATCATGATTTATTTCAGGGATTTCAATGGTGCATCAACAAGTTGTTATGTTTTCATCCTAAAGTGTACTTTTTTACTTTGCAATGAGTAATCAACATGACATGTAAAGTTATCGTTTTACAATAATGCTAGTCAGTCTAAACATTGGAAAGTGCACAATAAATGATTGTCATTGCCACCTAAATTACATCAAATGCTTGTCATTGCCCATTGATTTTCCATCAACTACATATCTTGCATCATTCTCCTCAACTACATATCTTGATTTTCCATCAACTACATATCTTACTAAGTTAAAGAGCCTGTGCGTTTTCATTGCAATACTCATGGTTATTAATTACACTCTACATTTTTTAAACGGTGTTTTGGAGATTTTCAAATGAGAATGCTCACAACAAAAGCGAGTCTCAATATCAATGGAAATTCCAGAGACTCGCTATTATGAATGTGTTTTTGAACATCACTATGGCTCACGAGATGAATCTAACTCAAATGGGTTTCAAAGTTTATTATTTTGTTGATGATAACGTAGTTTAGACACTGATATTCTATTTATTATTTGAGAATGTAGTTGATATTTCACACTTCATGAATGGCTATCTAGTCTATTTTCACATATTTCTCCTGTTTTTGCATTGAGGGGAGCTACAATTTCTTCCAAAACTGCCATTCTGGGAATTGTGTTTTTCCCAATTATCTAATACGGTCTTGCTATATCCACAGACAGCCAGTCCTATGTTTTCCTTATCCAGCAAGTGAGAAGGTATAAACAATATATCCATTTCTCTCCTTCTATGTGAGACCCACCCTTATCTTAAAATTTCAACCACACAAATACCATACAAAACACTTAGGATGATGACATAGAAACTATGTATCCATTCCTTATTCATGTACATATGCATTAAAAAACAAGGTGTTGAGAGGTTCAATCATAGATCCCTCCCAACATGTTCCATAACTATAAGGAGTATATCTATTTCCCCCATTGTGATTGTTGTTCCAGCCATCATGCACCAATTTTCATGTATTTTTTGCTTCGAGGGTGCTACCCCCAAACCCTCGCCAAGGGGGGCCTAATGCATGTCACTAATCCCCTTAGAACCCCTTGGTGACACTACTAGGGGGGTGTTTCCCCCCTCATCCCCCCTTCATGGAATGGGTATAAACATGCATGGGTCCAAAGCATGGCCAAAAACAATCTTTGAAAAAAGATCAGGCTCCACATACAATAATCTCCCACTTGGAGACTGATCATAGTAACTCCATTGCTACTACACTCACTGAAATTCTTTAGATTTGGCTATCTCTCATATTGTTCCTCATTCTTAAAGACCAATTCAAATTGAGAAAGATCTCAACTTCTCCCTGGTTACCACCTTAGTCAACATGTCTATAGGATTCTGGCTAGTGTGTATCTTTTCCAACTTCAACTGTCCATCTTCCAAAATAGATTGGATGAAATGATATTTGAGCTATTTATGTTTGGTTCTTGAATGTAAGGATGAATTATTTGTGATATGAATAGCACTCTGGCTATCACTATACAAGCTACAATTTTCTTGCTTTTTTCCAAGCTCCTCCATAAACCTCTGCAACCAAATCATCTCTTTACCACCCTTTGTAACTGCAACATATTTGCATCTATTGTAGAAAGTGCAACAACCTTTTGCAACTTTGGAACCCAGCTTACTATTGTTCCACCTACAGTGAAAACATACCTGGTGGTGCTCCTTCTTCCATCTTTATCACCTACCATATCTGAACCAACATATCCTTTTAGAGAAATGTTTGAGCCTTTAAAACATAATGCATGAGTAGTTGTACCTCTCAAATATATGAGAATCCACTTTACAGCCATCCAATATTCATTACTTGGGTTGTTCATAAATCTTCTCACAACTCCCACTGCATGTGCAATATCTGGCCTTCTGCAGACCATTGCATTCATCAAGGCTACTAATTGTTGGTGTAAATGCAACCCTTGACATATAATTAATATCATCCAAAGTCTTGGGACAAATATCCTTGCATAATCTGGATTCTAAAATGATGAGCCAAAGGTGTAGAAACAGGTTTTGCATTCTGTATTTTAAACCTTTCCAATACCTTTTCAATGTACTCACTCTAAGACAATGTCAATTTGCATTTTTTCCTATCTCTTTTTATTCTCATGCCAAGGATTTGCTTTGTAGCATCCAAATCCTTCATTTCAAATGTATTTGCAAACTTTCTCCTAAGCACATTTATATCTTGCATGTTAGAACCTACAATAAGCATATCATCAACATACAATAGCAAGATCACGTATTTGCCATTGTTAGTGATAGTATCCAATGAAAGAATTAAGACTTCTTGCAACACAGTACCTCCTACATTTGCTTCCTACATATTCTCTTGTTTTCCATATCCTTCCTTTTTGTTTCATGACCAACATTCTTTCTTCAGATGTTTTTTCTTCCCACAATACCATCACTCTAGGTTCCCTTTGGGTTCGGATCTACTCTTCTTAACTTGTCGTGATGTCTTGGATTCTTTCCTCTCTCCCTTTGTCTTCCCCTATGCTCAAGAGTCAAAGCATTACCTACTAATGTTTCACCTATGCTTTTTCGTTGCATGTCCTCACTAAGGAGAATACCAACAGCATCATCAAACTTTAAAGTATTTGACCCATAAATAGAGTTACTCATCACAACTATCCCAACTTTCTAGAAATGAGTACAAAGTCAAGAGAGCTCAAACCTCATCGTCAAAGTTTACTCCTCCAAACGTTAGTTGGCTTGTATTCATATTAAATTGATTCAAATGATCAGCCATAGACCCCGCCTTTTGACATCTGCAGATTGGATAAACACTTCATAAGAAATACCTTGTTAGAAACTAATGGTTTTCATACAATGTACCCAGTGTGCTCATCAAGTCCTTTGTTGTCTTCTGTTCAAGAACGTTGAAACCCACAGATGCTCCCAAACACATTCGTATTGTTCCTAATGCCTTTCTATCAAGAACCTTTGAGTCTTTGGCTGACATACTCGTAGGCTTCCTTGTGACCCACCTAATGGCAAGAAAAGTTCCTTTTAGTGCAGATAATCCCCAATCTAAGTGTTGGTAAATCTTTCCTCTAATTCTATCCACCATGATGGAGGGATGCAAGGCTTACAGGGTTCTACAAGGCTTGCGAGGTGCAAGGATGGACGAGAAGGCTTGCAAGGTGCAATGGGATCTGACGGTGCATCTATAATTCTACCCACTGTGGTGGAGGAAGTTGGCACAACCATTGAGCTTGCATGGTAGTCTAGAAATCAGCTTAATTAGAGGACATGGACACTTATAGTAATGATAGTGGAAATTGGCCACCATGCTAGCACTACCATGTGAGATTGAATGCAGAGTTTTTTATCAAAAATTTTATATGCTCAAACAATTTTCACACTAGAGAAAATCGGCCACTGTGTTGGCTTTCAATAGGCTCAATTGGGATGTGGAATTTTGTAATAATCATGGTGCAAATCAACCATCGTGCTAGCACAACCAGCTACTACTACTAGGTAATGATCACATGTGTGACTTCTAACTATTCCCACTAGCAAAACCTAGTAAGCACTGGTTATAGACCCTTGTAAATTATGTTATGTTCAACTACCAATTTTCATGCTAGAGAAAATTGGTCACCGTGATGGAATTCAATAGGCTTAATTGGGACATTGTCACCCGCTGAACCTACCAAGTGCTATGTCCCACATCCAGTTTATTCCATTCTTATTCCCAGCTTCCTCCAAAATAGATTATCAAAGTGCATCCAAAACCACCTAGCTAGATGCCACAGAGGGGGGAATTAAACTATGAAAGAAAGATAGTGAGGGACAACCATTTTTTTCAATAGGCTATCCAAATCTATTGCCAATGGCTGAATTTTTTAGGGACAACATAAAATTAATATCACGGATAAAGGATTTGGGAGAGGTGCACAAGGGGAAAGAATGCATCATATGAATCCTGTCCTAGGAGTATTGGAAAGGCATGAGAAGAACAGTGCATACAAATTTCCAACCACGAACATAGTCATCTGATCAAGAGGATCATATAGATACTCACATTAATGAGTTCCAAGGCTATGAGGCATGGAATGATCACTATTGTGGGCCTCTCAAGGTAAGCCAAGGGAGGGTTTTAGCCCAATTGCAGATGTTAAGCAAGCTGACTTTGTCTTAGTGAGGCCATTTGACTTTGTATAGCCCATATGGATTGGTGTTGCCCAATCAATTGCCGATATGGATGCTACATTTTCCAACCTCAAGAAAGTAGTAATTCAAAATTAGGTACCATTGACTAAGAGGAAGTGATGATGAGGCCTCTATTGGATGATGGAACAAGTATTGGGCATAGAATACAAGTCCACAAGTATGAAAATGTGTTGATGAGGTGGTTTGGAAGTGGACATAAAAAATTATAGATCCACCCAAGAAAATAAAGATTCCACAGCATATATGTATCAAATCATAGGAAGCCTTACTTGGTTTTTGATCATAGACAATGGCAATGATTTTGTTCTCACTGATCTCCAGGGTAATTTGTTCTCTCATGTGATGTCTCCCATTTTCCTTGATCTTTATTGATGCATATTTGCATAATATTATAGTTTACAAAAGTTGTTGACAAATCTTATTTCTCTTGGTTCACTTTACATGGAGTTTATTAACACCCCCAACTATATGATTCTCAATCTCTAACAACCCTTCATGCATACTTGCACTATTACATTTGAATTCTCAGAATTAATGAATTTTCCCATAATCAATGAACTATCTCAAAATCGATGAAATTTTCCATAATCAATGAAGTTCCTCAGAATCAACACAAGTAGCTTAGTTCCTAGAGTTTATGAAGTTTACCATAATCAAAAATATTACCCAATTCCCAGAATGCTAGATTTCTTCCACTTTATCTAATATGGTATTAATTATTATTGTTGCTGAAAGATGGTGTAAGAGTGACAAGTGCCAATTTTCAAAGAGCCAACATAGGTTCTATTCAACTTATTCTTACATTCATTTACTTGTCTTTACTCTTCAAGCCAAAGTTTTTTGGGGGGGGTTGGGGGGGTATTTAAAATCCTTAGCCAACTAGCTAACCATGCTCAAATGTTGGCTCTTTCCCACGGCTTCCGCAGGAAGAGTCGGGGTTTTCTCAGTTTGCAGGGTTTCCAGGCTTTTTGTCACCTCTACAGATATATCCGGGTTGTCGTTTGTAGTATACATGTAGCTTAGGACCTCGAGTCATATTCCAATGAGAGACGTAGGCTTAAGTGTGGTAAGCAAACATAATGCATGCATGTGTAAAAGGAACGTGTACCATCATGGTTGAGGTAATGAAGGCTTTCGCCTTCATTGGGGGTTGTAGGGTTTAGGGGGATTTTAAGGGTTAGAAGGAGGTTCCAAGGTTTAGAAGGAGTTTCCAAGGTTTAGAGAGAGGTTCCAGGGTTTAGAAGAGGTTCCAGAGTTTAGAAGAGGTTCCAGGGTTAGAAGGAGGCCCAAGGTTTAGAAGGAGGTTCCAAGGTTTAGAGAGGCTCCAGAGTTTAGAAGGAGGTTCCAAAGTTTAGAAGAGGTTCCAAGGTTCAGGGTAGAGTACATGGTGGAGAGCTCATCTCCCTTGTAGATCATGGAGGTTAACGGTTGAGGAACTAAGGGTTTAGGGGGAGCATAGGAGTGGGAGAGGAAGAAGGGGTAAGAGCATGGGGGGAAGAAGAGAGAGGAGGGAGGAGGAGGAGGAGGAGGAGGAGGGAGAAGGAGGAGAAGGAGGAGGAGGACGAGGAGGGAGGAGGAGAAGGGAGGAGAAGGGAGGAGGAGGAGGAAGAGGGAGGAGGAGAAGGCAGGAGGAGGAGGGAGGAGGAGAGGGAGAGGATGGGTTGCAAGGTTGGAGGAGAGGGGAGGAGGAGTTGTAAGGTTAGGACATGCTTTTGGACGTGGAGTGCAAGGAAGCATGGACACTTGAGAAAATTGCTTGGAATACCAAAGTAGAACTCAACACAACGCCCCAAAGAGTGTGGGCTTCATTCCATAATGGGGTATTTATACAAGTTGGAGACTTCTCTCTCTACATGTAGGAATTGTAAGATATTCTCTCTCTACATGTAGAACTGGCATATAGAAGTTGCATGTAGGAGTTGCAAGTTGTATGTAGGAGTTGCATGTAGAACTCGCATGTTGCATGTTGCATGTAGGAGATTATTTCTACGATTAAAGAAATTGTCAGCCTCAGCATCGAGGTCAATATCCCCATCATCGTCTCGCAACAGCGTCCAGCCATGTTGTGGCATGGAGGAGTTAAAGGGATTTCTTGAATTTCAGGGGGGGAATCGGGGTAGAGGACTGTCAGGGGCGGTGGTTGCAGTGGAGTTTTATGTGGATTTGGCAAGCGTTGGAGTCGGAGGCGTTGGCCGGAGCGTAGCTGCATGCAGTTTGGGCAAGAGTTGCAAAGGGTATCTCTGTCTCGCAAGTGCAGGTGTTGATGTAGTTGTGTTTGAAGGGTTCGAGTTGTGTTAGTGTTGTGGGGACCGTCGTGTTAATAATGTGCCTAACATTGTCCCACGTGTGTAGGAAAATGTGCCGATGCAGACGGATCGTCAATCCAAGGTCACAGCGCAAAGATATGAGCGAATTTGTGCGAAACCAGACCCACACGAGATCGCGAATGAGTGAGTGCTAGGGATGCCAAAATGGTGTACAATGGGCTAGAAAAATACCCCGTAGCATGGTGTTTTCGTGTGTGAAATCGTGGTTCAAACGGATGAGTTACGAGGGGTTAAAGAAGGAGAAAAATGGACCTTTTTTTGGGGGGGGGGCCTTGGTCTTAAGGTTTGGTGTGAATGGGCTTTAAGTCGAACTAAGGGGTAGTAACTGACCTAGCTCAGTTGATCTAACTGGCTTCGTTAGTCTAACTAGCCTAACTATCTAGTTAGATGCCTAACAGTTAGTCTAACTTAACCTAGTTATGGTTAAACAGACTACAGCTAACTAAACTAACCACAGTTAGTTGAGCTAACCTAGTACAATCAAACTAACCTAATTATCCAGTTAGTGTAACTAACCAACAATTAAACTAACCTAATTGTAAGTAACTAACCTAACTGTAAGTAACTAACCTAAAGTTAACCTAACTAACTTAGGTTGAAGCTAACCTAACCTAGGTTAATGTATCCTAACTAGGGTTAGTCCTAGGGTTAGGTTAGGTTAGTTTTCTTTTTTTTTGGGTAAGGGGGGGGCATCGCGCGGCAGCAGTGAGCGGTGGTCTCAGGGGATGGAGGGGGCGAACGGAGGAGGGGAGGGTGGAGGGGGGGAAAGGGTCATGGTGGAGGGGGTGTGAAGGGTGGAGGGGCAGATGGAGGAGGGGGGGTTGGAGGCAGTCGGAGGCAGAGGGGGTTTGGAGGTAGAGGCGGGCGTAGCATAGGCGGGCGAAGGCAATTGGAGTAGCAACGCCATCATTGGCTGCACTGCCGCGAGCGACGGGCGAACACTACGCTAGGTGGCCTTGCCTTAGGCAAGGCTTTAAAGCTCTTACTAAGGGCTTTAGCCCTTAGTTTTCAATAGGGGCTTTTAGGCCCTTAGGGTAGGTAGTGGAGAGGCTGGCAAGAGGGGGGGTAGAGAGAGAGAGAGAGAGAAGAGGGAGGGGGGGTAGGGGTAGAGAGAGAGAGAGAGGGGGAAGAGAGAGAGAGAGAGAGAGAGAGAGAGAGAGAGAGAGAGAGAGAGGGGGGGGGAAGAGAGAGGGGGGAAAGAGAGAGAAGAGAGAGAGAGAGAGAGAGAGAGAGAGAGAGGGGGGGTAGACAGAGAGAGAGAGAGAGAGAGAGAGAGAGAGAGAGAGAGAGAGAGAGAGAGAGAGAGAGAGGGGTGGGGTAGAGAGAGAGAGAGAGAGAAGAGGGAGGGGAGGTAGAGAGAGAGAGAAAGAGAGAGTGGGAGGAGGGGGGGAAAATGGAGGGGGGGAAAGGGAAGGGTGGAATGGAGGGGGGAGAGGGGGGGTGGGGGGTGGAGAGGGGGGTTGTGTGTGTGGAATGGAGGGGGGGGGGGGCAAGGGGGGGGGTAGATGGAAGGGGGGATGGAGGGGATGGTGGAGGAGATGGAAAAAGGGGGGGGTGGAGGAGATGGAAGGGGGGGGGGTGGAGGAGATGGAAGGGGAGGGGGTGGTGGAGATGGAGGGGGGGGGGGGGGGGAGGGTGGAGGAGATGGAAGGGGGGGACAGAGGGGGTAGAGGAGATGGAAGGGGAGGGGGTGGTGGAGATGGAAGGGGGGGGGGGGGATGGAGGGAAGGGGGGGGGGGGAGGGGTGGTGGAGATGGAAGGGGGTGGTGGAGAGGGGGGTGGTGGTGGAGAGGGGGGGAATGGAGGGAGGGGGGGGGGAGGGGAAGAAAAAACTTGACGGACGAAAAATTTTGACGGAAATCCAAAGGGAGGAAGAGATGGTCACCTGAACGCTCTCCAAGTCTTTCTCGATGTAACAGGATTGTTGAGAACCAATGGACAGTGGGTGGATGGCTAGGTTATCGCTGCGAGATGGGCTCAAAGTAACTTACCATGTGAGGATGGGAGTAGGGTGGTGGTCATTGTTGAGGACGAATGGATGGTGGGTGGATGGCTAGGTTATCGCTACGAGATGGGCTTGAAGTAACTCACCATGTGAGGCAAGATGTGAAAGATGAAGTATGAGAGGGATGGGTGCACTTTTATAGGGAAGGAGGGGGAGTTGTGGATTTAGTCAAACACATGTGCAGCTTTGAATTTGTCCACGTTTAACTAGGGAGGTGGTTTCAATTTTTATTTTGTGTTATGGCATTTAGAACCTTTAATCATTGATTGCCCATAACTTTTGGTGGTTGTGTCAGAATGTGCCTTCGTAAAAAGGAAAAATGTTCAAAATTTTAAGCTCTACACTCTGGCAACCATCACATGGTCTGATTTATTACTTAAGGTGCTGTTTTTCCAGAAAACATGCATTTTCCTAAACCAGTAACGAAGAGTTTCAGCTAGGATTTTATTATTATTTTTTTTAAAACTTGAATTGGAAAAAATTTAGCTCTCCTAGCTCAAGTGATATGTTCATGAAAGTTCGAAGTAGTTTGTTTTTTACACATACCTATGTATGTTTACTCGTTACTTGAGACGCTAGTCTCCCTGATAGCAGTGCCAAATGTTGGCTCTTTCCCATGGCTTCCACAGGAAGAACCGAGTTTTCTCAGTTTGCAGGGTTTCGAGGCTTTTTGTCACCTACAGATATATCCGGGTTGTCATTTGTAGTATACGTGTAGCTTAGGACCTCGAGTCGTATTCCGATGAGAGATGTAGGCTTAACTATGGTAAGCAAACATAGTGCATGCATGTGTAAAAGGAACGTGTATCATCATGGTTGAGGTAATGAAGGCTTTCGCCTTCATTAGGGGTTGCAGGGTTTAGGAGGAGTTTAAGGGTTAGAAGGAGGTTCCAAGGTTTAGAAGGAGATTCTAAGCTTTAGAGAGAGGTTCCAGGGTTTAGAAGAGGTTCCAGAGTTTAGAAGAGGCTCCAGGGTTAGAAGGAGGCTCAAGGTTTAGAAGGAGGTTCCAAGGTTTAGAGAGAGGTTCCAGAGTTTAGAAGGAGGTTTCAGAGTTTAGAATAGGTTTCAAGGTTTAGGGTAGAGTACATGGTGGAGAACTCATCTCCCTTGTAGATCATGGAGGTTAAGGGTTGAGGAACTAAGGGTTTAGGGGGAGCATAGGAGTGGGAGAGGAAGAAGGTGTAAGAGCATGGGGGAAAGAAGAGAGAGGAGGGAGGAGAAGGAGGAGGAGGGAGGAGGAGAGGGGAGAAGGAGGAGGAGGGAGGAGGAGGAGGAAGAGAGAGGAGGAGGAGAAGGGAGGACGAGGAAGAGGGAGGAGGAGAAGGGAGGAGGAGGAGGGAGGAGGAGAGGGAGAGGATGGGTTGCAAGGTTGGAGAAGAGGGGAGGAGGAGTTGCAAGGTTAGGACATGCTTTTGGACGTGGAGTGCAAGGAAGCATGGACACTTGAGACAATTGCTTGGAATATCAAAGTAGAACTCAACACAATGCCCCAAAGAGTGTGGGCTTCATTCCATTATGGGGTATTTATACAAGTTGAAGAGCTTCTCTCTCTGCATGTACGAATTGTAAGACATTCTCGCTCTACATGTGAACTTGCATATAGAAGTTGCATGTAGGAGTTGCAAGTTGCATGTAGAACTCGCATGTTGCATGTTGCATGTAGGATTTGCATGTAGAACTTGCATGTAGGAGTTGCAAGCATGGATGATTTTTTGAAGTTAGTTTCGTTAAGAAGCTAAACTTTTATATTGGCGTCGAAAGTTTATATGCCCTAAAAAAATAAATGTTTAAAACATTCGCCAGGATTTGAAACTTTTATGCAAGAAAATTTAAAGTTTCGCCAAGATTTACATTTTTTCCTTCAAAATTTAAAAGAAAATATATAAAAGTAGTACATTCTACCAATATTGTGAAACTTAAAAAATGAGCTTGAAAACTTTCGCCAAGATTTTATATTAATATTTAAGCATAGCTTTGATAAAAACATCCCTGGTTGCAAGTAGAAGTTGCAAGTAGAGCTCGCATGTAGGAGTTGCATGTAGAACTCGCATGTAGGAGTCGCATGTTGCCTAATCGTACGTAGAACTTGCATGTAGAACATGCAAGTTGGATTTTTAAGAGGGATTATTTCTAGCCTTATGCAAGTACAAGCGGAGCTTTGCCGCTACTCTACACACACATTCTGTACTACCTAAGTCCATGTTGGCACAGAGATAACATCAAATCATGTGAAATGTCTCCTTTTTCCTATGGCAACATAGGCTTTGGACAGATGTGCCTCTTGTGGTGGGCCATGGGGGAGAGGGGGTTGAGTAGGGGGGGAAAAAGTCCTTTAATTTGTCAATTTATTAATTGGTAAAAATATGGACTACCTCAAAGGGATATCTTTTAAATTTCATGCAAAGGGAGTACTTGAACTCGAGACATCCGCTACCCACTTTTAAGATCTTACCACTATGTTCCATAAAGACGATGTAAAAACATACAGAGTATAAGGTTTAAAATTCTCACCCTCATAAATAAAAGGAGAGGTTGGCTCTCATCTCATAAATACATAGACATCTTTATTAATTTAATAATCTCTTGGGAGTTGTGGTGCCATGAGCACATGAGTAGAGGCAAAGGTATGAGTAAAGGTCTGAAGCAAGGGCATGATCCCACATGGCATGCAAGTCCTATCTCGCACATGAGCAAGCACATGCAAGTATGTATCCACTCCTGTAAACGAGAGGTTCATTTCAACCAATAATATCAAGCAAGCTCTGAAGTATCTTTTTAAGTACAAGTCTCTATCTTGTAACCGAATTGAACTTCGGTCTATGCTTTCGTATAGTTTAGCTCTTCATCATGTGTGTACTTAGGTTTCCTATGGCTTAGATTAGGTGATTGCCTTGTCACTAGGAGAGCTCGATCCCCCATTTAACTTGGTATCAGAGCTTAGGTCCGACTCTCCTAGATTAGTTTTAGATCGAGTGTGAGAATTATTCTAGATCCCCCATTTAACTTGGGATCAGAGCTTAGGTCCGACTCTCCTAGATTAGTTTTAGATCGAGTGTGAGAATTATTTTAGATCCCCCATTTAACTTGGTATCAGAGCTTAGGTCCAACTCTGCTAGATTAATTTTAAATTGAGTGTGAGAATTCTTCTAGAGTGAGTTCTCTTCGTGAGAGTTTCGCTGATTTTGCAAGATTTCCATTAATCTTCTTCATCCATATCACGTCCATTTGTAAGAGTCATTCTCTTCAATCTTTTGAGAGATTTTATTGATGTGTAAGAGTTGTCTTCTGAGAGAGATTTTACATTGAAATTCAATTTTGTGAGAAAGAGAGAAAAATATGAAGTATGGTATCTCTATTTACAAGAGAGAATAGGCATTCTCTTTAGAGAGAGAATTCTTTTGAGAGAGATACAAAGCTAACAGTGACCTCTAGAAGCGATAAGTACACAAAGCTACGACTCACAAACAGTCACCACAACAAGGTGAGGAACAACTCAAAAATCCAAAAGCTCACAAGCAAGACACGACTCAGACAAGCAAGTCAACATGCATACAAGATTACAACAATATCACAATAACGGTGCAACTACACAAGCACTCAAACAACGCCACACTCAAAGCTACCAACAAGAAACACTCTCTTGCAAACAATGCATAACGACAGAACGACAGTAGCCAAAGACATTGACTCGACAAACCAAGAAAAACTCAACCACTAGCAAGCACACAAATAGAGGCAGACTACAATAGTAGCAACCAGCACAGAGTAAAGTGACAACAAAGACAACTTCGACAACACACATCTGAAATCAGACCAACAACACAAGCAAGGATACAAACTATACCAACGACCTCAGGCCGACACGCAAAAGATCAAGCAACACCCAACCTAGAAGCAAAATAGCCAAAGTCCTTCATTGTCATGCCATCACCATTGCCCCCGAACCATCTACAAAGCTCTTCATGATTAAGAAGCAAACCTTACCACCTTTAACCCATGTCTTGTAAAGGTCATTAAATGAGTAGACCTTGGTTTTCAATTATCAAAATCGTTAAAAGACTAAAAGAAGGTACATAATTAATACCCAAACTACCAATCAATATATGAAATTTGTCCTAGATCCAAGTTGGTACAATGCTTAGTGCAAATGGCAAGTATAAGGAACTACACATCCGTGTTATATGATAATTAAAAATATGAAATATCAACGTTGAGCTATGCACAGGGCTAAAATGCAATTGCATGTTCTGAAGGCACATTGGAAGAGCTACTAATTAATGCAAGTCCAATGCACCTTTGGTACACAAAATGACACCCCAATTTTGGAGGGTGCACGTGAGTGTCCACCCAATCCCAAAAGTGCCATTTAGATTTGACATTAGGTCCCAACATCATCTGCAAGCTCCCCGCCAACCTAAGAACCTGATAGGGCTATACATAAGCCTATCTGCAAATGCCAACTAAGGCTTAGAGAGGCTCTTTGTACCATTGTGTATCTTTAAGCGTGTGTAGGGACTCTTGGCTACGAGCTGGGTTTCGCACCCTTATGGATATCCTAAAATATCATCATGGCAAATAGGCTCTTTCTTTTAACGTGTACTTAAAGAGAAAGTGAGCTGAAAGCCCTAGAAAGATCTGCGCTTTTGAGCCTTCCCAGCAGAGAGTTCTCCCAGTGGTCGTTGTAGGGACTAGAGGAGTTGTTCTCTTGGCATTATATCTCATTGCGCACTTTAGCAGAGGCACTCACAGGGTGGTCTCTTGAAGGGGGGTGGGCATGGAGTGGATCTGTGTGGTTCTGAGGGGGTACCAAACTTCTGGGCACGTGTAGTTTGGGGATCTTGCTTCAACAATCAACTATAATTTGAGCTTCGTACAATGAGAATCCTGTGCAGCTTTCTGGTTCAAAATGTTATTGACAAAACTGATATAGTTCCAACGATATGTACTAACATTCAGAAAACAGAAATCCATTGATTATAAAAGAATAGAGGTCCAGTGTGTCTTTTTAGCAAAGAATTACACCTAGTTCAGTCTCTCTTTGGACAGGAAGCTCAAAAGCTTAAAACAAATTCAGTGCACAGCGATGAAGACGTAAACTTCCAACAACGAACTAGCAATATAATGAGTGAATACTTCTAGACGGGGAATCAACCATGTGGGTGGCCGGTAGCCATTTGGGTAAGTCTAGAGAAGAGAATAAAACACTTCCAGCACCAAGTTTCTTTTCAGAAGAGTTGCAAGAGGCATGTTAACAGCCAGAAGAAAAATCCCATACAAACAAAAGCCACGTAACACATCTTAGAAGAAAGTATCCCATATACAAACGCGGTACCAAATTCTCAAAAAAATATAGCATCGCTACAAAAACAAGTGTACAAGCGCTCTCTGCCAGGATTTTGCTATTTACACTGGTGAGAATGCTTTCCTCGGATCGAGCCTAACAAGCAGATGATCCCGATGATGATTAGTATGGGTAACAATTATCTGGAAAGAAGAGCATCCCTCAAACTGGTCCGAGAGGAACGCAAAAACATTTTGTCCTCTCCAGCTGGGGAAACTTCAAGCTACAAGATCACAGATCATGGTAGGGTTAAGCGCATGGCCACATTCTTTATTACAGAGGGACGATTATGTGGGTAACAGCGTTCCCACAAACTGGTTCGTGAGGAAAGCAAAATACATTTTCCTCTGCAGCTGGGGAATCTAGAAGCAACATTCTGATCACAAAGATTTCAGTTCACTGTATGGATGGATCATCGAGAAAGATCAACGTCACAATTCGTTTGCATAGTGCAGCTAACGCTAGCAGCTGCAAAACTCTCGTCTTGTGTCATTTTCAAGCGCCTGTGCCTATAAAAGTGAGAACTGGCAAAGGTGCGTATGTGTTTTAACGCCTCCGGCCTCCTGCCTGCTTCTGCGAATTGAAATACACAGCTGCGACTGGCAATCCAAGGTCGTAGGTGGCTGCAAACTCCTTCGTCCTGAAATTGTTGCGGTACAATGGTGGCATCACCCCCAGCGGAGAAGCTTGTTTGAAAAGGACGAACACATAGCGATGGATGCCTATCAGTGGCCTGGGTGCCTCGTAAGGAAGAATCTCCCGACCTGCAGTGGACAAGAAAATCAAGACAGTCAAGCAACCAAAATATCCTCCACCCTACCACCTTCGAATTGGCAACCCATCTCGCGAGATTGCTCAGCAAATACAAAGAAGATCGAAACTCACCATAAGTAACATCTCTCCCGGCCGGAATGTCAGACACAATCCTGCAAAAGCCATCGCACAGAAAAGTTCAAGCAGATCAAATCGCATACAGTACTCGTGAAATCTCACTCGAATACGAAATTTCGCAATAGCGTACCAGTGAACCCACTCGCGTGAAGATGGCTCGCTCGGACTAGGAGCATCAGGATCTGTCATAACCTGCAAGGACTCGATAGAATTAGTGCACCAAAGCAAAATGCATTATCATAGGAACTTTGGCAAACGGGGGAGACGCACAGCGCTGGAACAAAGACCCAAAAAAAAGTAGAAAAAACTGCGAGCAGTTTCAACGATGTGCAATCTCAAATCAAGATCACAGTAGGATCATCAAGAAAGACATCCTTGGCGGCAATGCGCAAGGTGGATTAATGATACGGTATCGTGATCAAAAGAGAACTTACCAAGGTGAAGAAAGCATCTTGACCTCCAATTTGTACCCGGGGACGCTCGACCAAAGCCACAGGCTTGATCTCGCACCCGTTGTTGACTTGTCGGACAGGATAGGCCACGACCATCTCTGCGTTGGGAGTGAACATGTCCAAGACATCCCCGATCACTCTTCCAACAACGAGAGGCTCCGTAGATCTGGCCATATCAGCTCGATATTTTTCTGTGGGTTCTTCAAGTGCAGCAAATTGCAAATTAAGCTTATCGAGAGAGCGCTATGTACGTAAAGGGCAGGGTTGGAACTTATTAGAGCGCCGAGCTTGTGGTGTCAGAGGTGCGTAACGGGGGGTCAGATCGGCGAAGTTATGATCTGGCGCGGAATTGAATTGTGTGAATGGACAAGCGCAGCCCGGTCCCAGTACGAGCGTGCAAGACCGACAGGTAGAAAGCGGAGCAATGTTTGGGGAGAGGGAAGGGGACGAAAATCGGCGGGACGTGAGAAGCAAAGGATGAGACCTCAGGGACGAAAATCGGCGGGGATGAGGAAGTACGAAAATCGGCGGGATTGAGAACGTAGAGGAATGGAGGAAGAACCAGACTGATTGAAACGAAGAACCAGACTGAAAGCAAGCGAAAAATCAGAGGAGGGTTGCGAACTTCGAAGACGAAGAAGAGAAAGGAAGAAGGCCCGATTTGGGGGGAGGGGGGGGAATCGATGGAGGTTTTATAGGGGGGAGGAGATTGGAATGGATTGGACTGAATGATTCTGAGAGAGGGGGAAAGAGATGGATGGAAAACAGAGATAGAGGAGAGAGGATACGGAGCAAAAGAACAGCGGGAGAGGTGAAAAATGCAAGCTTGGTTGGCTATGGCGGCTTTGAAGCTTGGTGGCTATGGCGGTTGGAGCTCTGTTGGCTTTGTTTTGCTTTGTTTTTGAGGTTCGCCGGAAGAGATGACCGTTAAAATTTCCCGTCGACCCCTTAGATACTTTCCCGACATCTCGGTCCCCCACTCGCCCCCCACGTGTCCCCTTCCTTTTCCTTTTCCCTCCACGTGTCCCCCCCTCCTCCCTACGTGTCGCCCCTTCACTTGGCCTCCCACCTGACCGAACCCTGGAATTGTCTCCATCGCCACGTGTCGCCCGCCCCCCCTCCATGAGTCATCACTCATGACGTGACCCCATTTGCATTCGGATTTTCCTTCATTCTTTTATTATTTTCAAAAAATCTCATTTTCATCTATTGTTATTATTATTATTATTTTTTTAATCTCCTTGCACGCTTTCTTTTGGCGGGTGCTTCAATCACGCCTCCAAACGCTTTTTTTTTGCCCTGCCACCAAATGGAGGCCTACTAAGTTCCGCAGACTCACGAGACCCCATGGTACCGATCTGGTAGCCACCCCCCGCCTTCCTCGGCTTCGCTCCATGTTTGGGCTCTGAGAAACAATTTCATTCGACATTGAGTGATTTTTCCCTCTAACTACCGTGAATCGAGGAGGAGCTGAGGATACATCGTCCCACCATGGGGCCTCGAGTTGTGCATTTGCCAGCATGATGAGCCACATTCGACGCCCGATGAAAGTGAGCCAAGGTCCCCAACTTTTTCGTTGCATGGGGACCGGCTCTAGACGAAGGTGATTCAGAAGCGAAAATGGCCATTATTTTTTTTTTTAATCACGATTTTTTCTTGCTATTTTTCTCCTCCACATTTTCAGGGCCTCTCTCTCTCTCTCTCTCTCTCTCTCTCTCTCTACTTTGTCTCCCTCATCCCTTTCAATTCATCATCTCCGCCCTCTTTCGCTATTTGGATCTGTGGCAGGCCTTATGAATGATTTATTATCATTCACCTTGTTTTTTGGGTTGTCTCATAACTTTGATGAGTGCTTATGCGTATTCCAATCTTCTTTCCTGTTTCGATCTTCTATTCTAATAAATAAATCTCTCTGAGGGTCTCGCATGTGCTCATGTCACTTTGTTTAAAAACTTCCTTCAAGGGTCTAGCCTATGCTCATGTTACTTTATTCAAATCTTGAACACAACTCCCTTGTCAGGTCCCTTCAATATTCTAGTAAGGGCACATGGATACTCTTGAACCCCTTACGACAAACAAAATGAAGGCAATGACAACTCAAACAATGAACCTCACACAACCAAGGCCTCACCATTCAAGAGATGCATGCTTGCACCTTTTTTGGGATATACTCATGTTATGCAATACCCTAAGATGCCGTTGTGTAGATAAGCTTAAGAAAATATTGAAATTTTCTCTTTAAAAAATGTCCTTTAGTTGCCCAAACAACAAGCACTACTACATTTAGTCCCATTCGAAAATACAAAGCTACCTTCACAATTTGTAAGACTTGTTTAATATTATGTTAAATGCACATTATTTAACCCTTTGGTCATCCAAGCATATATAAAGCTCACTCAAGATCCCTTGATTGATTTTTTTAAATCACCACACATGAGATATTGACATATATATACACACAAGGGGGGCCAAGAGAGAGAGAGAGAGAGAGAGAGAGACATAGCACTATCAAATAATCACTACCGACAAATCATCCCAAACATTTGCCATGTAAATGAATGGGAAATTGAAAGAAACAAATAAAACACAAGCAAGGGGCGGATACAAGGAATGCCCACAAGTAGTTGGTTAAACTAAATTGAAACCTTCACAGAAGCCCCTCTCTAGTTTCCTTATACAATTGAAATATGTGAGGGATTTTTATTTTCTTTGTGGGCTAAAAATATGTGAGGGATTTTTGCCGTACATTAGTGTCGATTCTTTAAGTGCTGAGGACATGACCATGATAAGGTAAGAATAGGGAATCATGTGGATTGATCCCTAATCCACAAGCAAAGGAGAAAAGAACAAAATAGGGAGAAAGGTGACCACAAATTGAAATGTTGAATCAATGTTTGCAAAGTGTCCATCCACCTACCCCAGGGTGTTAAAAAACACGTAGCAAAATCATCAATCCCCCATTATTTGCTTGGAAAGAGCATCTTTTTTGAAAGGGAACCTTGAAAAAGCATGATGTGCATAGATGTGAGTCATAAAATAGGAAAGAGCATGCACAGTAATGTCACTTTCAAGCTTGATCTCATGTTTGCATTGTACAAGGCATTATACAATGTTGTGGATGCACCAAGCCTAAGTATTATAATAAATTGCGATGTAGTAAGCAGGCACAATAATTGTTTTGCCTTGTGGGAGTAAATAATATGTAATAAAGAACTAAAATGGCCATATTGTATAGTCTATAGGATGACATGCAAAATATTGTTTTGATGCATCCCAAAAACTCCCCCTAGCCATCATACTAGAGGTTTACTTTTGTTGGGTGGATTCTTGAAGAAACTCATACACTTGTGGAGCGTGGTGAGCATTGTGCAATCCTTTAGGCAACACATTTATACAAGCATAATATATAATAAATTTCAAAGATTCAAACCTTAATTATTTTAGGTGGTCAACATTAGTCACAAGCTAAATCATTACTAGCATTAAGTTTATTACTATGCTGATTATTACATATCAAATAGGTACTTTATGAATGCAAAAATGTACTAGGAGTAAAATTTTGAAACCTAACCCATCATTATATAGATTGAATGAACTTCTTAAACGTCACAAACCTAATGGTTGAGGTTAATATGGAGACATCAAATATTCGCATGAGTACAATGTATATTCAAGGAAGTGAGCATTTCTTCATTGCTCTATATTAAGTTGCCTTAATTGTTTAGAGACACTTAGCATCAAAAGGAACTTTTGAGGGCTAAACATGGGCATAATAGTGGTATTTGTTACTAACATGCAATAAGTCTCTAGCCAAGCAAATCAAACCCCAGTCTGTGTGCAAATAGGTAAGGAAAGGCTAACCTTTCAACACTTGGATTGGTATAAGATCTATAACACAAGCATTTTTCACTACTACTCTAAAGGAAGTCGAGGAAACCAAAAACTATTGGTTGAGCCCTTTCAAGCCATAATTTTTGTTCTTTCGTTCTCTCAAAAGAGTAGGACAAGTTCAAAATGATAGGAATTTGAAAGTAATGTGTGGGATATACCTTGGTTTCAAAAAATTAGTTCTGTTTGAAAAGGAGTACATCATAGTTCATTCATTCTTACATCTAAGATGGCGATGTATGTGAAATGATGAGATTCAATGAAAAGATGCACTTCATCACTTCACTAATTGTGAGAATCATTGTCATTTCTACTTAACAAAAATGACTCCTTTAAGAAATAGCATGCATGTGACATTGCTGAGATCATCACAAACACAATGTCCTTTTTGTTCTTTTCGGCATTGCTTATGTATCCCTGCTTGCTACACCAATTGTCCAAATCTCATCCAACCCAACTAACATGCTCCCCTTACACATCCTTAATCACAAAGATTTGTTTCTATTTCCATAAAGTTAAATGTTGACAATGAAGCACCTTGGAAAGTTGACAATGTAGCAAGTTGGAAAGTATTTTCAATGTATGAGTATTCTTTTCGCATAAGCAAGTGGAATTTTTCTAATTATAAACTGACTTAAAAGTGTGTACTGAGTCATTTCATTATTGAATACGTACAATCATTGAGTATTGACTTTATACGTCCCTTTTCCAAGTAGGTTACAAAGAGCCATTTGGTAATTTAATAAATAGTAACTATAGAGAGGTTGTTTTAATAGAGGTTAACTTAGGGCTAGCTAATGTAACTCACTTCCATGCATTCTTCCAAACTCCTCTTAGCACACAATCCCCTTACTTGAGAAGCTTACTTTACATCTCTTCAAAGAGAAACTCCATGCATCTTTTCTTCAACTCAATCCCATGTATAGTTTTTCCTTCTTTTTGTCCCTTAGTACAAATGTAAAATGCAATTAATAGATGACATTATTCCACTAGTAACACATCCTTTCACAATGCTTTCTATTGATGCTTTTTAAAATAATTGACAAACATCAGTATAAGCATTGAAACAAAGGCTTGATGAAAACATGATATAACCATCAAAAATAGCATCAATAATGCCTATTTTAAGCTGATCTCTCTTGCAAACTTGCAAAGTTTTCCATGCCTCACTTTGATAATATAAATTGTGAGTTTTCATAGTGCATTGCATGGACATTGTGTGTAAAACCTTTCATATAAAAGAATCTTTAAATGCGTGAACACTTGAAAGACAAGTGTGTATAACAGAATTTGTGTTATGTAGTCAGTTTATAAATCATTAAGTGAATCTTCTACATGATACTCTAATAACAAATTGACACCATCATGTTCATCATATGGTAAGTCTTTGATGTCCTCCGCATAAAAGACTACATCCCCCGCATCTATGTCTGAGTAATGATTTGAAGAGCTTATAGTGTTAGTATCTTGTGGAGGTTTATAGCCAATAGCTCATGAGATATGTGAAGAGCATGGGAAGTGCTTGCTTCCATGTCATATATCGTGACATTTTTCATCTCTTGTTCAATGCCTTTAGCATCTTCAAAGGCATGTCTCTTTCTTGGTGCAATTCTGAATTGCATACCAGCATTAGCGTGGGAATAACTTATGTTATTAGATGCATCAACAATCATAAAATTTACGGCCCAAACTATCTAATAAGAATAGTACAAACTACAATCATGTGGTTAAAAGCGACAAATCTTTTGTAGATGTGGTTAGAGTGGACCATCCCTTTGTTCCTTCCGTCTGAGTAGTCACACACATTATCAAAATGGAGGATCTTCCATGATTCATTTTCCTTTTGACATCCCTGGTGGAGGGATCCTATAGCAGGGAGAGTATCTTGGTCTTCTAGTCTAATTCTTTTCTTGTAGATTGTTGGGAACATCTTGCAAGAGATTGCCTCCGGAGTCTCCTTGCATGACTACAAAAGGAGAGATAGGAAGGTTCTCCATAGGAGGGCCCTCATCAGAAAGGACAAAAGAAGAGACATCAGAGGGTCCAACAGCAGCAATTTAGGGGCAATACAGTCCCTAGGATGAGGGAGGGGGTGGCAAAACCCACACAAGAGGGGTGTGTGTGTGTTTCACTAACAAAATGTGTGTGTGTGTGTGTGTGTGTGTGTGTGTGAGAGAGAGAGAGAGAGAGAGAGAGAGAGAGAGAGAGAGAGAGAGAGGGCAGGGGGGGAGAAAGAAAAGAGAGACAAAGAGGAGATGTCGCTAGGCTCAGTGAATGAGTGTTCACAAAGGTGTAGAGGCTTCCCATGTAGAGAAATATAGAGACACAGGTGCAAGATGTGGTTGGGTAGCTATATCAACAAGAGAGAGAGGCTCAAACTTACAGTAGTGAGCCCCATGGTGCAACAGGGAGCCATGTGCACATTCAAGAGGCATCTTCTTCGTCTGTCAATTCTTTTGTCAGGCACACCCCTCAACAAGATGCTCGTCAAAAGGGGTGCTATGAAGAGAAGGGATATGATGAAATCCAAGAAGGCAAGAGGGACTCAATTCAGACTCCTGGCCTTAGGAGCAAGGATGATGGTGGGTCATATGGAGAATGAGAGGCCTTCTCCAATGGAACCTCCTTCCATTTTCCCACCCCACCCCACACTAACAAAGGCTTATACTAGGGCTACTTATGGGCACATGGCCCATGAGCTGTGCAAATCTATTAGACATAGTCCTCCTCCCTAAGGATTATCTATTTGTATTTTTAGGGGCAAGGTGGTGCTCATTTCTTCTAAGGGAGGAGCATCATAAGACTGGAGTTTCCATGTTTTATGCAAATCTATTAGACTTAGTCCCCATCCATGAGGATTGCCTCTTTTGTATTTTTGGGGACTAGGTGGTGCTCTTTTTTTCCGGGGGAGGAGCATTATTAGACTAGAGCTTCACAAATGTTTTGTGGGCAAGGACATTGATTTCTTATTCCTATGGGAGAACTTGGATAGACAGGGAAGGAGCATTATTAGACTAGAGCTTCACAAATGTTTCGTGGGCAAGGACATTGATTTCTTATTCCTATGGGAGAACTTGTATAGACAAGTGAGGGAGAATGCTTTGAGGACACATTAGGACCTTTTGGGCTCCCATTGGTAGGAAAGGGAGCAAAACAAGGAGGATCTTTCATCTACATTATGGAGCCTTGGACACATGCCACACAAGGTTGGGTCATCCGTGTGTGCCAAGTAGAGCACTCTAGGTTATAGTGTCAATTGCCAAGGATACACTATGACTTTTGTTCATTTATGCCCCTAATGGAGCAGTAAGTAGGATGCACTTTTGAACCATCATTCATCAGATTCTTCTAGTCATTAATCACTGGTTTATTGGAAGAACTTACTTCAATATGCGAGAGATTCTGGATGTAAGAGGGGATAGGAGAGGCATACATTCTTAAAGGAGAGGAGAAGGCAACTTGGGAGGAGCAGACGATAGAACCCCTATCATGTAGTTAAGGATCCTATCATGTAGCTGAATATGGACACTTACCAGGATCTATCCGCTTCTATAGATGGGATAGACAAGTGGAAGCCGATAGGTTCTCAATGCTGACCTATTCTATGTAGAGGAGTGGGGGATTGTTGAAATTGTTCTAGGTACTACTTTCTCTTATCATTCTCCCTCACAGATCATTCTTTTGGAGAAAAAGAGAGAGTAACCTATAGTTATCGGGATTCTTGACTTATTATTCTAGGAACATAGAGATTTAGAGATTGAGACCCTTTCAAAGGGGACCAACAGCTCACAACTAGACCACTACTTATAGGAAATCAGTGCACTCCGCCATTGAGTCTAAGACTAAGAGATGGGTACTTATGGACAAAGAGAGGGCCTTACATGAAATCTTGGTAGTTTTTCAGAGATTAGAGAGGAGGGTACCAGGGAATCCTTGGGTGGTGGAGAGGATGTAGATTGCTAAAGCACAATTCGCCATGCACATGACCAAATCAAAGTACATAGTTTGACAAAGTAATTAGATTTATCATTTGTTTCACTAGTACAATATGGACCTTTTTATATGCTTTATATCAATGTTTCTTTGACAAAATTGATGGGTGTTGAGACAAGCATTGATATAGATATTGGGAATTTTTGTTGCATAGGTAGCATTAAAATACGCATCAATAATGCTTACAAGATAAAGTTTTAATTTGCAACCTTGCAAGATTTTCAAACTCTTTTTGATACGTTACATTCTAATTTTTCTAGTCTATCGCATGGAAATTGTATTTAAATCTTTAGTATACAAGAAGCTTGCTTTAGACCATAATATAATCCATGAATAGTATACAAGACAAGTGTAGCATAACAAATTCTTTTTGTGTAGTCAATTATGTGCATCATTAGATTGAGTCTTCTGCATTATCCTCTAATAACACATTTTGACACCATCATGTTCGTCATGTGTTGAGTCTTCCATGTCCTCCGCATAAGACGATCCCCCACTCTGAGTATCGATTTGAAGAGCTTAAACTATCAATATCATCTGGAGGTTGTGCATCCACCATCTCATGAGGTAGGGTAGGAGCATTGAAAGTGCTTTCCTCCATGCCATCTACTGTGGCATTTTCCATCTCTTCCTTGATGTCCTCATCTTCAAAGACTCATCGCTTCCTTGGTGCAACTTGAATCACAAACCACCATTTTGTTTCCAAGAGGTCTAGTTGAAAATAACCTAAGAATAACTTATTGCGTGCATCAACAATTGGAATATCTATGCATCAACAATCATAATATCTATGGTCCAAACTATTGAATAAAAATATTAGTACAAAAAAAGTATTTCGCGAATACAAAGATTAGTACAAAAATATATTTCATTATTCACAATGATGATGTGACACAAATGTATCCATAAGGCCGTCCCAAATTTTGTGGGAAAAATACCATTTGAATCTTTTCTCACAATTGCTTGAGCCCATTACACACAAATATGAACCAAGATAAACATGTAGAATTGTCAAAATCTCACTTTCATGGTAGCTTGTATGGTTCCAATGTAATCCGGCTCACTTTCCACTATTTGGGTATCCCTTGCACTAGCTTGACTCTCTTGGGAGAAGTTTGCCGTGGCTCCATGATCAAATGTGTTATGCTTCACATCAACCTTCTCTATGCAAAACGATGCCCATGTGAGCACATTGCATTGAACAAATGATATTGAACATAAAATCAAAAGATATTGACATTAAACCTTTTTTGTCATCATGAGAACCATAAATGGAGAATGCTACCTACATGAAGATCAAAACCCTTGGCAATTTCTCATTCCCTACTACACACAATCTCTCCCCTTTGATAGGCCTTTGTAATTGCATTTGCATTTTCTTGGCAATAGACATAAATCTTCTAAATGCCTAACCCCTCTATTTCTTCTCCTAAAAGATCTAATGCCCTCCTCTCATTTTGATTTTTCCTCTTCACATCTTTCAATCCATTTCTCGATTCACTCACAGCTATAGAGAAAAAATGTGTGCACCTTTGACTCCAATGCAATTATATTCTTTCTTTACTTTCCTTTCCCTTGTGCCACATTTCCTTCAACGCTTAGTATCATCCATGTCATCCCAAAGTTAAGGTACTCAGGGATTCCATTGCACAAGAAACTCTATAACACAAAACATCAATTCTTGTACCAACCTACCTTCTACCATGCTACCTTTTGCTTGTGCCTTTTGCCCTACAAATCCTTTCAATTCTTTCATGAAACACTCTAAGGAGAACATCCATCAAGAATGCACACTTCTTGAATATCCCATAATCCACAAGAAGAACAAATAGATGAAGTTAATTATCTAGAATCCTTGTTGGAAGGGCTTTCTCAGTCAAACATATTGCTTCAATGGACAAATTTCTCACTGTCTTGATTGATGGCTTTGCAATCTCCTTTGATGATACTCACCTAAAATATGCTCAGGACATTCAAAAAATGAATGCATTTCAATGATGGATCATGTTATTGAGATGCACATCTCATAAAAGAGCATAACTTGTTGGTGGCACTCCTGACCTGGACCTCCGTTAGGCCACCTGTAAGTGTTATTGGAAGCACATACTATTGCAAAAAGAATGTACGAATATATGTGCAATGGATATTATTTAGATGCATTTTCAGGCCCACCATTGTAAACTGTGTGGATAGCAAGCCAATTTGCTCCTGCTCCATCTGCCATGAATCCTCAGAATTCAGGTGGTTCAAAACCATTCTTCTCCATCTGACTATTCAAAAGCTTCCAGAATTACACTTGTGCATGGGTATCTTCCACCTTGAATTCACATATAGCTATTGTTAAGAGTTCCCTTATGTAAGGGTCATACACATGAGCACCCATAGTTGACCATCCTTTTACTCGATGGACGTGGTGAAAATGCACCCATTGTGATCCAAAGCTACCTCCTGGCCGCATTTGATTTACCAAATCAACCCTTGATCCTGGACCAATGGTCAACATTTTGAAAATATGTGGTTGTTGTTCATCTTACAGCTGCCCAGGAAACAAGATACTTTGCACATATGGATATTTGCATCTCTTTTTCAAACCCAGTATTGAATCCATTCCACCATCTCCATGAGATCTCCATCTCTAGCATCACATCTTGCACTCTGCACTATTCTCTGAAGCCTTCTCCTTTGTGTCATTGGTGTGATTGTATCCAAAACCTCTTCAAATTGTTGGTAATGTAGAGGTTCCATAGCAACCCCCTCCTTTGCAAGCAACATATCCATCATAAGGTCTTGTGTAACTGAGACCTCAATGTTTTTGCAAGATGAATTTGCATTTAGCCTAGCACGCATTGAAACTAGATCATCCACTTGCAATTCCTTTGCACAACTTTTTCCTTTCTCAACAGGAGAAAATTGAAAATTCTGCATCGCTTCAACCTTCGAATAGTAGAGTGCAGGTCAAGTACTATGTCCGCCCAAAGGGCAAGTATTGAATGTGAAGGAGGCGACTAGCCACTTCATCTTCCTCTTCTAATGCTCGTCTTCATCTTCTTCTTCATCGTCTTCACTACACAAAAAATCAGAAGATGCCAAGCTTTGCTGCTTCTCCTCCTACTCCTTCTTCTTCTTCTTCTTCTTCTTCTTCTTCACCTCCAAGCTTCTTCTTCTTCCTTCACCACCACTCCTCCCATCCTTCCACCCCCTCCTCCTCCTCCTCTTCCTCCACTCCCCGTTCCTGTAAGAACATCCTTGTCACCGTCCGCGTTCGCCCCCTCAGCTCCTCTGCTTGGGACTGCATCGACCCCAAAACCATCGTCTTCAAAACCCCCCTCCCCGCCACCGATCGCTCCCCCCACCCCAAGTCCTACACCTTCGGTAACACCTCTTCTCACGAGAGAGAGAGAGATTAACTTCAACCTTCGTCAAACCCACGGAAAATTCTCACATGGGCTTCCCAGCTCCTCCTCCTTAACTTGTAAAGCGACATCCCAACTCCCAACTCCACGAAAAATTCTCCCAACTCCACCGACATGAATGGCATGTAAATTTATTGTAATCGCTGGGCTCGGCGACGGGAGGTTTTCCTTGCCTATTTGCCTATTGGTTGCCGTCGTCTTCTTTGGCACCGGAGTAGATTCTTTGGAACTCCTATCAATGTTTATGACCAATTCAGAAGGTCTCATCTATTCCTGGCCTTCTCTATTTGCCTTGCAGATTTGAGTTCTCTATTTTGCTGCTGCTCCCCTCGACTCCCCTCCTAACTCCTCACAATTGCTGTTCTTTCGTGGCAACTTTAATCTCCAAGATGAGAAAGCCCACTACTTTAATCTTTCGTTGATCTCAGCCAAGACGAGAAAGCCCGCTGCTCGCCTACTCGTCTGCCTTCTCGTCTCATCTCGCCTACTCATGTTCCTTCTCATCTCGTCTCGCTGCTCTCGCCTCGCCATGCAAACTCTCGCTGCTCTTGTCTAGTTTGGTTGGTCGTCTCTCAAGCTCTCGCTGCCATCTTAGCCATCACCACACGCCATGTTCCGCTTCTCCTTCTCCTCCTACGGTCTGCAAGAGTAGGGAATACGAACGGTAACAAGGAAGATTCGGGCAAAGCTAGCTCTCTCTCTCTCTCACTCATTCTCGCTCACGGTCTTTGCTCCTCTGAAGCTCTGCTTCTTGCCAATCACCTTCCATGCCACCTTCGTCGCTAATATCTTCTCCTTCTCTGCCAGCATCGCCCTCTCCTACAACGCCATCATTTGCTCCTCATGGAAGAAGAAATCTCAAGTAGAACTAAACGTAAGTTCAACTTTCTTTCTTGAAATATCTCTAGTCTGGATAGCTACACACATCCGTTTTTTATCTATTTTCCATGAGAAAGGGCACCGCGTCAATGCGCTGCCATTTCTCATGGAAAGTAGATCAAAGAGGGCCCAATCTTTTGATCTACTTTCCATGAGAAATGGCAGCGCGTTGACACGCTGCCCTTTCTCATGCAAAGTAGGTCAAAATCATGTCAAAGGAGGTATACTTAAAAGCATTGGGGTATACTACAAACTTAAAAAACTTTCATCGATTTTTGTTTATGCACCTCAAATTGATTTTGAAATTGTGAATCCTTCCTCTCCTCACATCCTCATCCTCCAATTTTTCATTCATCCAAGACCTCTCCGGTGAGTCCTAAAGCATTTGGAAGAGCCATGGCGTTAAGCATTTGTAGGAGCATTTTGGATACCCTTTCCATTGAAATGGACAGCGCGTCAACGCGCTGTCCATTTCAATAGAAAGGGCATCTAAAATCCTCCATTGTATCTTTCATGTACCACCTTCATATTTGAGTAAAGAAGAAGCAAATTTTGATGCTTGTGACACCAAAATTGGCAGCGCGTTGACGCGCTGTCCATTTCGATATCCCAAGCATCAAAATTAACCCCTTTTAGGCTTTTTAATAGGCTTTCAGTGGGGTGGCATTTAGATGCCTTTTACTTCAAAATGGACATCGCGTCAATGCGCTGCCTTTTTTGGTAGAAAGAGCTTCACAGTTTAGGGCATTGATATGCTCCCACACTTGCAACAGTTAGCCTACAATAAGATTGGTTGTTGGGATCAATAATGCTCCCACACTTGACCTGCATGGTGACTTGAAACTAAAGTTAGTTTCTAGATCCCAGAGTTACTGTGTCAAGCCATCTTGTGTGAAGTCTTGCTCAATAGTGGCCTTGTATTGGGGTAGCATTTTATATGACCTTTTCACCGCTGCCCATTTTGGTAGAAATAGCACTAAAGTGCACACTACTAATGTGTGCTTTCGCAGTTGCATTCATCCAAAGAGCATTAAATATGAATGCTCTTTGGATATAAGATCTCAAAGAGGAAGAGTAAAGTAGATATAAGGTCGACATAAATGTCATCTATGTAGCTTTCAATTCTGCAAGTTATTTTGACCACAAGGATGATTTTGCCAACACATTGTATGCTTTTACTTTTAATTTACATTCTTGAATCATGCCTCAAGTTAAAGGAGGAACTCCTTGATCGAGGGAAGTTATTGATGGAAGGGGTGAGAGTTTGTGGAATATTGGGAGAAATCCCCGAAAAGATCACCACATGTACATGTATTACACAATACATGTATATAAATAGACATGCTTAAGTATTCATAGAAATATTTATAGATCAGTATATATAGACATGTATGTGTGTTATACATTTATTTGTACATTTATTTGTGTCCATATGTCATGTATGAAAATGTCAAGATGTATATATGGAAGTATATTGTAAATGTAAACATATGCATGGAAGATGCGGTCTCTTCCATTAGCAAATGAGTGCTATATGGGGTTTAGAGTTTGAGGGTTTATGTATGTATATCCAGACATAAATTCATACATAGATAAGTTTATACACGCATACGTAAAACTATTTACATTTGTTTTTTTATTTGTACATAGAAAAGGATATGCATACATATGCATAAATATGTGAAAATAGATGTGTTAAAAGATAAATAAATACATGTGTATAAAGATAAATAAATATGTTTAGATATTCCTTTATACAAATTTATGTATAGGAGTTTGAATGTTAGCTCTATTAATCACTAATAGTATAGGAGTTTGACTGTTAGCTCTATGTATCTATAATAGTATAGGAGTTTGACTATTGGAACTAGACCCTAAATGCATTCCAAGTGGAGGGCTACCTTCCACAGAAAGGATCTTTCAAAGTGTCCATTTGCAAAAGTGATGAGGAGGTAGTAGTGACAGATGATATGATGGAGAGGTGGTCTCCCACTTGGAGAGATGATGATGAAGAGTTTGAGAATGACTTGTTATCAAGTCATGAATTTAAATTTATGTCAAGAAGGATGTTTTTTGTATGGGAGGGAAATCATAGGACTGCTACTTGGATGAGTGTTATAAAGGATATCTTTCCTATAAACAAAAAACGACACATAAGAGTGGTTTGCACAATAATTGATCCTAGAAAAATAAGTGAGATTGCTCTATTGGCTGGCCTACAGTGCATGAATTCATAAGTACTTTGATACCTTTTTTTCTTTCATTATTTTATGTTGTATAATTCCTTACCTTCATTATTTTTATTTGGTACAAATGAACTAATATTTTGATGTATCTTGTAGTATGAATGAGCATGCCATCGTCAAACCTAGCATCTGGGACACACTCATAAATGCACACAACATTTGTGAGTGTGATCGTATGATATTTATGAAACCGTTGTCTCCTAATGAAGTGAAATCCATAGAGAACTGGAGGGCTCATGAGAGTAAAGGAAAAAAGCCCTGGTTTTCATTGACAAGAGGGTATCTTGCGAGATTGGTCTTTCAAGTTTAATGCTGCACTTCTCTTGATGCTTATTTCTCCTTCATTCATTTTCTTTCTATAAAAGGAAATCTTTTGTGTAGGTTAAGTACAATACAAAGCTTAAAAAAGCAATTGATAAGATATCCACAAAGATGCCTATAGACTAAAGAATAGAAGCTGAAGGAAAGCAACGCGTCCTAATTCAAAAGAGAATTGCTGACAGGATGGGAAAGGTGAGAGTTTAATTCTTCTTGTTATTACATTTTTCAATCATTTTATGCATCTAATATGCAACTCTTGGATAGGTTTTGAATTGCATAGATCCAAGCTTGGGTGAGGCTTGGTTGGAAAAGTTATTTGCCTTGTGTTTTGATGGTCTGGACTCTTGTGTAACTTTGGAGAAGCTGCAACTCATAGCAAAGTCCGATTTGAGATTGGAGAAAAAAATCATTTTTCTTTCCTTGTTGGAGTCTACCAAACCAATGAGGGATATGTATTTCATGCCTGTGGGGGATGTGGAGCATAGAGGGTGAGTTGTTCCTTTCATAAATAAACTTATATTGCAGTGTTTGTATGTATTATAGAAGTGCCATAAGTCTTAGTTGTGTGAATACTTTGTTTTCCACTTGTGTAGATGGATTAATAGAGAGATATTTCTTGAGAAAGTAGAGACCCAGGCTTTGAAAGTTTTTAATGACTTGAGGATTGTAACAACCATGGGCATTCCTTTAGAGACACCAAAAGATTACACAATGCAACAGTATATGGAGGACATAAAATTAGAAGGAAGAAAGCATTTGTTCTTAGCTCTACGATCAAAGGATTCAAAGAATGAGAGTAAGGGAGCAAAGAAAGCCAACAGTCTCTCTGAGTTGGACATGGCTGCTCATAGGGTTGTTTACAGGTTGGTCCCTTTTAGTTTTAATGATGGTGCTTTTCTATTTGTTTTGTGAAGCTTACAATAACATTGAATTAGACAATCATTTTTGTTTGTCTCAATTTTTTTGTGAACCTTTCTTCATATAGGAGGTCCAAATAATTAGTGATTGTTGATTTGTAGGTATCTTGCTCATTTGGCAAGAGAGAGAAAGATCTTAGAGATTCCAAATTTGTACAAGAGTTGGGTGGAAATTGGTCATGCTGCTTGCATGTATCCTCTTGGCATGCACAATCACTCTCAATGGGAACTTGCAAATTGTCCTTGGTGGATAGACTTCCCCAAGGGACAAGTCTTGGTGCGTGAGAGGGACTTTCACAAGAAATATGCTTCATCTAAGGACACTGAAGAAAGTAAGGATAAATTGGGGGGAAGCTCTAGAAAAACAAAAACACAAGCACAAAAACAAGAACAAGCTCAAAAGAAAGGTAAGAAATATACATACATTTTGAGTTTCTAATGTTGTTTATGATGAGGGTTTGGAATAGTATACTAATGTTATTCTTTCCTATCCATTTAGATGAGGAGCCATCTAGTCCACCAAGGCAAGATAAGGATCAAATGGAGCATGCAAGTAAAGTTCTAATTATTTTTGTTTCTTGCTATCGGTGTTTCAAAATTTTCTTTGGTTGTGTTTGATATAAATTTTCCATGTAGGTTCACAATCTATCACAAAGTTAGTACAACATTATGTATTTCATAAGGCACAGTCACCGGATAGTCTATTGACTCGTGGTATCACTATGCTTATATGGTGGGTGATTACATAACCATAGGCATGGACTTTTCACAGTCCAAGAAAAATGAAAAGTATACTATTTTGCATGAGTTTTTCATGGCTGTAGTTAGCCCTGATCGAGACTACATGTGGTTGGGTAAGAAGATTAAGTGGGCTATGGATTTTATATTGGTTGACTTTCCCACTGGATTTCCACTTGATGAGGGAGTACCCATCCTAGTTTGGAACCTCTTGTTGGAGGACCATGTGCGTTATGGGCTTGCCGTTGCAGCAGCTTCATTATCAGATAGTGGCTGGCTGGCAGTTATATGTCCTATGGCAGGTAAGGTTCAATATCTAGCACTATTGTTGTTATATGTCCTCTATTCCCATTTTTCTTGTATGAGATACTGTCATTTGATTGTAGGACACTGTATTTCTTGGATGGAGCACTTTGCATTTGTTCAAGGCTTGGAAGTTATCAAACGTGTAGTCATTCATGACAAGCTTCCACATGGATACTGTAAATATTATGGTATAACTCTTAAGGTATACTACAATTCCATGCATGGTGTGTTGTAATGCTACATTCATGAACTTTTTAATGTGTTTCTTTATGTGGGATTGATAGATGCCATGTTACACGTAGTATGCATGCTAGGTTTTGATGGTAAAATCATACATTTCATTTGCGTTCCATATGTGTGGTCACATGTAGTCTTTCATGCTATGATACTTGTTGGCTAAGGTCATTCTTTGGTATGTGGTTCTCTATGCATGATCCAAGAGTAATCCATAGACACAATGTATTTCACATGCACAATTTAAATGGGATAGGAAGGACAAATACAATTACCATTTGACAAAGAAAAATGTACAAGATGTTGTGCCTAGATAGTTAAATACAATGAAAACATTAAAAAAGGCGTGGGATATGTTTGCAACTTTATATGAGGCAAATGAATACTTAGGATCTTGATGAAGAGAAAGCAAATCAATAAAAGCTTTTGACATAGCAATGAGCTAGGACATGCGTATATAGTAAGACTCATAGGCATGAATATACAACTTCCAGCCATATGAGGGACTATGAAATATCAATAAATTGTGCAAGTCATCATCAATAGACTCACTGAAGGATATGAGAATTGAGTTGTTGGAAAAGTGTTAGTTGCTTTAGTCTCTCCTATGCTACCAAGTCCAAGATACATTATCAAGATAATTATAATATATTATCAATTTGCTCTACTCTCCCAAATATGGAAAGTAGGTTAAGTTTCATTTTGGAGATTCTTCCCAAATAGTGGATTTCACAGAGCTATGTTGGCTACCTCTATAAGGGATTGTGGAAAAGATCGCTCGCTTTTTTGGGCCCGCTCGCTTTCTCTCGCTCGCTTTATTGACTACCTCCTGATATAATCGCTGAAAATAGTTTGAGTATTTTTCAATATTAACAAAGTCGATATAATTGTCTATAAAGAAGTTGAATATTAACATATCAACCTTTATATAAATAGCTATATAGATGGTTATTGCAAGGCTTCCTTATTGACACTTATTTCCATGGTTATTTTGACGCTTTTCATCTTTTGAACAAAAAATCTATATTGTTTCAGTTGAACTAACCCTTACATACGATGCAAATGGTTATCGTGCATCTATATGAAGATGTATCTAATCATTCAAACATGCCAAGCATGCTATGATGCTACTAATTTCATAGCTACATGCAAACCATGCAATAAAGACAGCTTTAGCAATTAAATTTCTTGAATTTTTACATCGCTTCGTTGTTTCTATTGATTTACCTAAGCTCAAAGGGCTCAAAGTATTTTGTTCAACCTCTCCTCACACCTATCCAGCCTCTCCCTCTCTCCTCCCTGCTCCCCTCTCCCTTCTTTTCTCTCGCTCCCTCTTCTCTCCCTCTCCCCTGTCCCTCCCCTTCCTCTCCCTCTCCCCTTCCTCCCTCTTCTCTCCTGCTCCCTCTCCCCTCTCCTTCTCCTTCCTCCCTCTACCTTCCTCAGCTTAGTGCCTCGTGTATTTATAGACCTCATCCTTCTAGATCCTTCGGCTTCTAGAGACTTCTGATTAATCGCAAAATCTTGGGCTCCTAGAGACTTTTGATTGATTGCACCATAAACCTTACCTTAATCGATGCGCATACTATATCTCTCCCTCCGTTGTGAGCTCAATTAATTAATAGGGACTTTTTTCTCGTTGGGGGGCCCTATTGGATTATTGTTTTTTTCATGAAATAGCAAACCTTTTTTTTGTGTGGAAACAAATTGGATTTGGATATGGAAGGGGCATAACTTTCATATTTGAACTTTAATATCCACATGAAAGTGGTAGAACTTTCATATTTGAACTTGAACATTGTCGTCCATGGCTTTTGTGTAGTTTTTATATGGAAGTATTACCTAAACATATGCACGGGTTCTTTTGAGTAAAAAGTTCAGAAACAAATGAACTAGGGAATAAAAAGAACCAACATTTTGCAAGATCATATCATGTATTGATTTTCGTACTGCTACGTGTAGCGAAGTCTATGGGTGTTGAGAAAACTTTGTTGTTGATGCACACCATAGCATCCGAAATTGTACAAACTGCTTCGTGTCAAGTTATCTGAGTATTAGCAGTGGCAAACATATGTTTTGAAGATGGCTTAATGATTCTTAGTAGAGATGAAACTTTGCATGGAGGAAAGCCAATGAATCTTCAATGCATTGGCACTCTAGAGAAGAGGATGCTCACTAAATCAAATTGAATGTAAACCCAAAGCTGTCACAAGTTCGAGGCTCAAATAAACATGCCTCTAGCAAAACACCAATCCAGAAGGGGATTAGCAATAGCAACAAAAAATGTATGATGAGGTGACAATTATCGAGCTTTAAGAAATTTGGGATTCATAATTTGCAAGATGTCGGGTAGCCTCATGGTGCAAGGGGACACTCTTACACTAATAATAGCATTGAGTCATATGCTACGTGTTTGTGCAGCACCCCGTGTATTTATAGACATCACCTTTCTAGATCCTTCGACTTATGGAGACTTTTGATTAATCGCAAATTCTTTGGCTTTTGGAGACTTCTAATTAATTGCGCCATAAACCTTACCTTAATCGATGCTCATACTATATTTCTCCCTCTGACCTGAGCTGAATTAATTAATAGGGACTTTTTCTCGTTGGGGGGCCTTATAGGATTATTGTTTTTTTCATGAAACAGCAAACTTCTTTTTTTTTTGAAACATATTGCATTTGAATATGAAAGTGGCATAAATGTCATATTTGAACTTGAACCACCGTCCATGGCTTTTGTGTAGTTTTTATATGGAAGTATTATTTAAGCATATGCACGGGTTCTTTTCAGCAAAAAGTTCAGAAACAAATGAACTAGGGAATAAAAAGTACCAACATTTTGCAAGGTCATATCATGTATTGATTTCTATACCGCTACGTGTAGCAAAGTTGATGCACACCATAGCATCCGAAATTGTACAAACGGCTGCGTGTAAAGTTATCTAAGCATTAGCAGTGGCATCGTTATCATCAACGACAAGATTCACAAGGGAAGCTTTCATGTGTCATCAGGTCGTTCTCATCCAAACGGAAATGCACACGTTCGGGCCTGACACTCGCGCATTGTTTTGATTGAATTCAGTCCTTTGTAACGATGCTACCTATCCAGTTTCTGCTTGTCTCGCTGCCAACATCTTTATCTTGAGCTACGGTCCTTTGAAAGCATGCACGGTGCAGCCATCTAGCAGTTGCTAGCGGTTCCATTGAGATGCGCAAATCTTCAATCGTTATCGATTGAAATGCGATTCACGTGACCGATGGATATTGCAAATCAAGACTAGATTATTACACAATGTGCCCTAGCACTCCATGGATGGACTGAAGACAGCCTCGTCATCCGATTCGGATTGGCCATCGGCAGGCAGCGGCCAAGCCAATAGTAGTTGTCAATTTCTTACTTTCATCTCGCGAGTCTGGACGGAGCGTGTTGTCTCTCTGATTTCGCCAGCCACCACAGTGGAAGATATCAAGTGGCTCGCCTCAATTCCTAGCACGTTCAATGTTAACAGTGTCACGGGTCCTTCGTTGTACATACCGAGTAGTATTGCGCGCCATGTTTTAGAAGGTGAGCCTAAAAGTTGGACGGCGGAGCCTCGGAGCTCTCTAGATGACAAAGCACCAATGCTGCACCCAAGAATCTTCATATTTTATAATTCCGCGGATTGCACAATTGATAACTTTGTTGGATCCGGAAGCAACGTGTCGTCTGAAGCTTGATTGTATCGAGAACTACTCGTCCCAAGGATACACTCGATCTGAATACGTTCTCGGCTCTCAAAATATAAACTCGATGCTCTACCCTTTTCGTTTCCATATATCAAATTAAGGAGTAATACCCAAGAGACTTGACATAAAAGGGTAGATGCAGGGGAGGAGCGGACCTCAAATGGTAGAGCTGGCCAGCTGCCCGAGTTCAAGTCCTCTCCATGAGAAGGTAGGGTGCCTCTCGTTGGACCATGGGTGGGTGAGTCCAAAAAAAAAAAAACACAGCTAATGAAAAAGAAGCCAATATGATTAGGAACAAAGAACACACCAAAGGGGGGGCGGAGGGGTTGGGGAGGGAGCAAATTATGGAGCACGATACTAAAGGTCTTACATCATGGAGGGGAAAAAGATGAGAAAAAGCTATTTCCATTATGGTGTGCAAAATGCACCATGGGGACTAGAGGGGAAATACAGGGAACCATGGGGGAAAAGCGCTCCTTGCTCTAGACCTCACTTTGCTATTTCCCACACTCTTGAGAACCATTGATGTGACACTTCTCTACTATTAATGTGTCATTTCTTTATAGTGCTTTGTCATTTTTCATTGAACTCTTATGTCTTGCACTAAGGAACAACATCCAAAATATGCTCTTCTAAGGGGAAAACATCCAAAAAAGCCATCCTTATCTCCTCTTTTTCCCCAGCTCCATGACATAAGACCTAAGCTCCCACTTGTTAACCATGCAACTTGCACTTCAGAATTAAGGCTTCCAAACAAAAGGCTTTTTATAGCAATTGAGCATTGTTCAATTAACAACTAGTCAAAAGTCTTAAGACATGTATTGGTGGGGTACATAATGGCTTATAACCTTACAAGATCATTTAGTGAGCATCCTTTAGCAGGATCATTTTTTAATACCCAACCCTCCCTTAGTGAGAATAGGCTCCTAGCATTTGTAATGCATTTTAAAGTTTCCTAGTATGTCTATAATTGTGACTTGAGAAAGTAACCCTACTTGCAACATAGGAAGCCTTTCAATAAAGTCCTAAGTGCATGTTTTGAGCTCTATAAATGTAGATAGCCTTTCAATGGGGTTCTAAGTACATGTTTTGAACTCTAAATCATAAAACACTAGAACTTGCAATTCTTACTGATTGGCTTATATAGTTTTGATTCATGAAACTTTACAATGATAATTTTTTCCAGTTTCTTTTAGAATGCATATTTTCAATGTATAACTCATTGGCACCAAACGTACAGTTCTTTCACAGTTAGCAAGAAAGCACACTAAAATCATTAGTTTTTTACATATTGCATAATACTATTTTGGTGTTGAGAAACATAGGCCTTTTGTATCTAAGTTAGTACAAGACAAATGCTAGAAATTGTTGTGAATCATGAATCTAATTAACAAAGACCAGTAAGGTATTGACAGAATGATCTCAAAAGTTAGTGTTTTTCAACATATCATGAATACCTTGAAATTGTGCATCACCCTTTCAAGTTGTTGTTCATCTTTCAATCCACATAATGCTATGTGTCATGAAGACTTACTACAAAGAGGATAGCTTAGCCATTAGTCATCAAAATACATATAATTGTGTACTCTAAGAGCATGAGAGTGAGTGAGATAAAGGATGGTACTTCCCATTACTTATTTATCAAGAAACAAGTCTCTTATTGTGAATATAAAAAAAGTCTAGGTCAAAGTTTCTCTTGGAGATTGTATTGTGTTACAATCCTCAAAGTTATATGCTTTTAAATACAAAAATGTTTCCAAGTGCTAGAAACTAAGAACACATATGATTTGATTTTCAAAAGGTCATTATGTATCATGAGAAATCACACTTACACAAATACGTTTAGGAATGATGTAAATTGTACAGTACTATTCATTTATATACCTTAATCTATACATGATTATACATATAGCGATAAATGGAAGTATAAAAAAAGACTGTGTGGCACAAAAGCAAAGCGCTTCCTCTCTAAAATTCTAAAACTAAAGGTACCACTCCATGGGGGACTCATGTACATTTTTATTTACTTATTTGAAATTCAAAGTTGACAATGTCAACTCTATGCATCCAATGTGGTTTAAGCAAATTCCAAACTTTTGAATCTCACCACTAGGTTGCCTTACTAAATGCATTAATATTGAGAATGTTTTGGCATAAAAATTTTAGAATACACTATATTATCTAATGGAAGTCCATGATAACCATCTCACTCAATGGATCATATCTTATTGAAAAGAATCTTGAATTAAAAAACATGAGGAAAAGCTACAATTCCTGGTAAGAAAGCCAACACACTTTGAATATTTTATGATCTATACTAATTCTCACCATCTTAATTGAGAAGCTAGCTTTTACTTACCTTGTTGGAATTGAATCAACCCATATCCTATAGGGTTTACTGAGGCATGCATTAATAGTCTTTATTCAGATATCTTACATTTTTTTCTAGAATTAAACTTATAAAGGCAATTTTAAAATTGAGTTTTAGAAAAAATTCAAAAGCTTGTGTAGGATTAGAGTTTAAATTCTATGGAAAATAAGGGTATTCAAACTAGACATTTGAATGCACATACTATCCAAGATGTTTGAATGCATAACCCCATAAGTCTACATCTCTCTTTTAACACATTCTATATTTAGTGCTAGCCCTACTGAAAGATGAGTTATTTTTCCTCACCATCATCTTCTAATATTGAAATATATGACCTCCTACTGGTAATTATTTTGGTACATATTCTTCATTAACACAAAATTCTCTCTTTTGGATCTCCTCAATCATTGTGCATGATCATATGATGTAGCATTTTCTACCTTCCATTTATTTGAAAATGTTCCTACAAGAAGGGAACTATTTCCTTCTTATGTGCCTATATCAAATGTCTTGGATACTCTTAGAGTTGACATAATATACTAGCAAGACCTTAAGGTTAAATTAGCTATTAAATTCATGTAACTCCAAGGCATGGATGAGCAAGAATATAGTATTACTAATTCAATCCGACCTTAAACAAATAAAGAAATATTTTGAAAGAAGATGTTGTAGGTACAAAAAGTGATCAATTCTATCAAATAAATTCATTAAGATTCATTACTTCCTTGAATGAAATGGTAAAATACCTTTCATATGCAAGACATACATAGCTGCCTATCTCTAATGGGAAGCTTTTTATAGCCTTCTTGAACATTTTCTTGCTATGTCATTTTCATTTCTCCTTTTTATATGCAAAACTTAATATTACTTTCATGTCAAACTAAATGTGAATTGTTTATATTTTAGAACTCATTTGCCATTTCACTACGACACACGGATCCTATTGCGACGTTTACGTACCGACGTTTAGCGCCCGCTTAGTGTTAATCGTCGGTATGAAAAGCGGGTTTCCTAAATCGTCGCTATATAGCGACTGTTACTAAAAGTCGCTATATAGCGACTTTCACAAAAGTCGCTATATAGCAACTTTTAAAAGTCGCTATATAGCGACACTGATACAAAATATTATAGCGACGTTTTTACAAAGAGGTTTTTTTTTAAATATAGGCCTTAAAAGTTAGTTTTTTCCAATGACAAATTTTTTTAAATTTTCATACATGTTTGAGCTCATAGAGAATTAAAAAATGAGATCATGTACATCAAGCCTTTGAAGCTCATATATTCATGTCCAAGTTTGAGATGAGAAAAATCAAATAAGAGCATTTACATCAACTGTTTCATCTTGAGCCAAGTCTAAGGTGCCAAGCAAGTCTATCTCCAACTCTATACCGAGTTGATCTCCTATATCATCATCGTACTCTAGCATCGTACGTTCACCTAAAAGTATTTGATCATCTTCTTCAATAAAGCTTAAGTGTGGTGATTGATCTTGATGATTGTTGTCTTCTTCATCAATATCGTGATCTCCATCCTCCTCCCATGCGATGTCATCATGCGCATCTTCCTCTTGGCTCATATGGTGATCTACATCTTCTTCTCCAGATTCATCAATTGGATCCGACATTGGTAGTGGCATCTCCATATCCACATCTCGATCTTCAAAAATTTGCTTACTTTGTGGTGCAACTTGGATCACGTACCACCATCGTGGATCAGAACGATCCGGATGAAAAACCACCTATATTGAAGATGGATGCCAAATGTCGTCAATTATATATATGAAATTATGCTCAAGCACATGTATCAATGGACTTTAAAAATGAAAGCTTCGACTAATTAAATCATTAGTATGCACCTGCTCACAGTGCTCGGGAAGAACAAAAGTATCACTTTCATCGGTCCAATGTTTGGTGGAGTCTATTGCAAAGAGACTGCTACTATCTTTTCTCACTGTCGCATGGGGACCGTTGTAAGTAGTTCTAAACCATTTTACTTCAAGAATGAAAATAGTAAATCGTTTGAAATCAATTTCATAGATGTCGCGTATGGTTCCACAATAATCCAACTGTGAGGAGAGAAGATTGGTATCTGAAGCACTTGCTCAACTATCTTGTGTGAAGTTAGCCATGACTCCACAATCATACGTGACTCTCTTTGAATCAATGCGTTCCACGTGAAAATGTCGTCCATATGACCATAATGCACTGTACTTTTTGTACTATAAAAGAGCATCATTAAAACAATGAAGATGCATCTATTTTATAGCATATATTGCCACAAATAATTACTTAATTATGTCAAGAGGTAAGAAACTTACATGCACCATACATCGAGATGATAACTCTCGCTCACGCTCGTTTATTATCTCTCCATCACATTCGGCTTTACGTAGAGCCAGTTGTAGCCAATCAAGTGACATGTGAGTAGGGAGAAGAGCCAGATCTCGTGGATATGGTTGTGATCGCCTATACATTACTCTGAATCTCGTCCTTGCATTTATTCTTTTTGCTTTGGCCACTTCATATCTCTCAATCCACTTCTACATCTCAGGGCTATTGAGGATACAAAACTTATTGAATTTCTCCATTTGCTCTTTGCTCATCTTTCTTTCAATCCCTTTTCCTTGGGGAAGCTCGCCAACGATGCGATCATCATCCTTGTTGTGCCAAGCTTGCGACATATCAGGATCTGTGGATGTAAGAAACTCTGTGATATATACTAATGACTCTTGCACAAGCCATCCCTCTGCCATGCTTGCTTCCAGTCTTACTCTTTGTCTTACAAACCCCTTTAAAGTTTTCATAAACCGCTCGAGAAAAAACATCCATCGACTATGAATGGTACCTGCTATAGCCACCTCATCAACTATGTGCACAAGCAAGTGGACTTGAGTTGTCATAATGCTCGAGGGAAAGTGCTTCTCAAGCAAGCATACGGCTTCAATGGATTCCACCCTAGCCTTCTTGATGCTCGATATAGAGATCTCTTTTTGAGATATCCACCTATTTCACATGTCCATGCATATGTAAGATATTTGAGATATCCACCTATTTCACATGTCCATGAAGAAAATACATAATGCGATTTGATAGTAAGCATACGTCACAATACCACAGATCTTGAATATAGCATTTTTAACATCTTCTTGTAAGCACCCTTTTATTGTAATTGGGAGGATGAACTATCAAAGCAACAATGAAGTTATGTCAACAATATAACATAATAATAATTACGCTAACGCATCACGATTATCGGTACACTAATTCTACTTAGAATACCTATAAGACCTTGTGCCAATCATGGGACTTGAGGCCACTAAGCTTATTGTCCTTTGAAAATGCTCCTTTCAAGCAATGTATGTACCCTGTCAGTGTTTGAAAAGAGGCAATGTTTGCCTTGACCGCTGCCTCCTCCCTCGTAGAGAGGATCCACGTTGCTTTCGGGAGGACAACTTTTCCCGAAGCATGCACTTGGGGCCACAAACGAGACATCCTATTCATAGCACGCAAGTCTTCTCGCACTCCTCTCGAGTCCTTGGAACCAACCAAGTGCGCCCAAATAGTAGCCCCCACATTCTTGAAGATATGCATGGGATCCAAGAGATGATTGATTTGTAATTGACCCCAATAAGGAAGCTCGTGAGAGATCGATAGCCTCTTGATACTAGGAGGAGGTTCCTCTCCATTCGCCCTCCAAGCTTGAATCCAATCACTTGCCTTCAAATATGATGGTGGTGGATCAAGCTGACCTCCACGTATGAGATGGTTGAGCAGAAGGTATCGAGCATGACCTTCATAAACATTTTTCCTCATATGTTTGGAGTAGTGTGCAAGCGATTTTAGAGCCGGTCCACAAACAGGACAAGCGTGGTACCCACTTGTAACAAGTCCTACACGCGTGCATGAATGTGTTAGTACAAGACATGCATGCAAAAGAGAGTAAAAAAAGCATAATCCCTCATTGTACATGTAAAGACACAACCACGTACCTGCGCACTCTCCATATCCTGGGTAGTCATGCATGGTCCACATCAAGATACCCCTGACCAAAATATCATTGGTATGTCTAGGAGCTCTGGAAATATCAAAGACCTGCACTCCTCTCCATAATATCTGTAACTCCTCTATCAAAGGTGCCATGTACATGTCCATGTTTTTTGCCTTGTACTTTCTTGGCACAAGTAGTGCAAGCATGAGGTGTCCCTTTTTTATTGTTAGCCATGGTGGGATATTGTAATTCACCACGACTATGGGCCATGTTGACCAAGATGTCGAGCATAACCCGAAAGGATTCACGCCGTCCATGGCTAGCCCAAGATGTAAGTTGCGTGGCTCCCTTGCAAAGTCCGGCCACTGATTATCTATGTGCTTCCAAACTACACAATCTACGGGAATCCTCAATGTGTGATCAGTGGATCGATGAGATGCATGCCATGTCATCAACTCTGCTATGGATTTGCATCGGAACATGTGTTGTATTCTTGCAATGATGGGAAAGTGTCTTAAGACCTTTACCGGTATCCGCTCACCCTATAAGTCATCTCTATATCATTGTTCCCCACACTTTGGACAACTAGCCAAATCTCCGTGCTCATGATGAAAGAGAATACAATCATTACGGCAAGCATGGATGATATCATAATCCATACCCACCGTTGTTAGCATCTTTTTCGCTTCATCTCTTGATGCGGGCATGGTATTTGGTGCAGGCAACATCTTCTGGAGCAACCTATGACAAAGACACTATCCAAATGATGATTCTCAAAACAAACAATATCCAAATAATGAGTCAAATTAATGCAAGGGATAACCTCATTTAGGCCGAGACACTTGTATCCGACCACCCATACTGTACTTGTAGATTCAAGATTGAGAGACAAGCACGTAGTTTAGACATCCTAGCACCCTCGTACAATTGTGTTGATTGCAACTCCCACATTTTGACCTCAAACTCTGACATCACATGTATGTGGGATGTAGTGCCCCTAAAAATGGAATCCATCATGTCGACCATACCCTCGTCATCATCCGGGAGACTATAGTCTTACTGAAAGTGAGAAGGTATATGTGTACCCTCGTCACCCTCCTCATCCTGTTTTAAGATTTCGTGTAAATATAAGATCTTCTATTTCCTAGAATACAATAAGATTGTGAACTTAAATAGCTTTGACTTACCGATGATCCATCAACATGTGCAACACCAACGGGGGGTACTGGTTCTGGCTCCTCCCCATACATCTGCAAGTGGCACATGATAATACGACATTAATGTCGTACTTCTCGCTTGCAATGAGTGCAATGATAGTATAACCTCTCTATAAGCCACTTCGTGCTCCCGGGTGTTAGCGCATCATCGGACGAGCTTCCACTCGTCCCTTCCATCTACACTTATAAAATCACAACATAAGCATGAAGAGGATATATTAACAGTTATAAAATAGCATGTTTGAGCTTCTTTTGATGCCACATCAAAAAAGTGACTATAAGCGTCGCTATATAGCGACCTTTTCCTTTGTTCTGTCACTATATAGCGACATTTTTAATTAAAAATGTCGCTATATAGCGACGAATAAGTGTCGCTATATAGCGACGCTATGGGTTAAAACCCGAAACGCTAAATGCGCGGCATTTTGTTCATACTATTCCCTAATCTCTCAAGTAAGCAAGCCAATATCTCCTCCTACCTATTTTCGACGACCTCCCACCTATTTTAAGCAACCTCCCACTCTATTTTCCACTCCTCACCCTTCTCCTACCTCTTGTACTCCCTCTCTATCCTTTTCCCTCTTTGGTTTCTTGAAAGGAAGTTCTTCAAGAGGTGAGTTTGTTTCAACAATGTAGGTTGTTTGTTTGTTAGCTTTAGTTTTGTGATTGTTTCTTCTTGTATTGCTAAACCTATAAACTAGTTTTCATGCTTGTTTTGAAAGGATTGAAACAAAAAATGAGATTTTAAGAAAGAAAGAAAACTCATCTCTTTTTTCTATACTTCTCTTCCTTCTCTTTCTCCTTGTCTCCTCAATCTCCTCCTTTCCTTGTCTCCTCAATCTCCTCCCTTCAAGAAGTTGCTTTTGTAATCTCCTCCTTCCACTAACATCTTATTTGAAAAAATGGGTTGTTTTCTCTCTTTTGTAGGACCAATCCACTACACCGAGCGGGACATACTATTTCAGGTAAGTGCCTCCTCTTTTTTCCATTTATTATTTTTGTTATTTGCATTGGCCTGCAGCTAGCGCCTTAAGTGCTAGCTACAGTGATGGGCATAGGAACCCTCTCTTCCCCTCAAACTCTTTCCTTCTTCACCCTTCTCTTATTCTCTTTTTTCCCCCTTCTCTTTTTTCCCTCTTCTCTTATTCTCTCTTTCCCCCTTCTCTATTTCCCCCTCATCTCTTTTCCCTTCTCTCTTTCCTTTCCCTCTTATTCTCTATTTCCACATAGCATGAGAGCATGAGCTTCTCTTTTTTCCCTCTTCTCTTTTTTCCCCCTTCTCTTTTTTCCCTCTTCTCTTATTCTCTCTTTCCCCCTTCTCTCATTCCCCCTCATCTCTTTCCCCCTTCTCTATTTCCCCCTTCTCTCATTCGCATAAGCTCATGCTCATGCATGAGCATAAGCTCATACTTATGCTCATGCATGAGCATGAGCTTCTGTTTAAGTTTCCCCCTTCTCTATTTCTCTATTTCCACATAAGCTTATGCTTATGCATGAGCTTATGTGGAAATAGAGAATGAGAGAAGCATAAGCTCATGCTTATGCTTCTCTCATTCTCTATTTCCGCATAAGCTCATTCTCTATTTCCGCATAAGCTTATGCTTATGCTTCTCTCATTCCCCCTTCTCTCATTCCCCCTTATCTATTTCCTCCTTCTCTCATTCGCATAAGCTCATGCTCATGCATGAGCATAAGCATGAGCTTATGCTTATGCTAATGCTTAAGCATAAGCATAAGCATAAGCTCATGCTTATGCTCATGCATGAGCATGAGCTTATGCTTAACTTTCCCCCTTCTTTATTTCTCTATTTCCGCATTTAAGCTTATGCTTATGCTTCTCTCATTCCCCCTCATCTCTTTCCCCCTTCTCTATTTCCCCCTTCTCGCATTCGCATAAGCTCATGCTCATGCATGAGCATAAGCTCATGCTTATGCTCATGCATGAGCATGAGCTTATGCTTAAGTTTCCCCCTTCTTTATTTCTCTATTTCCACATAAGCTTATGCTTATGCATGAGCTTATGTGGAAATAGAGAATGAGAGAAGCATAAGCATGAGATTATGCTTAAGTTTCCCCCTTCTTTATTTCTCTATTTCCGCATAAGCTTATGCTTATGCATGAGCTTATGCGGAAATAGAGAATGAGAGAAGCTTATGCTTCTCTCATTCTCTATTTCCGCATAAGCTCATTCTCTATTTTTACATAAGCTCATGCTTATGCATGAGCTTATGCGGAAATAGAGAATGAGAGAAGCATAAGCTCATGCTTATGCTTCTCTCATTCTCTATTTCCGCATAAGCTCATGCTTATGCTTCTCTCATCCCCCCTCATCTCTTTCCCCCTTCTCTATTTCCCGCTTCTCTCATTCGCATAAGCTCATGTTCATGCATGAGCATAAGCATGAGCATGAGCATGAGCATGACCTTATGCTTATGCTTATGCTTAAGCATAAGCTCATGCTCATGCTCATGCATGAGCATGAGCTTATGCTTAAGTTTCCTCCTTCTCTATTTCTCTAGTTCCGCATAAGCTTATGCTTATGCATGAGCTTATGCGGAGATAGAGAATGAGAGAGCATAAGCTCATGCTTATGCTTCTCTCATTCTCTATTTCCGCATAAGATCATTCTCTATTTCCGCATAAGCTCATGCTTATGCTTCTCTCATTCCCCTTCTCTATTTCCCCCTTCTCTCATTCACATAAGCTCATGCTCATGCATGAGCATAAGCATGAGCTTATGCTTATGCTTATGCTTAACATAAGCTCATGCTCATGCATGAGCATAAGCATGAGCTTATGCTTATGCTAATGCTTAAGCATAAGCTCATGCTTATGCTCATGCATGAGCATGAGCTTATGCTTAAGTTTCCCCCTTCTTTATTTCTCTATTTCCGCATAAAATATGCTTATGCATGAGCTTATGTGGAAATAGAGAATGAGAGAAGCATAAGCTCATGCTTATACTTCTCTCATTCTCTATTTCCACATAAGCTCATTCTCTATTTCCGCATAAGCTCATGCTTATGCTTCTCTCATTCCCCTTCTCTATTTCCCCCTTCTCTCATTCGCATAAGCTCATGCTCATGCATGAGCATAAGCATGAGCTTATGCTCATGCATGAGCATGAGCTTATGCTTAAGTTTCCCCCTTCTTTATTTCTCTATTTCTGCATAAGCTGATGCTTCTCTCATTCTCTATTTCCGCATAAGCTCATTCTCTATTTTTGCATAAACTCATTCTCTATTTCCGCATAAGCTCATTCTCTATTTCCGCATGAGCATAAGCATAAGCATAAGCTCATACTTATGCTCATGCGGAAATAGAGAATGAGCTTATGCGGAAATAGAGAATGAGCTTATGCGGGCATGAGCATGAGCTTATGCTTAAGTTTCCCTCTTCTCTATTTCTCTATTTCCGCATAAGCTTATGCTTATGCATGAGCTTATGCGGAAATAGAGAATGAGAGAAGCATAAGCTCATGCTTATGCTTCTCTCATTCTCTATTTCCGCATAAGCTCATTCTCTATTTCCGCATAAGATCATGCTTATGCTTCTCTCATTCCCCTTCTCTATTTCCCCCTTCTCTCATTCGCATAAGCTCATGCTCATGCATGAGCATAAGCATGAGCTTATGCTTATGCTAATGCTTAAATGAGCATGAGCTTATGCGAATGAGAGAAGGGGGAAATAGAGAAGGGGGAAAGAGATGAGGGGGAATGAGAGAAGCATAAGCATCAGCTTATGCGGAAATAGAGAATGAGCTTATGCGGAAATAGAGAATGAGAGAAGCATAAGCTCATGAAATAGATGAGGGGGAATGAGAGAAGCATAAGCATAAGCTTATGCAGAAATAGAGAATGAGCTTAGAGAATGAGCTCATGCGTATGCTTCTCTCATTCTCTATTCCCGCATAAGCTCATTCTCTATTTCCGCATAAGCTTATGCTTATGCTTCTCTCATTCCCCCTCATCTCTTTCCCCCTTCTCTATTTCCCCCTTCTCTCATTTCCCCCTTCTCTATTTCCCCCTTCTCTCCTTCTCTATTTCCGCATAAGCTCATGCTTATGCATGAGCTTATGTGGAAATGCTTATGCATGAGCTTATGCGAAAATAGAGAATGAGAGAAGCATAAGCATGAGCTTATGCTTCTCTCCTTCTCTATTTCCGCATAAGCTCATTCTCTATTTCCGCATAAGCTTATGCTTATGCTTCTCTCATTCCCCTCATCTCTTTCCCCCTTCTCTATTTCCCCCTTCTCTCATTCGCATAAGCTCATGCTCATGCATGAGCTTATGCTTAAGTTTCCCTCTTCTTTATTTCTCTATTTCCGCATAAGCTTATGCTTATGCATGAGCTTATGCGGAAATAGAGAATGAGAGAAGCATAAGCTCATGCTTATGCTTCTCTCATTCTCTATTTCCGCATAAGCTCATTCTCTATTTCCGCATAAGCTCATGCTTATGCTTCTCTCATTCCCCTTCTCTATTTCCGCATAAGCTCATGCTTACGCTTCTCTCTTTCCCCCTTCTCTATTTCCCCCTTCTCTCATTCTCTATTTCTGCATAAGCTTATGCTTATGCATGTACTTATGCGAAAATAGAGAATGAGAGAAGCATAAGCTCATGCTTATGCTTCTATAAGCTTATGCATGTACTTATGCGGAAATAGAGAATGAGAGAAGCATAAGCTCATGCTTATGCTTCTCTCATTCTCTATTTCCGCATAAGCTCATTCTCTATTTCCGCATAAGCTTATGCTTATGCTTCTCTCATTCCCCCTCATCTCTTTCCCCCTTCTCTCATTCTCTATTTCCGCATAAGCATAAGCATGAGCTTATTCTCTCTAACTCTTATTCTCTATTTCCCTCTTCTTCCTCTTCTCTTTCCTTTCCCTCTTCTTTCCTTTCCCTCTTCTTTCCCTCTTTCCTTTCCCTCTTCTTTCCTTTCCTTCTTCTTTCTTCTTGCCTATGCCTATGCCTATGCCTATGCCTATGCTTATGTTTGTTTTTTTGTTTTTTGTTTTCGTGTTTGTGTCTATGTTAGACATGGGAACACGTCGCTCATCCGATGAGTACGAATAGCCTCGCAAGAGGAGAGCTCACGATCTATATGCTCCAGAGGACTTTGATTCCTCTCAGGTGACTATCCCGAGGACTAACTCCTCTCGAACCTAGCACTACGACTACCCCTAGTCCCACTCCTCTTCCACGTAGCACTGCGACTACCCCTCAGGGAACTTCTTTGCTAGCCGCACATGGATTTTTCGGGAGTCCCGACGAGTTTGTAGTGCAAATGAGCGATGAGGAGGCAGAGAGATTCTTCTCTCTGCTCTCTCAGAGGACCTCAGCAATTCCCTCCCCTACACCGACGGGTGGACGTACTACCTAGCCATTCCCTCATGCCCCTTCGACTGCGGGATCATCACCTGCGCATGCCTCTCGCAAGGGAAGGAAGAGTAGGATGGGTGGCTCATGTTGTGCTAACTTGGGAGATGTAGACGAGTCAGCACACTCACGCTCCTTTAGGTCTCCACTTGGTCCAGAGACACAATATCAGTCAGGTCCCTTTCCCTCTCATACTCCCACTACTACTCCTCGCTCCGGAAGCGCTCGTGCAGGTTCCACTCCTTCAGACTCTACTACCGTCAGTCCTCCTTACTCATCAGGGGATCTCTCCTATCAAATCACATCTGCCGGAGAGATAATAGAAGATAAAAAGGGCAAAGCAGTGATGGCCACCATGAGGAGGTTGATGAGTCATCACTTCAAGAGCGGCATAAATACCAATTGGCGGTATCAAGATGCCCAAAAGAAGCAGGCGGTGATCGATGAGTTAAAACAAAGATACCCTAATCCGCCAAATGTGGAGTTTAATGACGATTATATGCGAGAGCGCATGGGTTTGGTCTTGAAGCATCGTAGATCAACCTTGCGTACTTCCATCACAAAGGGGTTGGCTAAACCCAGCTGGGCAGACAAAGCTGATTGGAAGTACTTCAAGAAGCAACATAGGGACCATCCCAAAATGTTCGAGGGTTAGAGGAGGGCTGCAAAGAGATGGCTGGATGTTGTAGGTACTTCGCACTTTGGTGCAGGCAGACGGTATGCGTTCGAGGCAACCGTGGTAAGTCTACTTCTTCTCATTTAATGTATTGTTCTATTTGTTTTACTACATATTACATGCACTTTAGCTAACTCTAACTCTCATAAATTGGATCCACAACAAGCTGTAATGGGTCATCTTCCTACAGATGCAGAGATGCGACACGCATTTCAGATAGGAACAAAGCCGTGGTTCATTGAGCAAGAGGCAATGGGAGCGACGGTCGATTGGGCTGAGGTGGCTGCTCGCACGGTATAAGTTTACTCCTACTTGTAATCTCACTTTTTAATTTAAGTTCCAATCTAATTTTCGATTTATATGGTTCACTCTTAGGTCAAAGCTCAAGCGTCCCACCATCAGAGGCGAGTGATCAACAGGGCCAAGGATCAGACGCAGGTGGCGAGGACGAGGGAGAAGACGCAGGTGTCGAGGACCAAGGAACAGGCCAACAAGACGAGGATGATTCGGATTCGGATGAGTAGTAGTGGTAGTATCATTTTGTATATCCGCTCGTTTGAGCAATTTTGTATCGCCCTTTCGAAAGGGTAATGTTGTTACAAATAATGTTGTATATGTCCGACATGTATATGCTTTTGTTGCTCATCATTTCACAAGAACGATTTTGTATCACCCTTTTCGCAAGGGAAATTTTGTTATAAAAAACTTTGTTTTGTAATTACAAAAAAAAAAGGATTAGTGGGGCTAAACAGGGCCAAAAGGAAGCCCTGTTTAGCCCCACTAACCCTTTTTTTTTACTTCTGTTAATCGTCGCTATATAGCGACACTGGTAAAAAAGGATTAGTGGGGCTAAACAGGGCCAAAAGGAAGCCCTGTTTAGCCCCACTAACTTTGTCACCCATCATGTAGTAAATTAGTAAATTTTGTCAACCCGATGTCAACTTTGCAATTGGTATAAAAAACAATTTTAGCTATTGTCATCTTTGCAATTGGTCTAAAGGTTTCTTCATAATTATGATACATTCCTAGGATTTAGTGATTAACCTTGCTTTGTACTTATAAATTGTTCCATCTTGATAAAATTTGACTCTATAGACTTATTAATAGCTAACCAATTATTTTATCTAGAAGATCAATGAGTGACCATGCCGAGTTTCCATAAGAGCAATGTATATGGTCAAAATTCTAAGTTATTTCATTAAGGATAACATCCTGGGACACAATTCACCTCCTTTGATGAGTAGATCATGAAATTATATGTCTTGGATGTGCCCTTGGATTTATCATTTGTAATCTGGTAAAGATACATGATTAATTTTACATCAAGATTGTCTTTACTTTCATCTAAAATATGGACATAAAAAAGGCATCCAAAGTGTTTATTTAAGGCACAAGACATAGTTCTTTTTGCATGATTCATAAGAATATGAACATAAACAAGTTGATCCAAAGGGTTTATCTAAAGTATGGACATAAGCAAGAGATTCAAAGGTGATCCCTTGGGCGCCAAATTCCTTTAGTAATAATACCTATGAAAATTTTGAGTATGAGATAAATTTAACACTATGCCATGAGTAAAGTTAGTCAAATTAGCATAATTGTGTTTTACATTAAAAGAGCTTTAAATATGTCTTCACACCTTGAAGTTTGGGTAACACATGAAAAAGTTACATGATTTTGAAAGGAGTTGGGCTTTTATATTTGAGTATATAAAAATATTTTTAATGGTTACCCTTCTCATCCAAAGTAAGCCCCCCCCTTGGTCTCACATATTATGAGGGATATGTAAAAAATCTTAATATCGTTCATATTTTCTGAAGTATACACCTTATGTTTTATGATAGGGAGGACTGGTCTAGGAGATTTTCATATTTTCCCCTTGCATTATTTAAAACATTTGTAGTAAATCCATGCATAGTATATATCGACCTTTTCCCCCCATACCCTAGATTTTGTACGTGGGTAGTAACATAATACATATTGAGTTGCCACCCTAGGAGGGGATCAAAGGCTTCACACTTGCAAAGGTTTTTCTAGAGCAATGTTCTCCAACATTGTAGTTTGGTTTTTTTTCATCAAATAAATACTATTGCACAAGATGTCCACAAAGGGTCTTGTAAAACATTCAGGCATAATACCAAATATTTAGATGTATATTTTGCATTTAAAATCCTAGACCATGATGGGGAAAAGGGGCTTTGATGTTGATTCCCCATATAGCATATGATTCACTAGAATTTCTTTGGGACTAGGCCTATAGAAAGCACTCTACCTTATGAGAACTCTTGTGGAAACATAATCCCTTTGACATTGAATCGTCAAAACCTCTTATTCCACAATGTGCTTGAATGTTCTTTCAATTTGGACATCTTCTATAATAGATATATTTTTTTAAATGTTTTTTAGAAAACTAGAGTTTTTAATGAAGCTACTTCCATATTACTCTTTGTTATTCAATTGGATAAAAGAAGAAATTTCACCATAGGGACACAAAATGCATCAACAATGTTGCTTCATACGACTATTGCTTCAATCTTATGAGTGTGTATCATGCATAATGACATTTTTATATGATGATTTTATATTGGGGAACATTCTGGTAGTATTTTCCTCTACTAAATTTGCCTTTGCTAATGATTTAAAGATTAATGATCATGAAAAAGTTTGCCATGGTTATGAGAATAATTATCTCTATTTTTTTAATAGTTATTCCTATCTTAAATTTTATTGCATTTTTTCCAATTATTTTTGTGAACCTCCCATGAACCTCTTTGTGTAGTCCATTAGTGGCATTTAGACCCTTTTTTTTGGGTGGCTTTTAGAACCAATATTGGTGCATATCCAATAGACTCAAAATGTTGGTGGTGCAAGTTAACCTATAATGTCCTTGAGAATTATAAGATATTTTGGAGCTTTTCTTAGCTATAACTTTATTGCATCTTTTAGATAGTTCTCTAGCATAATGATTCTTGGAATATTTTTTGCAATTAAATCTATTTTTCTATGATTTAATGGTGGCTCTTTCTCTCCAATGGTTAATATCATCACATTTTTTACAATAACAATCATGAGATTCAATGCTAAATCTACTCTTTCATCTCATTCAAATTAATTTTCTTGGAGTTCTTTGATTGAAGCTATTTGTTACTAGAGCTTCTTGTCCTTTTTTGTTTCTAATGATAATATATCCCACAATTTCTTAAGCTAGAAGCAAGGGGTATCATCCATGAATCTTAAGGATCTAATCTGATGATTGGTGGATATAATTTTTTACATAGTTTGTAATATGTTCAATGCTATTTGCATACAAAGTATTAACTATGATTGAGTTTGGATATGGTTTATTGGTCATATTCACAAAGATATTGATCGGTTCTCTTATGTAATTTTGCATAATATGAAAGAACAACTTGGTCTGACTATATGCGATCTATCTCCACGGATAGAGATAAAGGTATTGAACATAGCCTACAAATATTGATTGTGATTCCATGAGAATTTATAGAAGATAATCTAGTTTTGGAGTCGATGTCATTGCAAGCCATAGCAATCTACACTACTTTACATTTTCCATCCTAGATGGTGAATATGTTCTACAATGGAGTTATTACTTGGTGCATATTACTCAGTGGATAATAATGAGGAATAATTTCAGCTCATATTAAAGCTGTTTTGTACGATTCCAAATCTCAAAGAGTTGATCTTGTTTTCTCTTCATAATCATTGGGTACATATGGATAGAAGGGATAAATTTGGTATAATACAAGAAAAAATGAGTACAAGATTCTAATAGCATAAAGACAAGGATAAAATAGTTGTGAAAAGGTAAGACAATTTTTTAATTACCAATTACCTAACAAAAGTAAAAATTTAGCAAAAGGGAAGATCTACATACCAAGAATTTTGACCAACATGTCAAGAGCAATGCACGGCTAACATGCCATCTATGCTTCAGGAGTGGTTGCAAAAGGTTGTTGCCTCGCAAGTTTAACTAGGGAAAGGGGAAACACAACAAGGAGGGTTTTCTTTTTTTTAAAAGGTGGACCTTGGTCATTTTCTTTCTATGACTACTCTTCATGATGAACAAGTAACTCACGATGAACAAGTAATCTTACATTGGGGTTGGAAACTTTGTGGTCTACACAAGAAATCATGAAAGGGTTAATGATATCCTATAGAGATTTGCATAAAGACTATCTTCTATGTAAATAGGTTTCGAATAATGATCAACAAATAGAAAGCACAGTTTTATTGATTTATGCATGGAAATGTGATTGCTAAAGCATATTGTGATGACATAGCCATCTTGTAGAGAAGAGTATGAGAACATCACCATTGTTGTGGAGGACATTTATCCTAATGAAACATCACTTTTGTGTAGTAAAGTTGCAAGCTGAGTGCTTTACCATCTTGTAGAAAAGATTATGAGAATAGCACCCATTACTATGGTGTGCATTCAATATTACCTATCCCATAGTGGATCTACTTGTATGAGGATGCATCTAGGACAAGACCCATAATACTCTATCTGTTTATTCCTAAGACTATAACCCAATAACTAAGAAAAGTTACTAGATTTCTTGAGTCTTTAAACAAGCCATATTAAGACCTTATACATTTTTTGAGTCTTCCAAACAAGCCATATCAAGGCTTTGGACATTTTAAAGAATTCAAGCTATGAAAATCAGCTAGATTCCCTGAGTCTTCCAAACAACTAAGAAAAGTTGCTAGATTTCTTAAATCTTCTGAACAAGCCATATAAGACCTTGGACATTTTGAATGATTAAAGCTATGCACAACTTTGCTAGTAGGAGGCTAGTAACAAAGAAATTGATTGAAATGGATGATGGACTTGAGCGCATAAAAGCATGTGTAATAGATGTGTCTCGTTCAAATAGGAACCACCGCATATTTAATGCTACTTCTATTGTGAATATGGTCATACCAAGGCTAAGTGTAGCTACGGTTATTTTCTTACAAGAAATGCTGAGAGAAGGGGAATCAGACAAGGATGACAGCCAAACTCTATTGGCAAAGATAAGGGGATCATTCAAAGCCGATGTAGTTACTAAGTCTCAAGACCCAATTGATGGGGCCAAGAAGGGTCCACCACAAACTAGAGATATCAACCAAAAGGAGCAAAACAAAGTGGAATCCATGCTTGCTAAGGAGCTAAAAGGGACGGCACCTATGGTGGACTTACCAATAGATCCACATTTTTTCATACAGTCGACCTAGCCAAATGAAGCTTCAACTAGAAATCCCTAGAACAAACCTAGTACCACCATCAATAAAATATATATTTCTGTCAAACTGGACACAATGCAAAAGAGTCCTAAGTCCCACCAAACGGTGTTCCTTAGTCTTTACCAAAAGTTATGCTATTACCTCCTTGGTACTTCTAGATCCAAATAGATCCAAAAGCATGTGTACTCCCCAATGAGCTTTTACATACAATGTCACTTGTGCTAACAAATACAGCTCCAAGCTATCCTTATCTATGAGGTAATGAATTCCTTAAAGACTTGACCTCCTAGCTGACTTGATGTGCAGCCAATGGTGAGGCCCAAAGATTCTCTCAATGACTTATAAGAAGGTGATTTTGTTCACTTAATAATAACTCATTTGGGTTGAGAGAAGACACTTTTTATATGTTGTTACACACCCTGAATAGAGAGTATGCATGATTGCACGTACTAGTCTCGGCAGTGGCTCTGTTGTGGCACTAAGGGTATGGACATCTTTATTTTAGATCCAGGTAATTGAACACAAGAATATGATCATTTTCTCCCATAAATTAGTGAGTGGGATTTTTGTAAGGAATCCCTTTTTGGAATAGCACAAAGAGTCTTCGTCACATTGCAAGATACATGACTCATATACCATCTCTTGGTGGGAACTAGTACTTTGTCACATTTATTAATGAGACTACAACAAAAACGTATTTGCTAACTTAGGGAATCAAAGGTATAAATTTCATGAATATTTTAAGAGTATGGAAAAAGAGCCGTCATCTTGTTAAAACAAATGCCTATAATCTAATATTGGGAGACAATGTCTCCAGAGCATATACTAAATTTTGCAAATAGTGGGGAATATGAAAAGATAATTATTTGCCTAGGAAACAAAAATCAAAAGGAGTATCTAAATGGAAGAATTGCACCATAATTGAGTGGATGTAGACTAAGGACATGTCTAATGCCTAATAATGGGTAGAATTAGTTTGTTTTTATTGAATCAATATCCTGCTAATGCTTTATGTGATATGACACCAGAGAAAACATCGAGTGGACCTAAGACAAGTGTCCAACATCTTAGGATCTTTGGATCAATTTCATATGCTCATGTTTTAAATTTAAAGAGAGGCAAGTTCAATTCCAAAAGCATGGGAAAGCCCCTAAAGCCTCTCCCAAATCAGAAAGGTGTATAAGGAAGGATCAAGTGGCTCTTCAGCGGGATGTTCTCTCTTAAGGCACAAAACGTTCAAGGAGGACCCCACATGGGGTTGAGCGGGGCATTCTCTCTTAAGGATGTTCAGCGAGACGTTCTCTCTTAAGGCACAAAATTTTTGAGGAGGACCCCACATGGCATCAAGCTATAGAATAGGGCCATATGTCCTTCTACCATATGTCCTTCTATGGCTTCAAAGAGTGACAATCAGTAGGCTGAGAACCAATTACCCAACCTCAAGATGTCATTGGACCTACCAAATTCTTGTCTACAAATGTAAAAATGCCTATTGCAACCTTGTTAGAAGGAAATCCATCCTTTGGAGAGATCTCTCTGCCCATTCATTAGTGGACTTGGTTGAAGTTCCACGCTCTTCAAACAAGTGACCCTAATAACATGTACTTTAATTTTCCTTAATTTGACTTTCCCCCAATTACTACGACTACTGACCTCATATATCAACTCTAGTAGTTCAATAATACTTATGGCCTGGTACCAAATCTACTATGATAGCCATTGTACATTTTTTTCGACTTGTCATTATTCTACTATGGGATATTCCTGAATGGGAAATAACAACCAAAGCACACCACCTCTGCCTCAAATTTAAAATAGTTTCTGATACAAATAAAGGGCCATCATAAGAGCGGGACATTCACATGTACCTCTGTGTTCATGATTTACATGACTACCACATCCGCATGTACAGGGACATACTCACTTTTGGAAGCCCCATCTATAATTTTGTAAAATCTCCCCTACCAACTAGACTACTACTCCCTCATGCAAGTGGCTATAAGCTCTCAAGTCCTATACAAGTTATGATCCAAGGATGGATCATGGATAGAAAGGGGGCATGTTAACTGCCACAATTAATAGTTGTGCAAGTTTCCATTCCCAGCATCATGGCATGGAGCTTTCCAAATTTGTTGGAGGTTTTCATAATATTTTGTGAGATAAAGTAGAGAAGAGGGACAAGATGAGAGAAGACAATGGAATTCCACCTTGGAGCCATATGGGACCAAGTGCTTATAAAAAGAGAAAATAGAGAGAGTGATAGGAGGGAGAGTTGGCCCTCCCTTCAAAAGGTGCTATGTATAAAGGGCTAAGATTTTAACATTTGTCTTCATTGTAGTATGCACAAGTTTAGAATAGAAGCTCTCTTTCTCTCCAAGATTGTTTTGAGTGTTCTATTATTTCCTTTGTAGTGCCTTTGTGTCTGCCACTCCATCCCCCTTCATTCCCTGTTCCTCTTCCCCCCTCCCTTTTCTTCTTCCCCCTCCCCCTTCCCTTTCCCCTCTCATGGAAACACATTGCAACAATCCAAGAGTCTCAAGAGTGACACTTAACTATGATTTGTTATTGCATTGCTCCCACAAGAAGTAGCTAGGAGGAGAGGTTCCCTCGGCATTCCTTCAAGATCCCCATGACACATGGGTCATTGCCACATAACTACACAAAATCATCCCAGGGTCATTATGATGCAGACTTCCACATCATCTAGGCCAATGCCAGAGGAAAAATAAACTCGTGGATGAGGTAGAGTGAAAAGTCAAAGATATGAATCCTACAAGGTATTTAGCATCCTATGTGTGGTACAAGCTAAAGAAACTACTAATTGGGTTGATCCCATTGAAGAATGATAACCACCCAAGAGAAAGAATGTCATTGGTTGTGCAAATAGTTCTACAAGGTCAAATATAAGTCTAATAGAAGTATAGACAAAATATAAGGCAAGACTAGTGGCAAAGTGATATGCTTAGTAATGGGGCATGGACTATGAGGAGACATTTGCAAAAAGTATGCTCAATACAAGGAAATTGACCATGTGGGGACATCTGCATCAATCAGGAGGATGAAGGAAATCTACCTTATTCTATCTCTTCCATGCATTATGGGGCTACAATCACATCACGTGGATGTTAGCTCTATGTTCCTTAATGGCTAGCTACAAATGAATGTGTATATGGGGCAAGATATACCATACATTACACCAACATTGGTAAGTTCATCTATGTGATGACATTGGCATGGCTTGATATTTCCTCTATGTTCTATGCAAGATAAGGTGGTACACTTTAAAGTGGTCAAGTTTCTACTACCAAAAAAGCACACAAGTGAGTGAGATTGAAACTTTGCATGCTCAGGAGCAACGTAGCAGGAGCTTGCAATAACATCCTACAATTGAACTACCACTCCAAGTCATCTTTTCAAGGTGATATGAGAGGAAATTCATCCCTCCCAAAAGTTCAAATGCACTTCGTCCCCCCTCATTTTCCAAACGTGCTTCATCCAACCCATCACCATTTGTGTAAATCTTGATGTTTAAAGTAACTGAATGGCCACTATCTCAAAGCAAAGCTCAAAATACTCTCTCTCTCACTCTCTCTCTCTCTCTCTCTCTCTCTCTCTCTCTCTCTCTCTCTCTTTGCATGAAAGGTACAAACCTAAGTAAAAATTCTTGCACATTGCTGTTATGAAGTGTTACAAAGATTCTTGTGTGTGCTCAATTCATTAATTGTGAAGAACTTGCATTTCAAGCACATCTCAATGGCACACACTGTGCATAGAGTTGCCTCAAGCAATGCAATTTTGATAAACCAAGGATGAGTTCCATAAGGAGTATGGGCTGGGTATGGTCAAGAAAAACACTCAAGCTATTTGTCAAACATTGATTTTAAAAGGGGTTTGGCTCTTGTATTCACAAAATTCATAGTCTCAAGTGGGAAGACAGGTAATGCATGTTTACCTCGGCTTGTTTTCACTTTTACCAAGGAGCCATCCTACCTTTTGGATTCAAAAAAAGAAATACTAGAAATGTATGAGCCGGAGGGTAGTTCATGTCCATACAGACACACATACATATAAACAATACACCATATCCACATACCTAGATAAGAGCCTATACATTTGTTTTTATTAACACCACAACATTTATACCTTGAAATTATGTACTAGAATATTGGTAAAATTTTTATTTTTACAAAAATTACATGTTATATATGATAGGGCCGAATTAGCCATATTAGCAATTTAAAGACAAAAGAAGATATATAACCGTATATAAATATGTCACAGTAACCATGTGTCTAGTAAAGGTACCTATAAGTAGAATTAGTCAAGTGGGTGTACAAGACCAAGTACAAGTCCGACGGCACATTGGATAAATACAAGGCTCGGTTCGTGGCAAAAGGATTCACACAGGTACATTGTTTTGATTATCAGGATACTTTTGCTCCCACATCTCGACTAACCACAATTCATAGTGTTTTGGCTTTAGCAGCCTAGGGAAGTTGGCTTGTGTTTCAGATGGATGTAAAATCCGCCTTTTTGAATGGAGATCTAAAGGAGGAGGTATACGTGGAACAACCACCAGGTTTTGTGATCCTCGGTCTAGAAGGTAAAGTCTGTAACCTGAAGAAGGAACTTTACAGGCTAAAACAGGCCCCACGAGCATGGTACCAGCGGATTGATGCCTACTTTCTACAAAACGGGCTCAGGAGGAGCCCATCTAATGCAAATTTGTATATCTTCAGAGGAAGAGGTAGGTGTATGATCATGGTCCTTTATGTGGACAACCTTGTCATAACAGGAAACCATGAAGAAAAGATCTCGCAGATAAAGCATTTGCTAGGAAGAGAGTTTGAAATGACAGACCTCCGACTGATGCATTTTGGGGATTGAAGTTTGGCAAGAGCCAAAACAGATCTTCATTTCATAGCTGAAGTATGCTAGAGAGATACTGAAGGCATTTGGCATGGCTGAGTGCAAGATAGTTGGCACCCCTATAGAGGTTGATGTGAAGCTCTCAAACGAGGATTCATCAACACTGGTGGACGAAGCGAAGTACAGAAGGCTTGTGGGCTATTTGATTTACTTGTGCAACACACGGCCGGATATCAGCTTTGCGACTGGTGTACTAAGTAGGTTTTCCAATAAGCCCCGGGAGAACCATTGGAGGGCAGGGATGCGGGTGCTGAAATACATCAAAGGCACACTTGATTATGGCATCACGTATACCAAGGGCAACATCTTGACCGGATTCTGTGACTCGGATTGGGTAGGAGACATGGACAGCAGGAGATCAGTGACAACTTACTATTTCTCACTTAGATCTAGAGCTGTATTATGGGTCAGCAAGAAGCAACCCATAGTTGCTCTTTCTTCTACCGAGGCTGAGTACAAATCAGCATGTTTTGCTTCTTGTAAGGTAGTGTGGTTGAGGAGGATCTTAGGGGACATGGGTGCAGTGCAGAAGAACAAGCCTACACAGTTATCATGTGACAATCAGAGTTGCATGGTGATTGCAAAGAACCCTGTGTTCCACGCTTGCACAAAACACATTGAGATTCGATATCTCTTTGTACACGAGCTCATCATGGATGGAGAGGTCAACTTGGTGTACTGTCCAACTACAGAGAATGCTACAGACATCTTCACGAAGGCTCTTGGAAGAGACTTGCTAGAGAGGCATCTTCATTGACTTGGCATTGGACCGAAAAAGTAAGTTCACTTGTGGGTGGACATTGAGGGGGGGTGTTAGATATCAATGCTCCACTCTCGTGTAACTATGCAGGAACCAGCTAACTCTACTTGTAAGCCCCCATATGAGGAGAAGGCATTTGAGTAGCTCGGTTATCCGGTAGGTCCTGGTTTGGACACCAGATGGGGGCCATGTGTGGTCTGATGGCTAGATGGCTTCAGATAGAGTTGGCACATTGCCAACTAGGCTACATGCAAGTGTGGGAAGGCATCCCATGATTGACCGCACTGAGGGTACACGGAGCATTTTCCTAGGCAATCTCTCTCAGGCTAGGGGGCCCGTTTGGAGCCCTAGATGATCCCGGATGGCTGTGGGCCGAATGAAGACCATAGGTTAATTGCTCTATTTTGCGCCATGGTTCTATTGTGTGGTCGGTGGCTTATTTTGGGACTGACCTTCAGTCGGCCGGTTTGGGTGGACTGGATTGGTCTCCCAATTGAGTCTAATTGACTATGAATGGTGGCTATATAAGAGCAAGCCCGTGAAGCCCATTATCATCATTAGCTACAACAACCCTGATTCCTTAGCATCCAGCCTCCATCCTCTACTATTTCCAGCATGCCATCAAAGCTTCTCTCACAGGAGCGCACGGCTGGGTGGCAGTGCCATCTATTGTATCAGTTTACAGTAATCAAATTTTTGATTCTCCATACTATCTACTTTTCTCTTTTGCATATGAGATCCCATTTCTTACAATACATTCACATTATCCCCACTTTCCCCTACCCCCCCCTGTCCTCTTACTTCTCTTGTCGCTCTAGAAACCCTCCCAATTAAAATTTGCCCTAACTTATCCCTAGTCAAAGCTATTCCCCTTCTTAATATATGTATATATATACATATTAATATCTCTCTCTCTCTCTCTCTCTCTCTCAGTGAAAACTGAAAAAGAAAAAACTTTTTTTCTTTTTTCTTCCTTCTTTTCAACCCTTTAAAAATATATTTCGTATTAACATCTTTTTTTTAAATTTCCTATATTCACTATATTATTATTTTAATCTTGTCCTAATTTATCTTTCTTCGGATCACCTCGTTTAATGTTCTTTACTACTTTATTTTTACCACATTAATTGTTTCCTACTACATTAATTTTTTCTTTTTTTGACTACACTAATTTACCTCCCTACTATTTCCCTTGTTTAGCTTTTTAACGCAACTTTTTATGATTATGAAAAAAACCCCCCACTTCACAATTTTGTAGTACCTTCTCTAAAACTCTTTTTAATTGATTATATTTAAACCACCTTCTCTATTGGGTATTTATTTTTTTCTTCTTTACAATTTTTGTTAAATTTTTTTTAAACAATTCTCCCTTCTAATCTTCACACCTTCTCGCTTTTCAGACAATGCCTATTATGCATCCCACTACCCTAGGACCTAACATTCCTAGCTAAGCCCACTAAAGAAAAACCCTCCACTAAATACTCCCTAAACAAACCCCAAAAAAACCCACTAGGTTGACTCCACTATCCCCAACCCCCTGTCCTACCGACTCAAGCTGTCTAGCCTATTTAAGGAACCCCTACACTTAGCCTAGCCTCACTATACCTACGTTGCATAGTAACTCCCTATCTTCTAAGTTCTCCCACCCACTGTGTCCACTAATCCCATCAAGAGTCTCTTCAGGTTAAGCTTTTCTACTACTAATTGCTAGTCTTATGAGTTGCTTTCTCCCACATCCATTGTCCGTAACTAGTGGCTAGTGCTTCACTGACTACCTCAACTGGTGAGAACTCTACTACTGCACTCATGCGTCTACTGCCTCTTGTGCTCGTCGTCTATTACTATTGTTGCTTTCAGTCATGCATCTTATATGATAGTAGTAGTACTGCTGCTGCTCGTGCATTGTGCTGCTTGGACGTTTGCAAGAAGACTACTCAAAAGGATGCCATCATGGATTCAAAGGTACACAAGATGGCCCTTCTCTTGCCTCTAGTTCATGATGGTTAAAAGTCTTACGTGTGCTCCACACATCATGGATTTCTATGTGATAGGAAGCACTTAAAGGCTACATTTACATCGTCTTTCCCTACCCACTAGTTCTCTAAAGAGCTCGCCTAGCTAGCCGGTTTGAGGCTCAGTAACCACACTTCTTTATAATTATATACTTTTCTTCCTTTCCCCTAAAAATTCCGTTGTCCCTTTAAAAAAGGATTCACAATTGTTTTTAGAAATTGACTTAGGCTCTCCTTTTAAAAGCTTAAATATAGATGTAAAGCATCGTTGGGGTTTTTTTCAATTAGTCATTTGCTCCCATTCACCCTATGATCATAAGATCCCTTGGAAACTTCGTATTCACTTACATGATTTTATTTTTCTTTCTAGTGTAGTTTCTTATATTTCCTTACACGTGTTAACATTCATGCAAAGTAGTATGTTTCATACAAACTAATTCTACTTACAAGTACCTTTACTAGACACATGGTTACTAACAGATTTATATACAGTTATATATCTTCTTTTGTCTTTAAATTGCTAATATGGCTAATTTGGATCTAAAAGATTTTTTCTCTTTCTAGTCTAATCTCTCTCTCTCTCTCTCTCTCTCTCTCTCTCTCCCTATCATATATAACATGTGCTTTTTGTAAAAATAAAAAATTTACCATTATTCTATTACATAATTACAAGGTATAAATGTTGTGGTGTTAATAAAAACAAATGTATAGGCTCTTATCCAGGTATGTGGATATGGTGGTTTTTTTATATGTATGTGTGTCTGTATGGACATGAACTACCCTCTGGCTCATACATTTCTAGTATTTCTTTTTTTGAATCTAAAAGGCAAGATGGTTCCTTGGTAAAAGCGATAACAATCCGGCGTAAACAGGCATTACCTATCTTCCCACTTGAGACTATGATGTTCTAACACTTAGTTTCTCTTGAATGGTGGTAGGTAAGTGGATCTCGACCTCAAAGCCTAGACTACTGGATGGATTCGATACTTTTTTACCAATTGTAGTTATGAGAATCCATATGTCAATGTTAAAGTTTTTTCCACCTTTATTTGAGCATCATGTGCTATGTTGTTTATAGGTTTCTATTTTTTAAACACACACACATACACCAAAACCTTGTTAACCTTTGGCCAAGTTAACCATATGTCATGTTGCTAGTCCTTGGTTGGGTTAGTTGCATGACACATGCCACGTGCCATGTTGTTTGTTAAACTCTTATGTAGTTGTGCAGTATTGAGGTTCTTGTGCGACTCTCCTTTAGGAATGACATACCCTCCACATTTTACATTTTGTTGGAATTGTCATAGCTACACAATCATTGTGCCTAGTGTGTGATTGTCTCCAGATAGTTATGAAAATTCCATAATGTGTCTTATTCCATTGAACAACTTGAAGATCATAAAAGAAATATCCACTCATGATATAAAACCTTTTTTTTGCAAACACTTACATAGAGGCTTCCTCTTTGGCTTTTCAGTGTGCGGCAGGACACCACTTGATGGGTGTCTTGTCCCCATCTTGTGGTGTCCCCTCAGGTGAGGGTGGGTACACACACACACACACACGTGACCCGTGCACGCACACACACACACACACATTTTCTACACTCTTTTCACACATTCATGTAGCTACTAACATTTATATATTCACATTATTCCCACTCCCCCCCCCCCCCCCCCCCTCCTCTTAGTTCTCTTATTGCTACAAACCCTCCCAATTAATTTCTGCCCTAATTTATCTTTAGTCAAAGCTATTCCCCTTCTTAATATATGTATTTATATACATATTAATCTCTCTCTCTCTCTCTCTCTCTCTCTCCAAGTGAAAACAAAAAGAAAAAACTTTTTCTCTTTTTTCTTCCTTCTTTTAAACCCTTTAAAAATATATTTCCTATTAACATCTTTTTTCAAATTTTCCTATATTCATGGTTTCAATTTTGCCTATATTATTATTTTAATCATGTCCTAATTTATCTTTCTTTGGATCACCTCGTTTAATGTTCTTCACTACTTAATTTTTACCACATTAATAGTTTCCTACTACATTATTTTTTTCTTTTTATGACCACTAATTTTTTTCCCCTACTATTTCCCTTATTTAGCTTTTTAACGCAACTTTTTATGATTATGAAAACCCCCCCCCACTGCACAAGTTTGTAGTACCTTCTCTAAAACTCTTTTTAATTCATTATATTTAAACCACCTTCTCTATTGGGTATCTGATTTTTTACTTCTTTACAATTTTCTTTAAAAAAATCTTTAACTATTCTCCTTCTAATCTTCATGCCTTTCTGCTTTTGAAAAATGCCTATTATGCATCCCACTACCCTAGGACCTAACGTTCCTAGCTAAGCCCACTAAGAAAAAACCCTCCATTAAATACTCCCTAAACAAACCCCCAAAAAAGCCCACTAGGCTGACTCCACTATGCTCGACTTGCTGTCTTGACCCCCTGTCTCGACTCAAGCTGTCTAGCCTATTTAAGGAACCCCTATGCTTAGCCTAGCCTCACTATACCTACGTTGTGTAGTACCTCCCTATCTTCTAAGTTCTCCTACCCATTGTGTCTACTCATCTCATGAAGAGTCTATTCAGCTTAAGCTTTACTACTAATTGCTAGTCTTACAAGTTGTTTTCTCCCACAGCCGTTGTTCCTAACTAGTGGCTAGTGCTTCACTGACTACCTCAACTGGTGGGAACTCTACTACTACACTCGTGCATCTGCTGCCTCTTGTGCTCATCATCTATTACTATTGTTGCTTCTGCTCGTGCATCTTATACAACAGTAGTAGTATTACTGCTGCTCGTGCATCGTGCTACTCGGACGTTTGCAAGAAGATTGCTTAGAAGAACGCTGTGACATGAAGTTGGGGGTAATGAAACTTCACGCACCTCTTAGCTTCCTGCTCTTCCCAATCTTAATAATAGACACCCTTATCACTTGCAAAGAGAGATGAAGAAAATATTTTCATGCAAAGAAAACCACAACATATCTTTCTCCTTGCTTCCCTTAGAGGAGAATGAATATGGTAACATCCCAAGTGACGTTGTAGTCCAGCATCGAGAGAAGAAAAGGATTCGCAAAGGCCATTATATCACCAAGCCGGTCAGTGCCAAAAAGAGAAGAGAGATGCGTTGTTGGAAGAAGATATTTTGGCTCAATATGACATGAACTGATATATATCTAGGGCTTGAAGGGGCTAATTTGGCTGGATGGGTAAATTTCAGGGAAACAAAGAACCTCCTTCATAGAAGCCTCTAGAAATGGCTCAAAATCATTCTACAAACAACTAGAAAATACAGAGGTCTATAACTTCCACCAAAAAACTGATATCAAACATTAAAGTAATACACGGATGTGCCTTGAAGTGAGCTTCATACTGATATAAGCTTCATTGAAAACAGATAACTGATTGAAGAGATATAAACAGTTTACTAAAAGGGGGTAAAAACTGCCATAGAAATAAACAGTCATACACAGAAACTCATAACTTCTAGTCCTAGACTCAATTCAAGAAACTAATTACATGGGAGAGAGATCTTAAAGAGAGCTTTGCGATGATATAAGTTTCATTAAAATTAGACCATCGAGGAGAAAGTTATAGGCCAAATACTGATAGGGGGCCTAACTGCTATATTAACTGCCATCTGCCCCAACACACCAAGAAAACATTATGTATACATGCATTCAAGAATCACCCTTCTCACAATTGGAAGTGCACATAACAGCTTCAAGATATTATACTCTTCATCATTTGCATAGCAAAAGAAGTTGAAAGAATTGAGAATCACCACTCCATTGTTATAGTCAAAAACTACCCAAAGACAACTCTTCTTCACACCAAGTTACTAGTGCATGAAACAATCCCCAATCAATCATCATGCCTGCTGCCAGTGTTGTTGATTTACCAACATATTCAAGAGTGCAAACATAAAGGATATGATCATAATGACCATGCAAATAGCTTGAGCATCACCTTCACAATCTTCAAGTTCTCTTAAACAGGCTGCAATCTCTTCTAACGAAGTTCTTCCAAGCATCTTCTTTATCACATCAGAAAACACATGCCTATACTAGGAATAACATGCAATCAAGTATACCTGAGACTGTTTAGCAAGGTGGGATGAATCCAATACCAAACATACCCGGGGTCTCCACCAAAATATGTGACATGAAGTTGGGGGTAATGAAACTTCACGCACCTCTTAGCTTCCTGCTCTTCCCAATCTTAATAATGGAGACCCTTATCACTTGCAAAGAGAGATGAAGAAAATATTTTCATGCAAAGAAAACCACAATTCTCCTTGCTTCCCTTAGAGTAGAATGAATGTGGTAATATCCCAAGTGACGTTGTAGTCCAGCATCGGGAGAAGAAAAGGATCCACAAAGGTCATTATCTTACCAAGCCGGTCAGTGCCAAAGAGAAGAGCGATGTGTTGTTGGAAGAAGATATTTTGGCTCAATATGACATGAACTGATATATATCTAGGGCTTGAAGGGGCTGATTTGATTGGATGGGTAAATTCCGGGGAAACATGGCACCTCCTTCATAGAAGCCTCTAGAAATGGCTCAAAATCATTCTACAAACTCCTAGAAACACAGAGGTCTATAACTTGCACCTAAAAAATGATATAAAAAATTAAAGTACATACATGGATGTGCTTGAAGTGATCTTTGTACCAATATAAGTTTCGTTAAAAATAGATAAATGGTTGAAGAGATATGGACAATTTAGTGAAAGGGGGTAAAAACTGCCATAGAAATAAATAGTCATACACAGAGACTCATAACTTCTTGTCTTGGACCTAATGGAAGAAACTAATTACATGGAGGGAGACCCTTAAAGAGACTTCGCGTTGATATAAGTTTCATTGAAATCGGACCACCGAGGAGAAAGTTATAGGCCAAATACTAAGAGGGGGTCTAACCACTATATTAACTGCCATCTGCCCACATAGATTTCGCCTAAGCAAACTACTACCTCAAGTCTCCACAATTATCAACGATCCAATACCCCTAGAATTTGCCTAAAATAGAGCAAGAAACTTGCATGGTGGCTCAGGAAATGGATGGACCATGCATGCACAGTGAGCGGCCAAACAAGAACTACTTTAGAGACTTGAATAGAGAGAGAAAAGAACATAGGAATGGAGACTCAAGGAAAATGATAATAAGTGACTTTCATTGCCATGAGAGTAAGACTCCACTCAAATACACCCAAAATACTATAAACACAAGGGATAAGAAGAGGTTTCATACATACAAGAGGGAGCAGAAGATCCAAGACTACTCATAGAAAGAGAATGAACTAGAGAGAGATGGACTCAAGAGTCTACATAAGAGAATATCTACAAGAGGGAGAGAAGGCCCATTAGTTCTCTGAAGAGCTCGCCTAGCTGGCCGGCTTGAGACTCAGCTTGAGACTCAGTAACCACACTTCTTTATAATTATATACTTCTCCTCCTCTTCCTTGAAAATTCTATTGTCCCTTTAAAAAAGGATTCACAATTGTTTTTATAAATTGACTTATGCTCTCCTTTTAAAAGCTTAAATATAGATGTAAAGCATCGTTGGGGTTTTTTTCAATTAGTTATTTGCTCCCATTCACCCTATGATCATAAAATCCCTTGGAAACTTCGTATTCAGTTACATGATTTTCTTTTTCTTTCTAGTGTAGTTTCTTTTATCTCCTTACACTTGTGTTAACATTCATGCAAAGTAGTATGTTTCATACAAGTGCATTTTGGTGGTCGATCCACAAGGTCGCAAGTGTTGTTCTTCATTATGGAGCCATACTCTGACTGGACAGCCTCCATCCACCTATCATCACCTTGTGCCTCTTCAAGACACTTGGATTCTTCAGCATGGATCACCTTTGTCATCAAAGCATAGTTGACCAAGTGTTCCTGTGCCTTTCTTTGCTCCTCTAATCTCTTGGACCGGCGGTGTTCGAATGGTTCCTCCTCAATGGCTGGAGGTTCTCTGCCATCCAAAAGCTGTTTTACCCACTTCGGGAATGGCTGTTTCCATTGTGGTTCCATAGGCTCTTCTTCCTCTTCTTTATCTTGAATCCTCCCAAGCACTATTGGGGGAGTTTGGTCTGTTGTTGGTGGTTGTAATGGATGGATATCCAGGTCTTGGTTGTCTGGAAAGGAAGCATCCTCCTCCACTTGATGCGGCTGTTCTAAGAAGACCACATTGTGACTTACTATTACCTTTTTGCTAACAAGGTTATAGAGATGGTAACCCTTTGCCTCTTCACTGTAGCCCAATAAAATACACTTCCGGCTCTTCGGTTCCCATTTGGTCATGTTAGCATCAGGGACATGCACAAAATAGTCACATCCAAAAACTTTGAAATGTGCAGTTGAAGACTTCTTACCAGAAAAGTCCTGCAGTGGAGTCATCCCATTCATAGCCTTCGTGTAGCTACAATTCAAATTGTAAAGTGTCGTGTTACATGCTTCAGCCCAGAAAGTCTTTGGCAAATCTTTACCTTTCATCATACTCCTGCCCATCTTGCAGATGACATGCATCTTGCATTTTGCTACTCCATTTTGTTGTGATGTATGTGGCGGGGGTTTCTACCTCTTGATCCCATTAGTTTTGCAATAACTTTCGAATTCACTGGATGTGAACTCACCAACTTTGTCTGATCTCAACTTCTTCACCTTCCTCCCCGTTTCTTTCTCGACCATTACATGCCATTCTTTGAACTTACTAAACGACTCATCTTTAGTCTTCAGGAAGTATATCCATATCCTTCTACTCTAGTCGTCGATCAATGTCATGAAGTAGTAGGAACCCACCCAAAGCTTCCATCCCCATCTTTCCGCAGAGGTCCATGTGAACGAGCTCTAGAGGAGCCTTTGCCCTACTGGCCTCTTTAGGAAAGGGCTGCCGATGGTGCTTGCCCATCATGGAAGCTTCACATACATCGGGCAGATCTGCAATTTCTGATAGGTCTACAATCATTCCAATTTTATGCATCTCCTTTAAAGAACTAAGGTTTATATGACCAAACCTCTCATGCCACAACTTAGTGTTCTTCACATCGGCTTGAGCACTGAAAGCTGAGAGTTCATAGATGTTGTTGCATCGTGTACCTTTACCAACGACCTTCCCTTAAAGATCCAGAATCTATGCACCATTCTTATCGAATTGAACTTTGAGGTCCCGATCTGTGCTCGCAGATACAGACAAGTTCCTCTTGATATCTGGCACATAAAGAACATCAGACAACTATTTTACAACTCCATTTGACTTGAGAGCAATCGTACCTTTTCCTTTTGCTAGATATTTTGCATCATTGTACTGCTACCAGGATGTCATTCCCTACCGGATGTAGAGAGGTATACCAATCCTTCCAACTGGTCATGTGGCGTGATGCATCAGTGTCAATAATCCAAGGTTCATCCACAGGTACATGAACTACCTCCATGCAAATCTCCTCAATTGCTACAAATAGTTCTTTTGGTACTGCCTACGCATTGTTGCTGGACTCTTTCTTTACTTCGTTCTTCTCATCTGGAATCTTCTTCCAGCACTCATTCAACTTGTGCCCTGCCTTGTTGCAATAGAAGCACTTGATCTTCTTCTTTCTCTTTTTATCATCAGAAGAAGATGGGTTACCAGAGTCCTTACCCTTACCTTTCTTTGATCCAGCATAGAAAACCGAATCTTCTCCAATCCTCGTCTTTTGATGCATCTCCTCCTCCAGAAGCATTGCACTGAAATCCTCAAATTGGGTGGATTTTTGTTCTGCGTAATCAGCATCGTAACAAGACTGTCGTGCTTTGGTGGGAGGATCCGTATGCACCTTCATGCTAGATTCTCACTGGTGATGGTGATGCCAATTACAATCATCTGATCGTGCAGATTCTTCACCCTGGTGATGAACTTCTCTACCGTTTCAGACTCAGATAGTTTCTTGTTCACGAGTTGAGTCTCCAAATTCTGAATCCGTGTCTGATTCATGGTCTCGTACTGATTTTTCAAGATTGTCCATGCCTCCTCCGCTGTGGTGACATGTTGAATTAATGCCATGACAGAATCACTTACGCTACAGACAATAGAACATAGCGCATCTGCATTTCTTCTTGTCCACGCGAGAATCTCATCCACAGTTGGTACTATCTGTTGTGCTGCATTGGCTGGATTCGGTCTTGTAATCGGCTTCAGGTCCACCCCAGTAGCAGTATCCCAAAGCTTATATGTGCTTAGGATGGTCTTCATCTTGAACTTCCAGAGTGGATAGTTAGTGCCGTCCAACTTTTTGCTTTCACCGAACGGTGGGATTCGTAGTCTTGCGGGCTAGGCCATCTCTCACAATCTGCTTGCAAATAGAAACACACTACCAAATCTTCTTGCTAGAGCCCAAGCTTTGATACCATGTAAGAAAACAATACAACATCTGTGCTCAATAGGTAATAGGATCTCATATGCAAGAGAGAAAAGTAGATAGTATGGAGAATAAAAAATTTGATTACTATAAACCTGATACAATAGATGGCACTGCCTCCCAACCGTGCACTCCTGTGAGAGAAGCTTCGATGGTGTGCTGGAAACAGTAGAGGACGGAGGCTGGATGCTAAGGAATCACAGTTGCTATAGCCAGTGATGATAATGGGCTTCATGGGCTTACTCTTATATAGCCACCAGTCGTATTCGGTTAGACTCAATTGGGAGACCGACCCAATCCACCCAAACCAGCCGACTAGAGGTGGGTCCCGAAATAGGCCATTGACCACATGATAGAACCGTGTCACAAAATAGAGCAACTAACCTATGGTCGCAGTTCGGCCCACAGCCATCCGGGATCATCTGAGGCTCCAAACGGGCCCCGCAGCCCGAGAATGGGCTACCCCAGGAAATGGTCCATCTACCCTCAGTGCGGTCAGTCATGGGATGCCTTCCCACACTTACATGTAGCCTAGTTGGTAGTGTTGCAACTCTATCTAAAGCCATCTAGCCATCAGGCCACACATGGCCCCCATCTGGTGTCCAAACTAGGACCTACCGGATAGCTGAGCTACTCAAATTCCTTCTCCTCATATGGGGGCTTACAAGTAGAGTTAGCTGGTTCCCGTGTAGTTACACGAGAGTGGAGCATTGATATCTAACATATATAAATGTCAATAACTACATGAATGTGTGAAAAGAGTATAGAAAATGTGTGTGTGTGTGTGTGTATGTGTGTGTGTGTGTGTGTGTGTGTTTGTGTATGTGTGTGTACACACCATTTCCACTATAGGATACAACACACTAGGTGAGATAGTAGGTCATCACCTAGTTTGATGACCTAGTGTCAACCTGAAAGAGATAGAAGTATCTAAAAGTCCAAATTAAGGATTGAGAGAGATAGAGAGACAAGTGATCAAGAAGTGATGGTTAACAAGAGTAAAAGAGAAGTACTTAGAGTGAAGTTTTAATGATAGTAATGCCGGGAAGCAAAAGGGAAGGAGGGAGGAAGACAAAGGGGCAAGTGGGTTAATTTGACAATTGTTTGGGATAGAAGAGTCTTTGAAGTGGTCAAATTGAATGGTTTAGTGGGAGACAGTATTGCTGAAGTGAGTGAAGAGGCAAAAGAACCATAATGACTAAAATGTACTATGTGCAATTGTCTAGAGTTGGAGGGGTCACATGACTGTGTGTGTGAAGACTCGACAAAACTGCATTTCATAGTCAAATGAAAACAATTTTGGTAATGGACACAAAAGACTAAACTATTGTAATTTGACAAAATTCTCTCAAATGTAGAATGCATGATTATACAAACAAGTTTTTCTTAGATAAGTCGTAGCAAGCATCACTTTTATTGAAGAGGAGACTCTATATACCTACCACCATCCAACAACAAAAACGTAGTGAGAACCCGCTTAAAACTGAGTTGGGAAGATAGGTGTCATAAACACCCCTCCCTTGTTATCGGGGTCACAATAAGATAGAGGTTAAGCAATAAACTTATCTAGCTCGGTGTACTCTTATGAGTTTAGAAAGAGAGGAGACTATTTAGGTAATTGACTTTAGTGTGCAAGTAGTGTGCTTGGTATTTTTTAAGGATAGGTAAAAAAAAGGGGTTTATTAATTAGACATGTGAGTGTGATGAGAGTTTTGATGGAGAGCAAGAAGAGGGTTTTGAAGAGGAACTTAAGTATCGGCATAAATTAAGAAAAAGAAAAGGAAAATAAATTGAGGGAGAAACAAACCAAAGAATAATCATCTAACTTTAAGAAAAAATAAAGAAAGGGGAACTAAGGAGAGTCAAGTTTAGAAAATGAATAATGGTAAAGGGGAATATTAGGATATAGGAGAAGAGAAAGGGGCCAAGGATATAGAGAGAAAAGGATGCATGGATGTAGTTTAAGAAGAGAGGTAGAGAAATAAAGTAGGAGTTTGCACAAGGGGAAAAGTAAAAAAGAAAGAGTGTAAAATAGTGTAAAATAATGTATAAAGAAGGGGGAGGGAAATTTAGAGAGAAATATATAAAAACTTAAGAGAGGAAAAAATATATAGAGAAATAATGCATAAAGAAGGGGGGCATGAAAATGAAAGGGAAGGTGAAAATAAAGAGAGAGGGTGAATCAGGATGGAAGAAGGTGTGAAGTAAATGAAGGAGCCATATGGTGTGTCACCGATCGAATGCAAGTTGCGTGAAAAGTTGCCGAAGATTGCATGGGCAAGGAGGGGAGTAAAGATGACACTGGGGCCAAGAGACACACAGAATTACAAGCTCAATGAGATGGCAAGGCCAAGCTGTAGAGTGCTTGGGTAGGGGAGCCATGTGGAGAAATGGAACAGGTAAAGAGGCAACAAACTAACTATAGAGGGGGGGGGAAGAAGGGCTTGTAAAACCTTGGATGCATGAGGCATGGTTAGCGGAGCATAATGATATTGCAGCGGTAGCAAAGGAGCAAAGGATTTAAGGAGAGAAAAGGAGTTAAATATTTTTGAGAGAGTTAGTCTAGAGATGACAGGTCGAAAGTCAATGGGGTGGTGAAAAAGATGAAGGAGAGAGATGCACAATCGTCAGCCTGGGAAGAAGACGAAGTAGTCAAGGGGGGGGAGGGTTAGTTGGTTAAGTTAGGTCTAGTTGAGGGAGAGCTTAGGTAGTGTAAATAGGGAGGGTGTAAAGGGGTGAGTAGTTAGGGCATAGTTTAGGGAGTAGCTAGAGAGAGGGGGGGACAAAGTTAGGAGAGAGAGAGAGAGAGAGAGAGAGAGAGAGGGAGGGAGGAAGAAAACTAGATCTCTAAAAAAAATAGAGAAAAGTTAGGGGGGCATAGGAAAAAAGGGGGTTAGTGTGAGAAAAAGGGAGGAATTAGAAAAAATAGGAAGTAGAGGAAAAGGAATAGGGAAAATAGGGAAAGAGATTAGGGAGAACTATAGGGGAAGAAGGGTAAGAAAATAAGGAAAAGGTGGAGGAAATTAGGGGGAAATTAGGAAAATCTAAGGGAAAATATAGGGAGAAATTAAGAAAATAAAGGGGGAAATTTTAGGTAGAAAATAGGGAGAAATTTTGGACAAAATATAGGGAAATTTTGGACAAAATTTAGGGAAATTTTGGGGGAGAGAGAAATTAGGAGGTCTTTAAAGTAGAAGGGGGGGGGGTTTTACATCAAAAAAGATATTTTTCAATAAGTTGAACCAATTTAAATTGCATAAACACAAAATGAGTGAGAGATGTGTGTGTGTGTGTGTGTGTGCATGCACACGCTTAATATAAAGAGCCCCTTAAAATTTGGCACATTAGGACCAATACTTTTCATAAATGTATCAATTTGTATTCCCTTTGCAAACTTTATAACAACTGTATAGCCACAAAAGGTAGAATCCAAAGTTTGTCTACGCTCCTTCATCGGGGATCACTTACCTGCCACCATCCAAATAAACCATAAGTTAGAACAATATAGCTTCATTTGGAAAGATAGGTAATGGTTGTGCTCCCTAGCTTGTTATCGCTTTACCAAGAAACAAAGACTTCCCTACAGATTCTAAGGTAGAAACTTTTTTAAAATGAAAAATAATATAAGCGGGGTAGTCCACACCCAATAATGAAAAAAATTACTTAATGCAGGGGGGGTACTTCATGTCCCTTAATGGTATTTAAGGATAAAATATTTTTTGAATTAAATATGGGGGCTAATCCACACCCATAGAAAACTTAAAAGATTACTATGGATGAAAGCCTTAATAGTGAGAAAAAAGGAAGCAAGGAAGGGGGTTGTCCACAATATGGAGTAGATGAGTAATGAGTAATTCATTTAGAATAATTGGTTTCTAAGGGGGGTCATCTATGCCCTCTTTTTTAAAAGATTTAAAACTGAAAAAAGGGGAATCTCTATATCATCATTTTTATAAAAGTTGAATTATTTGGTGATTAGCTTATGACAAAGCCCAATTTGTCATAAAACTCAATCTTGTGTTCATCTAATACACTGACATAATTGATTTGTCAAAAGAAGCCATCCAAAGTAACATTATCCACATGAGGGTCCTTATAAAAAACAAGACCAGTTGTATCCATCGTTACCATAAGAAATATTTATTGTTGAATGAATGTTGTTCTTCTTTACATCTTCTTCAAAGTTGATAAGCCTTGTATGCAGCCAGCCCATTATTCCCCATCCAGACGACAAGTACCTCATAGCATGGTTCATCTCTGGCCTAAAAAAATCCATTCACAAGGATGTGAAAAAAGTCAGCAGCTATGCATATTTCAACGACACTCATGAAGCTGCAATTGACATTGAGGACAGCATGACCGATTCTGATAGCGATAGTGATGGCTATAAATCAAGTCGTCACGACAAGAAATCTTCAAAGAAGGGAAGCACTTCTCACAAAGATCGCACCAACAAAGACAGAGTGGAAGTCATGGCCCTAAGAGTAAAAGAAGAAATGATGAGGCCATCCAGCAAAAGTTGCATGTCTCCCAGCCACCATAGGGATCATGCAGGGTGATGGATGTAAATCACGTAGGAGTTGCGATTGCAAACAATGTTAATGTAGGAAGCTTGAATACCCACGGAGAGAAAATATTTGGTGCCCACATTGTATGGCCAGCCATATAGCCAATGAATGCTTGATCTTGAGGAATAGACTCAACCCACCAGAAATGGCTCAGCCCCCATGCTTATGGTTCCCCATTTGCAATGCTATAGGGCATGATGTAAATACTTGCTTCTACAATATGAGGGTAGCACAACCCCGGCCCCAACAATACCAGCAACGCCCAAGTATATAGACAACCGGGGCTGGCACCTAATGCACAACTGCTACATCTCAACCCACTCTTGGTGAGAACACAAGTGCCTCAACTAATGAGGAATCCCAATCCTCCGCAATATCCACGGGCTCACAATCTAGCTCCAGTAGTTCTGGTGCAACAACTTCAAACTAAAGATCTAGAACCTCACTATGAGTATGAAACATAATACCCTATGTACTACATGGATGGTGCTGAAGGACTCATCCTAGTGTATGTAAATCAAGTAAGACCCACCACATATCGAACACCCATCAAGTGTTTTGGTTGTGGAGAAAGCCATCGCACAACAGAATGCCCACACAAGGGCAACCCCACTTCATTCCAACCTATGTGTAGGGAATGCGGAGTTGGGCATGCTTGCATGGGTTGCCCACTAAGAACAAAGCCTCAACCAACCATGGAAGTAAAACCTGAGGTACCTCTGGGGATGATAAGTGTGGAAAATCACAATGTGGCAACACGAAGTGTGGCATCATAGCTGGTCTTGATCATAACAAGACAACAGAAAGAAGCTACATGGCAAAAACTCCTTTCCACTCAAAAATCAAAGAGCTGTCTTGCAAAACAAGCCATGCCAATCCCACAACATAGTGAGACCATGCCTCTAGCACATCCAAGGAAAGTGCCACCCAAGGAGCCATGGAAGCATACCCCAATGCTGAAACTGAAAAGACGCACTACCAAGCCTTGAAGCAATGGGTTCAACAAGAACAAAAAAAATTTGAGGCAAGCAGGATGGTAGCAGTAGAGGTTAGAGCACCATCAACACCTAGCATTGACACAGTGATTGATCCCAACAACTTCCAAGAGGTAATAGAGCAACATGCAAAACATCCCCAATTGGATGGCACCGCACTAGCAAGCTTGATAAGCTACCCAATCATGATGCCAATTGGGACCTTACTAAGAAATTGCCCTACAATGTGGCAAGTTTCAAGGGATGGATTGACTCTTCACAATACTTCCCCCCACTTGAAGAAGAGGAAAAGATAATTTTGGTAAAATTTGGTGCTCGCGATGACATAAAAAATGTAACCATCCCACTAGAGCATAAAGCCTTTGGTCAATACCTGGCAATAGTGGATGGTGGAGTAGAGTAAACATTCTAGCAAGAGAGCTATATGAAGAATGGGGCCTACCTCCAATGCAGAAAGCCACATTTAACATCCGCCTAGCTGACCACACGAAAATGAAGCCATTGGATATCGTTGACAATGTGTCAACAAAAATTGCTGGAGTAAGATTTACGCTTTAGTTCACTATCTTGGATCTTCCCAAGGGCACCATAGCATACCAAATATTGTTGGAAAGACCATGGCTTTGGGAAGCGTCGGTACTCCATGATTGGGGCACCGATAGGATCACTATCCAAAATAGAGAAACCGCTATCAAGATAACTCTGGGAACAGGGGAAATCAAACCCATTATTCCTAGAGATGTTGAAGACACTTCTTCCACTATGGCCATGCATCCCCTGAACCTAGCAATGCACAAAAGCCCATAGAAGGGGATACACAAAGTGACATCAACAATTGGATACAGACATTGGCTACAATGGATAATTGTAAAACAACACATCTAATGTTGCCAGATGTGGATGCCCAAATGATACAACTAGAAGCGCCAATCTGGGATGATGAATCAGAAGTAGTGGAAATGCCAGTCTTCATGATAGGCGTTAAATGGGATAGTGACCTTGAAGAGTCCATAATAGAAGGCTACGGGGCCAACATAGAGTGGGATATGGAAACAGAAGCTGATAATGCATCCTTGGAAGGCCATTGACAATGACTTGGCAATCCTATAGGCACTCATGGCCATTGAATTCCCCAAGATTGACCCTCCATCACAATCCAAAAGCAACCAGTCCAAAAAAAAGGAGGGTGTACAATGCCACAAGGCCAAGATAGAGCATTTTAATGAATTCAAAAGAATGCAGACAAGAGTGGTAGAATTGTACTTGACTAAGCCCACAAAAGAACCTAAGTCCCCAAATTTTAAATGGGATCTTAAAGGGCTTAAAGGTCTTTGTATGGCTAAAGAACCACTCCTTGGGAGTGCAACTCCTATTGAAAATCCATCACTGGTCTCACAAAGCAAAAAGCTTAGAAAGTTCAAACCCAATGTGAGAATGAAGAGTGAAAAGGTTAACAAAAAAGAAGAACAAGGGAACACAGGTGAATTGGACCAAACATATTCCAATAGAGCTAGCAACCAAGCAAGCACCTCAAAGTGCCATGAAAGCCTAAGGGAAGTTCCCGATTACTTTAAAAACTACACTAGAGGAGAAGCAAAAATAGCAATGCCTAGGCCAGTCAGGGAATCAAAGCTCAAAGAAATAGAGAATATTGAGGATACCCCAGTTTATGAAGGACCAACCAAGACAAGCAAACTGAACCTTGCCTTGGACGGTGAAGAAGAAAAGCCTATGTACATCAGTGAATAGCTCACTCTAGAAGAAGAAAATGAATTGAAAGCATTGCTAATGGAATATAGAGATTGCATGGCTTGGTCCTACAAAGAAATGAAAGGGATTTCTCTAGAAGTTGCAGTACATACCATACCAATAAGGGAAGGATCCAAACCAAAGGTATGTGGACCTTACAAGACAAATCCCAAGTATGGCACCCATGTCTATGAAGAACTAGAAAAACTACTGGAGGCTTGTTTCATTTATGAGATCGTGCATACTGATTGGGTGTCACCAATTGTGATTGTTCCTAAGAAAAACAAGAAGGTCAGAATATGTGTGAATCTCAAGAACATCAATGTAGCAACAATCAGAGATCATTATCCCCTACATTGACCGAAACAGTTTTAGAAAGGGTAGCAAGATTTGAAGTGTATAGCTTCTTGGATGGGTTCAGTGAGTATAACCAAGTACAAATTACACCTCAAGATCAAGCAAAGACAGTGTTTGCCATAGAATGGGGCATTTTTGCATATAGAGTCATGCCATTTGGCTTATGCAATGCCCCATCTACTTTTCAAAGGGTAATGTACATTGCCTTGAAGGAATTTCTCAACAAGTTCCTACAAGTCTTCCTCCACAACTTGTGCGTAGACTCAGGAAAAAAGGATCACTTGAAATGCCTTGAAGAAGTGCTTAAAAAATGCAGCGAGTATGGAATCTCTTTGAATCCTCTAAAATGCCAATTCTTGGTCACACACCACGTAGTCTTGGGACACATAGTCTCTAAACATGGGATTGCAACTAACATGGACAAAATAAAGATCATCATGGAACTCCCCCCCCTGCCCCCCCACTAAATGCCAAGGGAATTCAAGTCTTCATGGGACATGTTGGATACTATAGAAGATTCATATTGAGGTATGCCATGATTGCAAGGCCCCTATACAAGCTCCTAGTCAACTTCATTTGGACAGATGAATGTGAACGCTAACATTCGAAACCCTCAAGTGGAGATTGATCACAACCCCTGTTCTAATGGCACCAAATTGGGACATAGACTTTCATGTACATACTGATGGTGAATTACACCACAACAGGAAGAGAAGCCTTGGCAATGATCTATAGTGTAAAGAAATTTCGACACTATCTATTGGCTACTGACTTTATCTTCTACACAAATCATCAAGCCTTATTATATCTTGTGAATCGGCCATGTACCAAAGGCCCAATCATTCGATGGCTTCTACTACTACAAGAATTCAATTTCAAAATCGTGGTGAGAAAGGGAGCTCAACATTTCATTGCCGATCACATGTCATGATTGAGGACAGGAGAAGAGCCAAAAGGAATAGAAGATGACCTACCAGATGCCGCATTATTTCAAATAGATGCTATGCTTGATTGATGTGCAGGCATCATTCGGTATTTAATGGTAGGAAGACCACCTCCTGAAATGAAAGCAATGGATGCTAGGAAACTAATTCTAAAAGCTGCACCATGTCAACTCATTGGCAAGACAACTATACAAGATGGGCAAGGACTAGGTTTTAAGGAGATGTGTGATGCCACATGAGATCATGCCAATCCTCAGTGAAGCACATGAAGGCATTGCAAGTGGACATTTCCAAGGGGAAGCAATAGCAAGAAAAGTCATTCTCGCGGATACTGGTGGCCAACACTTTGGTCAGATGCCTATGAATATGTCAAAAGCTATGATGTATGCCAACAAACTTCTAAACCACAACACAAAGACTTCAATCCCCTAACAATAGTCGTTGCACAAAAACCCTTTGAAAAATGGGGGATTGATTTTGTGGGTCCCATCCATCTAGCAACAAAAGGAACATAGGCACACTACATCATTGTGCCCACAGATTACTTTACTAAGTGGGTTGAAGCCAAAAAGCCATCAGAAAGGCAGATGCCAAAGGCACAATAAGGTTCTTGTATAAGAATGTGATCACCCGATTTGGATGTCCCATTGAAATTGTGTCAAATAGAGGCACACATTTTGCCAATGAGGTCATCCAAGAACTCTTGTCTGGCTTTATGGTGATCCATAGAAAGAGAACACCTTACTACCCCCAAGGGAATGGACAAGCCAAATCCACCAACAAAATTCTATGTATTTTCCTCATCAAGGTAGTAGAACCAAAGCATTCTGATTGGGGCAGAGCAACTAAATTCCAACTTATGGGCATATAGAACCACACTCAAGGTTAGTACAAGAAATACACCTTTTCAATTGCTCTATGGCCTTGAAGCTGTGGTCCCATTGGAATTTGTAATACCCAGTCTATGCATAGCAGTACAAGAACATATGGGAGATCATGAATTGCTGAAAGAAAGACTCTACCAATTAGAGAACCATACAAAGACCAGATTAGCTGCCTACCATGCCATGACAACAAAAAAATGAAGAAGGAAGGCATGGTTTGATAGAAACCTCAAAGACAAAGACATCAAGGAAGGTAACCTGGTTCTGCTATACAATACCAAAGTCCATAAGGGCAAGCTCAAATTTCTAGGTCAAGGACCCTATAGAGTCAAAAAAATGAATCCCATCAGAGCTGTGCTAGTAGAAACACTAGATGGAGTCCAGTTCACAACAACAATAAACGGGAGCCTACTGAAGTGCTACTACATCAACATGCAAGCCATCTCCAACAATAATGAAGATTTGGGGGTCCCAAGTCTTCCATAGTTAGGACTAGATTGTTTCACGAGCACTCACTACCATGTCAGTAAAAACTCTTACACTCCTTGGTAGAGCAAAACTACAAGATTGGGCTCAACACATATCCTTGCTGCTAACCAATTATGTATCCACTACCCATAATGGCAAAAGCTACATTGCCCATCTATTGGCCATAATAATTGGGTTTGCAATAGAGCAAGAGGATGACTCTATACCCCTCTCAACACAAGATATAGAGGACTTTGAAGCATTGATATTATCTCCAAAATGGGAATTAGACCCTCCACCTACTCTCAATGAGGATAGCATGGAAGGGCAACAATCTGAATAGACTCCAGAGAATGACAATATGGAACTCTACCAAAGAATACTGCAACTCAGTTCAATCTTGCTCCCGCAATAGGACTCGAGCATGGAAATCCAAGAGGATACCATTCCACATAATGACTTCACAAGAGAGCCAAATAGCATACCTCTCCAGGAATCACAAGTCACCAATGTTGACGACTCCACGACTCTAGAGTCACAACCCATAAATGTCTCTAGTGGCACCATACAACAGACTTTTGTTCAAGACATAGATCAAAATTCCACATGGGCACATGGGAATCAACTGTATGTCTAATACAAGCAAGGCTATAGCACATTCCAGATCATACAACGTCATAGCCAACGGTTACAACAATGGTCTCAATTAAAGATAGATGCTCCCATCACTCCAATCCAAGTTGCAAAGTGCCAAGACTAAAATTATGAAGCTCATGGAAAGCATGGTAGAACAAATGTAGCAACAACTCCTTGCACACAATGCTCTAGCAGAAAGTAGAAAGATTGCCCTACATGTTGGAGGTGCAAATCTCTCATGGACAAAGGGGATAAGAAGAAGGAGAAAGGGTTGAAGTATCCCACATACAAAGGTGTGTGGAAGATGAAGGGACATAAATAGTCCAAGTTACCCCTCCTATCTTCAATTCCCCCAAGCTTGCCTTTTGTGGAGGTTGGAGGGCTGGCTAGGCAAGGGTGCCTTATGGCAGGGGTGGGGACCTGCCATACACACATGCCAGAGCCTCCGTAGTGGCCATGAAGGTTGTGCACTTCCGTGAGGTGCTAGCGGTCTTGGCGGGGGGCACGCTAGGCACATGCTCTTGGATTCTAACATGGTATCAGAGCCCGGGTCTGATCCCCGGCCACCTCTCTCCATGATCGATTGGAGGGGGGTGTTGGAGGTGCAAATCTCTCATGGACAAAGGGGATAAGAAGAAGGAGAAAGGGTTGAAGTATCCCACATACAAAGGTGTGTGGAAGATGAAGGGACATAAATAGTCCAAGTTACCCCTCCTATCTTCAATTCCCCCAAGCTTGCCTTTTGTGGAGGTTGGAGGGTTGGCTAGGCAAGGGTGCCTTATGGCAGGGGTGGGGACCTGCCATACACACATGCCAGAGCCTCCGTAGTGGCCATGAAGGTTGTGCACTTCCGTGAGGTGCTAGCGGTCTTGGCGGGGGGCACGCTAGGCACATGCTCTTGGATTCTAACATGGTATCAGAGCCCGGGTCTGATCCTCGGCCACCTCTCTCCATGATCAATTGGAGGGGGGTGTTGGAGGTGCAAATCTCTCATGGACAAAGGGGATAAGAAGAAGGAGAAAGGGTTGAAGTATCCCACATACAAAGGTGTGTGGAAGATGAAGGGACATAAATAGTCCAAGTTACCCCTCCTATCTTCAATTCCCCCAAGCTTGCCTTTTGTGGAGGTTGGAGGGCTGGCTAGGCAAGGGTGCCTTATGGTAGGGGTGGGGACCTGCCATACACACATGCCAGAGCCTCCGTAGTGGCCATGAAGGTTGTGCACTTCCGTGAGGTGCTAGCGGTCTTGGCGGGGGGCACGCTAGGCACATGCTCTTGGATTCTAACACTACAAGCCACGGTTTCTCTCCAAGATAAACACCTACGGCTTTCTAATACCTTGAATCAAAAGGAAAAGGTCGAGCTATCCCTCTCCCATATGCAAGCCACTTGTGATGATATCAAGAAGGAATTGGTGCAATTAAATGAAAGATTACTACCTAAAGAGGATCAAATCCATGCCACATTAGACACAAACAATGAGCTACAAAACAACCTCAAAGAGGGTAAACATCAAATTCAAGCACTAGAGAAGGAAGGCATGGCATCAAGGGAGATACTTGTCTCACTTGTAGATCATGGAGGTTAAGGGTTAAGGAACTAAGGGCTTAGGGGGACCATAGGAGTGGGAGAGGAAGAAGGTGTAAGAGCATGGGGGAAAGAAGAGAGAGGAGGGAGGAAGGAGGGAGGATGAGGGAGGAGAGGAGGGAGGAGGAGAAGGAGGGAGGAGGAGAAGGGAGGAGGAGGGAGGAGGAGGAGGAAGAGGGAGGAGAAGGGGGAGAAGGAGGAAGGAGGAGAGGGAGAGGATGGGTTGCAAGATTAGAGGAGAGGGGAGGAGGAGTTGCAAGGTTAGGACATGCTTTTGGACGTGGAGTGCAAGGAAGCATGGACACTTGAGACAATTGCTTGGAATACCAAAGTAGAACTCAACACAATGCCCCAAAGAGTCTGGGCTTCATTCCATTATGGGGTATTTATACAAGTTGGAGAGCTTCTCTCTCTGCATGTAGGAATTGTAAGACATTCTCTCTCTACATGTAGAACTTGCATATAGAAGTATGTAGAACTCGCATGTAGGAGTTGCATGTAGAACTCGCATGTAGGAGTTGCATGTAGAACTCGCATGTAGGAGTTGCATGTAGAACTTGCATGTAGAAGTTGCATGTAGGAGTTGCATGTAGAACTCGCATGTAGAACTTGCAAGTTGGATTTCTAAGAGAAATTGCTTCTAGCCTTATGCAAGTACAAGCGGAGCTTTGCTGCTACTCTACACACACATTATATTCCACCTAAGTCCATGTTGGCACAGAGATAGCATACTCTCGGATCCATTTTATTACCTGTCCTCAAGTTATGGCTTATTGCGAGCACATACATGGATTGCCATGCCTTTAGTCTAGTGGCTGTGAAACTTGTGTCATGCCAGTCGATCCTGCTGTAAAGCCTTGGCACCATACAATTTTTGCTTAGTTTCTAGGTAGCCTGTATCCACCATTTGCTCAAACAAAGATATGTGGCATGCTTCTAAGAAGATCACTCTTTGATAGAGTCGGCTTGTAATCTAACCATCTCGACCCGTTCCTTGGGATTGAAATTGAGTGGAGGCAAATGGAAATCGACGTAACATGGAACCTCCAGAATGAATTCCAATGTTTTACAGAATATAGAACTTAGGCAAAGGAAGCAATCAATGTTGCCACGCATTATTTGCTCATGCTGTTAAAGTGCTCGGACCATTGTGCCTTGGATATTCCATTCTACACCAAAGTATGGTTCGATCATTGGCCAATTAATGGTTCAATCTTCATCCAAAGTGTGTATGTTGGCTTCCCATTTTTTACACCATGGAACTGCATAGAACTTGGGATGGGTTCTGAGACATGGAGGTCCACGTAGGTACTTCTTTAAGAAGATTACATCAAAGAGCTTGGGGTGGTGCCAATCAAGTTGTGGATCCAACTTGCTAATCCAACCTTCACTAATTTGATGCTGACGAAGGTTGGTAGGAAAGTTGTCCAGGGTCCATCCACCTCAAGTATTCATATCAGGATATTTGCTCCAAATTTCCTTGATAGGGTTACTGGGAACTGGTATCTCATCAAAAGCATACCCATCATTGGAACTTGGTATGGGAGTATAAATTGGATTATCGAGATCCTGATATTCAAAATCAAATACTATGTCATTTTTTGCTGATGGAAGCACAAGTAGTGTCAAAGGTGATGACAAGGCAGGTAGGTGTGAGGGGCTTGTAAGTTTGTGACTGTTGGGTTAGTTGAAAATGGTGATAGGCATGAGTAAAGAGACAATGGAGGGAATAGATGTTAGGATGGAGCCTGGGGAAGGTTAAGAGGGTGGTAGTAGCAAGGGTAAGTGAGGTTATGAGGTTGGCAGAAAGAGTGGTTAGATATGGGAAGTTGGATGTGAGAAAGGCCTTGTCATCTTCCAACACTTCTTTTTGTTGGTGCGATGGGATCATTAACTGCATGGGTGGGATGTCGATTATGTCATGCCTTGCAAATAATAGTGATGGCCTTTGTAGAAATGGCAACAAACCTATAATAACCCTGAGGGGAGGACTACCCATGAGGCATACATATGCACTGAAAGCATTCGTCCTGAGTGCTACAAACTCGACATGTGTAGACAGGCAGAAGATATTTTTCTCATCTTTGGACAACAAGTCTTGGCAAATTATGTGCAGGGTTTTGGTCCCTATGGAACATTCCCATTTGATTGTTGGATGAGCAGATACGATCCTGATTATGATTTGCTTCCATTGGATAAGCACGCGTGCATTGAGGTGATCTTCCACTTGTAGAGCAGCCACAAGGTCTTGGTACACCATCGTTGTGCATTGTAGTGGGGCTTCATTGGTGTTGTCTTCCAATGCCTCATTGTTGTGCATTAGCAATTGGAGTTCAAGCTTGGAGATGATTATCTTTTGGGAGTGCATCTCATTCATTTTTTCTTTGTTTTTCTAGTAGATGGTTGTATGTGCCTCCTTAAGCTTTCTCATTTGCAAGGTGACCTTTGCCTATTGAGGAATGTCTTAAGTGGTATTGGACCATTGGTCCAAGACTTGTGCCTGTGAAGTGCTGGCCTCTTGATCAGTAGCAAGTTGATCCTTTAAGATTCTCCATTCCCTCAATGCTGAAGGCATGTATTGCCAAAGATTGTTTCATGTCTTCAAGCTTGTCTTTGCAATCCTGGAACTCTTCTTCTTTGTGAAGTAGTATTGCATTAGCCTTTAACCATATGAGATTTGCATGCACTAACAAACAGAACACATTCCTCTTGTCTTCATCCATGTGCTCTCATAGATCTTGGAGCTTCTTTGTGCTTACTGGTCTGGTCCAATCAAGACCAGATACTGCATGTAACATTTTGATTTGCAAGTGTTTCCGGAGTATGCGCATTCTTCCTTCAAGGTAGTGATGCTTTGTATCAAAAGATCTTGTGCTGACCCCTCTACACCATCATCGGCTTGGCCCAGTAGTTGAATTTACAACTTGGAAATTATTGCCTTTTGATTTTGCCACTCCATGCACTTATCTTTATACTTACCCAATGTGGAGGTGTGTGCAAGCTTTAGACTATTGAATTGTTGAGCTGCTTTTGGATGCCCTGGAAATTGATCATTAAGCACGCGGAGTTGGAGTATCTCTTGTTCTTGAGCGTCCAGTTCTGCTTTGGTGTGCGGACCTCCTTCTAAACCCCGGAACCTTTTTTTAGACCCTAGAGCCTCTTTCTAAACTCTGAAACCTCCATCTAACCCTTAAACTGCTCCTAAACCCTACAACCCCCAATGAAAATGAAAGCCTTAATTACCTCAACCATGATTATACATGTTCCTTTTACACATGCATGCACTATGTTTGCTTACCACACTTAAGCCTACGTCTCTCACCGGAACACGACTCGAGATCCTAAGCTACACGTATACTACAAATGACAACCTTGATATATCTGTAGGTGACAAAAAGCCTCGGAACCCTGCATACTGAGAATACATTGCTCTTCTCGTGGAAGCCATGGGAAAGAGCCAACACTTGGACTCCTCCTAAACCCTGCAACCCCCTTTGAACCCTGGAACTCCTAGTTAACTCTCTCAACCCTGTCCCCCTTTCTAACCTTGAAATCCCCTTCTAAAGCCTTGAACTCCTATAGAGGTGAGAGCCTCCATCAATCATTATAAATCAAGCCCTCTTTCTCATTCACACATGCATGAGATCTACTTTCCACGCTTTAGCCTACACCTCTCATCGGATCATGACCCGAGGACCTATGCTACACTTGTGAACACCTATGCTACAATGAGCAACGACACGATTGTAGGTGACCAACGCCCTCGGAACTTGCATTTGGGTAAACCAAGGACAACACACTAGGTTGCTCATTTACATTCTCCACTTATTAATGTTCTTATTTAGCATTTAGTTTTATTAATTTGTTACACATCATTCATCCCTTTACCCCCCCCCCTCTTTAAAGAAATTAGTGAGAAACTTAGTTCATTCATATAGTACCTAGCAATTGACTTTTTAAATTATTGTATAATTTTTCTCTATTGTTGGTTAATGTTTAAATTCTATTTGTTTTTTCTACTCCTTCTAGCATATATAATTCATTAATTTCCCATTTTACATTTTCTTCCTTCTTTATAAATTTCCTCTATTATGTTTCAAGTTATTTCCCTTTTATTCGACACTCTTCCCTCAAGGACATGTTTACTTCAATTAATTTTGCATTTATTAGTCTAGAGCAAGCTTTATAAGTTTGTAGTTAAGTGATCACTTTTATTGTGACCCCAATAACAAGGGAGGGTTGTTTATCACACCAGTCTTCTCAACTACCTTTTAAAGATGGTTCTCACCATGTCTTTCTTGTTGGATGCTTGCAATGACTTATCTAAAAATGATCCTTGTGACAACTTATCTAAGCAAAACTTTTTTGTAACAGTCATGCATTCTACAATCCTTTTGCAATTTGCACTCTTCTTGGGCTATTTGTAATGTTTCATAGAAGTTTTCTCTTTTGTTTCCATTACCAAAATTGCGGGGTTTTGTCGACTCTCTCTGCTTGCGATGACTTATCTAAAAATGATCCTTGTGATGACTTATCTAAGCAAAACTTTTTTGTAACAGTCATGCATTCTACAATCCTTTTGCAATTTGCACTCTTCTTGGCTATTTGTAATGTTTCATAGAAGTTTTCTCTTTTGTTTCCATTACCAAAATTGCGGGGTTTTGTCGACTCTCTCTCTCTCTCTCTCTCTCTCTCCCCCCCCCTCTCTCTCTCTCTCCCTCTCTCTCTCTCTCTCTCTCTCTCTCTCTCTCTCACCCCATCTATTCGTTCATGCATATCTCACACACCTACAACCGAAAATACCTCCCCTTACACGATTACCCTCTACCCACCACTGCCCCTCCCATGCACAGTCACCTGTGAGATTTCTTGCTAGATTGATCATTATCTCTCATGATGATCTTGATATAGGTGCTTATAGCAACACTTCTCTTCATACTCTTGCACCTCCTTATCGGTACTTCATCGCCAACTAACACCTTGCAAGCTTTCCTCATGGCTTCTCTTCATGCGGAGGTTCTCGTCTTCTATTTCCCACCCCCATTTTGCTTCTCTCTCCCTTAGTCTTCCTCTTGTGCTACTATAGCTCACCTTGTGCAAAAGTGTTTAGTTTGGACCCTTTTCTTGTATTAAGCCCTTCATCGCCATCTCTGGGTATTGTTTTCATCCTGAATTATGTCATCTTTTTAGTTTGGTTATCCTTAAAACCATTCATAGCTTCTATTGATGACTTTGCTCCCTCACTTTGTCTCTCCTTTGCTTCTAATTGTTGGCCCTCCCTTCGTGGCACCTCTATTACTTCTTCCCCCTCCTTCATGTTGCACTCTATTTTTGGGCATTTATAACCACCCGCCCCTCCTTTGTTCTTTATGGTTCTTATCAATTTTCTTCTTCCTTCCTCAGAGCTATCTTTTGTTGTTTTTCTCGTTCTTTGGTTCCCACTCTCTGGCTACTTGGCTTGTCCTAATCTGAGCTCACACTCTTTGTGCAAATCGTAGATTTTGTTTGGGACTCTTTCTCTCTATCCCTTGTTTCTGTCCTCTTTGCTTGCATTCCTCTTGGCCATTCTTAACCAGTTTTCTACCCCGGTTTAATGTTTGCTAGCTTTTATCTCGATACTCAAATACTTTGGTTCTTTCTTTCCTTAGCTACTCGTGGGCTCGTTTGGGAGTCGCCTCTCTCTCTCTCTCTCTCTCTCTCTCTCTCTCTCTCTCTCTCTCTCTCTCTCTCTCTCTCTCTCTTTCTCTTTCTCTCTCTCTCTCTCTCTCTCTTTCTCCCTTGTTTCTCAATTTGTATTTCATCTATATTTATTTATCCTTGGAGTTAATCACACATATATTCACCTTTTAGTCTCTTGGCCTTAGAATTAGTCTTACATAATTTCACCTTATACTTTCATCTATTTCCATCTTGAATTAATTTATCACTCAGTTTTACTTTTCTTATTCCCATAGTAGACATAAGAAGATATATATGAGAAATTGTGAATGGTTCCCCTATTTCAAATCTAGATTTTTTCTTAGTCTGGAAAAAGGGAAAATCAATTAGTTTACGGGGACTATGCAGGAAAACCCTCATATCTTAGAAATTATCAAATAAAATCCTTTCTTCTTTCTCCTCTAATTGCTTTCCATGCTACTATTTGTGCGCCAGAGTCACAAAAAATTATCAATTCACTTACATCACTAGTTATAACAGGTTTTCTTTCAACTCTATCATTAATTTCCAGAGCTACAAGAGCATTGTCATTGAGTAAATAAATCTAATGATTGGGGAGTTTTTGCTTACAGAGTGATGCCTTTTGGGTTGACCAATGCACCAGCTACATTTCAAAGGTTCATGAGTCAAGTCTTGGAGCCTTACTTGGGAAAGTTCATAAGGGTGTTTTTGGATGATTTTTGCATTTATTCTCGGCGCATAGATCACATGGAGAAGTTAAAGATGGCCTTAGCTAGGATTGATGAAGCAAAGGGGTGTCTAAATCCTAGCAAGTGTCATTTAGCTCAAACAAAAGTAGTCTTGTTGGGGCATATTGTGTCTGAAGAAGGCCTGTAAATGGATCCTGACAAGGTTCAAGCAATCATGGCATTGCCAAGTCCTGAGAATGTCACTGGTGTGACAGACCCAAAAAATATTAAAGATATAAAGTAATAAAATCTTTTCATATACACATAACTTCCAAGTGACTTAGTAGCCAGTAGTAGTAAATCTCATATTATGGTCCAAGTGTTCCAATTCTAAATCTCCGCTTGTTCTTCTATTCTATCTAATGGTTAACATGGTTGTTTTATCCTCAATAGAAAAAATAAGGGCATAGTTGGATGAGGTAATGCCTGGTCATATATAAACAAGAATAAACTAGTCTTTAAACAGCCCTATCTTGGACAAAATTGTATGTATATTTCAGGTGCTAGGTAAAATTCCAATTCATAGTGGACCAAAGGTCCCACATGGTAACAAGAGGTCCAAATTCTAGTCATACTACAATCGATGCACTATATTTATTTGGCACATCAGCAATTGATTGAACACACCTCAACTTGTGGGTTGTGTGATGATATGTATATGGACAGGGAAGCAAAGCGTTATGATAGAGCATGAATATGTCATAAAAGAACAACGCAGTCAAACAATCTTCTAAGTCATTGTGAACTATGTGCTCATTCTTCACACTTATTCTCTAAGGCCTTAGTCATTGCTAGGCAAAAACGTTTTGGGGTGGGTTTGGCGTACACCACCAGTCTGCCTTTTTTGTTGTCAGTATCCTCCATGATTTAAGAGGGTTGTTTAAAAAAATGGTCTTTTTTCAAGGAGAGTGCTATGAAATTGATAGGCTGACATCATGAACAAGATACTCATACTCTCCTATAGGGTGACTAAAGCCGCAACTAACATAAGGGGTCATGTAAACATTACAAAGCATCCATCTATATACTATCTAATAGGCAAGGGTGGCTCGGGGGAGGCTCACGGCAAGCTCAATGGGTTTCGGGGTGCTTCGGGGCTGAGGGAGGATTTAGGAGGTTTGGGATGGAGCAGGGTGGAGTGTCATTGGATGAGAGGCACCACGTGGCACATTTGGCTAGACGGAGGCTTGGGGAGGGAAGAGATGAGATCCCATATGGATGGGGAGGGTACTCTAAGGGGAGACTCCGCAAAGTCGCAGACTGACACTCGCGCGCACAGACTGACACTAGCACACGTGGCGGATGGCTTGGCCACACCGCGCTCATGCCACATGGCACATTTGGCTTGATCCCAAGCTCGTGCAGAGATACCTGACCTGCCACATATCCCAACATTAGTTGACACGTTGGCTGGCTCACGCACGTAGTCGCTGACTCAAGCCACACACAATGTTGACCTGGCACAACTGATACACTCCTGCCACACGCTAACTCCGTGACTCGCAGACACGCTACTGACACACGCGCACAGAGAGAGGGAGGACTCAAGTCCTAGAACCTGGAGTAGAGAGAGGAGAGAGGAGGCTAGAGACTGGAGGAGAGAGGAGAGCGAGGAGAGAGGGAGGACAGAGAGGAAGGAGAGAGAAGAGAGAGGAGAGAGAGAGAGAGAAGTATAGAGAGAGAGAGGAGAGAGAAAAGTAGAGAGAGAGGAGAGAGAGGAAGGGGGAGAGAGAGAGAGAGAGAGAGAGAGAGAGAGAGAGAGAGAGAGAGGAGCCTCGAGGAGAGAGGAGAGAGAGGAAGGAGAGAGAGAGAGGGGGGAGCGAGCAAAGAGAGGAGAGAGAGAAAGGAGAGAGAGAGAGAGAAGTAGAGAGAGAGAGAGAGAGAGAGGAGAGGAGAGGACAGAGTAAGAGGGGGGAGGACAAAGAGAGAGAGAGAGAGAGAGAGAGAGAGAGAGAGAGGGGGGGGGAGAGGGAGGAGAGAGAGTAAGGAGAGAGGGAGGAGAGAGAGAAAGAGAGGAGCCTGGAGGAGAGAAGAGAGAGAGGAGGGAGGGAGGAGAGAGAGGACGGAGAGAGAGAGAGAGAGAGAGAGAGAGAGAGAGAGAGAGAGAGAGAGAGAGGTAGAGAGAGGAGAGAGAGAAGAGTAAGAGGGGGGAGGACATAGATAGATAGAGAGAGAGAGAGAGAGAGAGAGAGAGAGAGAGAGAGAGAGAGAGACATGCACCTATAGTGAGTGCCCTATATTCTGCCTCAATTGAAGACAAAGAAATAGTTGGATGTTTGTTTGACAACCATGATATTGCACCTTGACCAAGGAAAAATGCATATCCCTGTGTCAATCTCCTGATCTCATGATCTCCGGCATAGTCACTGTGTCACAGTATCCATGCAACCTTGGATAACTTCCTATGTATTCTATTCCAAACTATCTTGTACCTCTGATGTATCTCAAGACTATTTGGGTTACATTCCAGTGAAACTATTTTGGATTTGCCATAAACTGTGCAAGTGACTTACTGCGCATAACAAATATTTGGCCGTGTGATAGTCAAATATATAAGAGATCTGATGAGCTGTTGATAGTACCTATCGATGGGAAACCTGATTCTCTTTCCCTGGTTCAACATAACCTGTTGGTTGTTGCATGTAGACTTCCTCGTCTAGATAACCATTGAGAACAGCATTCTTGACATCGAGCTGATACACATTCCATCTGCTGAGTGTCGCTAGTGATCTCAAGAAATGTATGGAATCCATCTTTGCTACTGGAGCATAAGTCTGATCATAATCTTGACCATATTGCTATGCAAATCCATTTGCAGCTAGTCTGGCTTTATATCTTTCAATGCTTCCATCTAGATTGTGCTTCACTTTGTATACCCATTTGTTTGCTATGGCCTTCTTTCCTAGTGGAAGGTTGCATAACTCCCAAGTATTATTGTTATACAGAGCTTCCATTTCTTCATTCATAGCAGTTTGCCATTTTGACTTGTCAACTGCGTCTTCAAAGTACACTAGCTCTTCTATAGCCATGATGGTAATCATAAGAGCATAGTTGGTGGTTTCAACCTAAATTGCTTTGCCTTTCTAAGAATATGTCAATCTGGCTGGTTTTGTTTAGATCGTCTGAGTTGATGCGGCTATTCTTGAGGTGCTTCTAGCAATTCTTGCTCTTCTTGATCAACCTTTTCTATAGATGACTATGTAATCGGTACATCAAAGATTACATCTCTGGAGATAATAAGTTTTTGGTTGATGGGATCATACAACTTGTATGCTTTCCTTTCTTCATTGTAGCCAACCATGATGCATTTACATGACTTCGCATCCGAGTTTCTACGATGATCGTCATGTCTATGGGCATATGCTATGCAACCAAATATGCGGGGATGCCCAATGCATGGCTTGTGTCTAGTGAATGCTTCATAAGCTGTCATACCTTGTATCGGTTCAGTCGAAAGCCAAATAAGCAGGTAGTTTGCAGTGGCTATTGCTTTTGCCCAACACTGATTCGGAAGATGCTTCTTACTGAGCATTGCTCTAGCACTATCTGCTAAAGTACCATTCTTCCTTTCAGCTCTTGCATTTTGCTTAGGAGTATCTGCACAAGTGAATTGTCTTTGAATGCCGTGATTTCTGCAAAATTTCATGAATGCTAAAGACATATATTCACCTCCTATGTCTGATATCATGACTTTGTCTGGTTTTCTACCATGGCTTTGAATTCTTAAAATTTGGAAAAGACTTTAGATTTTTCTTTCAGAAAGTAGACCCAACAATATCTGCTATAGTTATCAATGAAATTCAAGTAATAAAGTAAACCATTAATGTTCCAGGTCTTAGCATAACCCCATACATCGGCGTGTATCAAATCAAGAATACCTCATGCTCGAGAGGTACTTCTGTCGAAATTGGTTTGCTTTGTTTACTGAAGCAGTATGCTTTGCAAACTTTTTCAAGAAACTGAAGTTTTGGAATTCCAATTGCCATATTATGAATTTTGAGCTCTATCAAGCTTTTAAAATTGACATGTCCATATCTCTTGTGCCATTTTGCGGAAAGTGGCATCTGTTGTGATTGAGCTGACATGGCATGTAAATCTGGTACTATGGCTAGCATTTTGAACAAGAGTCCTTTCTTGATTGCTTTTCCTACTAGCTAATATCCTTTGGATTTTTCTTTGATAGTGCATTCATCTCCATCGAAGATGACTCGATAGTTGTGTTCCATCATTTGACCTACTGACAAGAGGTTCTTGCTGGGTTTGGGAACACAAAGTACATCTTTCATAAATCATTTCATACCACTGAAATTGTTCATAGGAACTATGCCTTTCCTTTGAATTGGATTCGTTGTGTTATCTATCTTGTAGATGACATTCTTCTGTCCTTCTAATGGTTTCATCTTCGTGAACCATTCCTCATGCTTTGTCATATGAGATTGTGCACCGATGTCGATGTACCAAGGATCTTGATCTACTTGGTTGACTTGATAGCTGAATTCCCCTTTTGAATTGCAATCAGTGTCAAGATACACTATTTTAGTCTTTTGTGAGGTCGTTATGCTTGCTACAAAAAACTCATGGCTTGGATTGGGTTACAACGTTGGTATTGCACATAGATCTAGGGCCTTATATGGAGATAATCATAGATCCATGTTGTGTGAGTCATGATAATTAATGATATCATGCATGCATCTACTACCTTTGTGATTAAGGTATCAAATGGATGAAGAAACATATGCATAAAAAGAAACTAACCAACTTCCTCCTATCAAAAAATGTCCTCATGCTAGGCTTACTAGAGCAAAAGCTATAGCTCACTTAGTAGAAATTCTCTGATACTCTATTTTCTTGCAAGCTTTTGAGGGTGGCTATATCGTGGCTACATACATGGCTCGAAACTCAAAGTGGATAGCCCCAGGATGCCATTGACAACACGTGCAAAAGAAGCATTGATGATGCCTTTGGTTTTTTTTCTCTCACATGTAGGAGTCCTGACCTTATCTCTAGTGACTTTAGTAAAGGTATCAAAATGCTAGGAGGGGGAGGAAGGAAGAGGTCAAGGGGAATAGGATACCATTGCATATGTGCAATAAAACATGAGTACTCAAATATTGCATATGTGCAATAAAATAAGGTCAACTATATAATAAAAACTATGTTGAAGAACACATAGTCCACACTTTCTACAAACAAAGTGAAGAGGGAAGAGACTAGTTTGTTGGCTATATAATGTGTTGAGAAACTATGCTCAACATCATGTTATATGTTCATAGCACCAACCCCATATAATGCTATAAAGGAAAGGGTTAGATGCCCTATCCCTAACCCTAAAAGGGTTTGTATATATTCTATAATTTCAACTAAATCTAGTGTACAGTTAGTCATTTGTGGTGTGCTCTCTAGCTGTGCCCTCTCTCCTCATCTCCACTCTTCTCCTCTCCTCTCTTCATATTTTGTTATGGTATGAGAGCATGGTTGTGCCTTCTGCTGAGACGCCATCCTTCTTGTTGTGAGAGTATGAGAGAGTGATCGAGAGATCGAGAGATTCAGTGTTCCATTCGCTTCCAAAGAGAGAAAATTTCATCCATTGAGAATTTCCGTCCATCATTCCATCCATGAGAGAGAGATTCCTCTTCTTTTTGCTTGAGAGAGTTCATAGTTCTACTCCGAGTGAGAGAGAAAGATAGGGAGAGCTTCATTTCCGTGAAAGAACTCTATTCATCTTCTTGAGAGTTCTTATACAAAATTTTTATGAGTGAGATTTGAGTTTTCACTTTGTGTGAGAGAGAGCCTTTGCTTCTACCCTTAGTCTCGACTCTCCAGTGACTAAAGAGAGCTTCAACAGTGCATCTACAAGCTTCATCACGCTCCACAACTCCACTGATGCAGACCAGAGGCCGCTCATGACATTAGAGAGGTTCCTAAGGCAAATCCTCCTACGAGCTTCAACCTTCAGCATTGACTCCACGAACGCGCGACCTCTCATTGACATACTCCAGTCCTAACAGCCCGTAACACAAGGCGACCCCTACAAGCAACTAAGTAGATAACCATTAGGCTTCCCCACAGCTGGCTAATCCTTCAGGGATCAAGGCGGTGGGTAGTCTCCAACAATCGACAATGGTATGCCAGCAACCAGCGACTAACCAACTTCTCTTAGCATCTACGCCTTCAGCACCCAACTCTCCAACACAAAAGCCATTAAATGCACAGCAGTGACTTGCACAGTTACCACGGGAGACCACGCAACCACGGACAGAGAGCAGCCTTCGTCCGCACAGCACATGACAACCACCACAGCGCTTTCACAGACGTTGTACTGGACTTGGATCTCCGCCTCGGCAGGCAGACCTTGCTTCAAACTACTTCGTTAGCGCACGCTTAGCCGCCACTTCACCGAGCTTCAGCGATGTTATCTGACTCCAGCGACTACTGCGAGACGGCTCCCGACCCCTTTCTTCTAGTTACAGCACTATCTCTCCAGGCACACGGGCTCCAAAGAGCAGCCAGCAGCAACCAACACAGCTCCTGTCACTTGCCATCTGATCCTTGCCTTTCCAAGGTTAAACACCTTAGGAAAGGACACGTGGAACTTTTTGAAAATAAGGCTAGGGTCAATGTTAATCCCAGTCACGTGGGTTGGTTAATTTTTTTCCACATGGCAGATAAGCTCAAGCCATGGTTAGGTCAACTTGACCACGGGTTGGCAACGTGGAAACCCTAGCCTCTCTTTGCTACCACATTAGTTGTCAAAGTCAACATTGCCACATCACCACTGGCACCTGGCAACTCCCCCTGCCTGGCACTCTTACCGCTCTACAAGCACTCTGGCACACTCCATGTGCACGAGTACTCCAAAGCAACCAATCGAAGCCATGTCGAAAAATACCTAAATAGTTCCCACTCGGAGCCAGTCCCTTCGCTCACATGCGGTTTCACATCATAACATTACCTGAAACCTGACGTTTCACATTTCAGTGAGCACACTTCAGAGTGTTCAGAGGAATTGACCGATTGTTCAGTGGGAAGATAGCACATGATTTGATTTTACAAACACATGCCATCATTGTAACACCTATTTGGCTATTTTTTGACATTGTGCACTTTATTCCAGTCTTGTAAAGCCTCTTGGTTATTCCCAAAATCATTTTCCACAAGCTTTGTAACAGATTGGATTCGATATTGTCGTTATATCTTCATCGACAGTTCAGATTTCAATTGTTGATACAGTCAGTGTTGTGCAGTTGATTCAGACAGTGATTTTCACAACACTTTGAGTACATTTCATGCACCATGTCTACGACTAGCAACCTCATGTTGGAGGCATCTACTAAGTTAGACAACTCCAATTACAGCACATGGAAATATCAAATGGATACCATTCTTGTACTTTAGGACAAATGCTCGACAAATGGGAGTATGTCAATGAATCTACACCTAGACCATTGAACGATCTAGCCAGCGCAATAGCTCCTGTTGCCACACATCACCAACAGCAAGCGGGATCTACAGCTACACCAACAGTGTCTACACCTGCACACCTGCAGCGGCAGATCCTGCCATTGCCCAAGAATAGGAAGAATGGGACAAAAAAGACAAATATGCATATCATCTGATCAAGCAGAATGTGCAGATATCATGCTAGGATAGCTCAACACAGTGAAGACATCAAAAGAAGCATGGGATATGTGTGTAGCTCTTTATGAGTCCAAGAACACTTCCAGGATTCTCACACTGAGAAACTAGAGAAATTAGAGTTTCCACAACAGCAAACTAGTCATGCTTACGTACTCAGTATCAAGGATTACAACAATAAACTCGCAGCACAGTAGGAGATTCCAAGAATGAGGGAATGCATCCACCAACATGTCAAACATTCAGTGCAACTACTGTCATAAGTTGGGCACTATGAAAGAGATTGCCGCAAGAAGCAGTACGACCAAGGCAACATCAAGGGAATTTCCAAGGAAGAGGAAATCATTGTGGTGATGGACATTCTAGTCATAGTCATTATGCCAATGAACGTGAGAATATGTTCATTATAAGTGAGGATATTAGCAACAATAATATTTCTAACCAATTTGTTGGGATAAATTCAACTATTGAAAATATGCTTAGCCGGTTAATGGATCGACGTTATAAGTGAGGCTGAGACACCACCAAGAATGGGTTATTGAGGGCATGCTTAGTGTGGAAGGGTGTGGGTGTTGTGACAAGTGAAGCCTTCACAGAGGATGCACTTGAATTATGAAGGCAATTGCCGAGTTGAGAGGCAAGGTAAAGACATTTAGGTAGGAGACTTTCAAATTTTTACAAAAGCTCCTCTCTATGAAGTTTTTGTGTTTCATTGGTAATGAGTGGCAACTCAATTAGCAATATTGATATTCTAGCAAGTAGACTTTTCCACTTTCCAACATCAAAAATCAGACCAATAGCCTAAATTTGGCAATGACCCTACATCTACCTATAAAGCTAACTAATTTGCTAAATCGAACCAACAAAACAAACTATTCTACAAATGAAAATAACATTCTACTAATGAACCTAACTGATAACATGTCTACTATAATGAACTTAACTAATTTCTCTTTGAGATTAACTAATCCACCTATGAAATCTTTGTAGAATAGGAAAAAAGAATAGAATTAACAAAATTAGCAAAAGAAAATTAACGAAAAATAGAAAACTAACTAGTGTAGGAGATAACTAATGATACCAACCAAGAAAGGAAACACAAGAAAAAATAGAATAGGAGGGGAAACAAAAGGAGAGAAAGCATGATAGAAGAAGTGCAATAGGACAAGAAGCACAATAGGAGAAGAAGTTGATAGACTAAGAATGCAATGTTGTAGCAAATAAAAGTTGGTTGAAGCCTTGCATCAAATCAAAGAAATTCAAGAAAATCCATTTGATGGGGAAGAAATACAAGATACATTAAAGGTTAACAAGATACAATCAATATTACTTGAAATTTATTGATGGAAAAACATTTGAAGAGAGAGAGAGAGAGAGAGAGAGAGACTAAGAGAGAGTCTTTTATTTCAAAGTGAAAATATTTCTATTTTTTAATATATACTTTGTATTTGAATATCAATCCACAAACATCTCTCTTTTGAACATTATTTCCTATATTCACATGTACAATGTCGAGAATCAAATGGGCAAGCCTCTATCTATGAGGACCATCATTATCGATAGTTTAGAAAACCCTTCAACAAGAAGCACAATGATGTCTATGAGCCTCTTGTCAAGAACATACCATTCAATAGCGTGGAGTCATGGATAGGTCATGTCCTAGTTAAAAATCCAAGTACATGTGAAATCCCACTAAAACCATAGCAGTGGGTTTGACATCAAGAAGTGGTTCTAGTTCAAATGATGCCAAGTCAAGAATAGTCACCAACATTACACCAGATGATGCAATATTCAGTCAGACTTTGCAACTTCAAATTTTAAAATATAAAAGCAACAAATAATACAATTTCGAAATTGATCATTCCCAATGGAGCTTCGAAATTGTATTATTTGTTGCTTTTATATTTTAAAATTTGAAGTTCAAAAGTCTGACCGAATATTGTATATATATATATATATATATATATATATATATACATACATACATACATATATATATGTATATATACATATATATATGTACATATATATATATATATATATATATATATATATAGAGAGAGAGAGAGAGAGAGAGACACACACACACACACACATACACACATACACATACATATATATTATGCTCTAATTGGAGGGCATCCTCAACAATACCCATTAAACCAATGTGGGTAGGACTCCCTGCACAGCCACTTTCAAAAGTTCAAGACCCTTCTAAACAGGTTCTCCGAGAAGATATATGAAGCAATCACATCAATTACAATTAGATAATGGAAATAATGAAAGAAAACATTGCCAAATGCCTAGAAATCTTACTAGGCCAATGCTAAAAAGCACTGAGGAGATGTTAGTTATAAGGAAGGGCAGTGGGTCTATCTCCGCATCGTGAAGAAAAGACTCAAGCATATTGGAAGGAGAGCTCAAAGCTCTCGAGCCTTTCCAATAATCCAAGTAAATGTGTCCATGACATTAAGTTACCCACAACATGGACAATGCACCTAATATTCCATGTGTCTTAGCTCAAGCCTTACGTGGGCCTGACATAGATCGTAATACTACAATTGGAGACGAGGCAGAGGTGATTGCATCAAAGTAAATTTTCCTTCATAGGCTCAAGAAAGGTACAAGCAACCATCAATGCTTATAGGTGGTCAAGTTCATGCATGAGGCTCCCACAAACCAACATCGGTCGACAAGTACTTCTTCACAGATTATCCTCACCTCCTTGTAGCATGCAAGGAGGCTTTTCATCTTCCCTACTTCTAGTTTCAGTAGAAATGGATGTCATGGGCATTTACATCCCATGGCATGGATGCTAGGTGGCCATACTACAATTCACTACAAAAGGTAACAATCCACATGGCCACACAAGCTGCCACATGGCCTTCACATGTACAATGGCAACAAACTAGTACAGAGCAACAAAAGAGTACCAAAGGAGCAAGAGGATATTTATATATTTACAAACGCAATGGAAGGAGCTTGCCCTAAAACCTACATAAGGAGCCGTTCGCTCTTCATTTCCTCAAAGGATCCCTTCTCTCTCTCTCTCTCTCTCTCTCTCTCTCTCTCTCTCTCTCAGAAGAGCTCCCTTGCCTATTACAGTACTCATATCCTTGTCCACAAGGGCGATCGCTCTCCATGAAAACTCTAGCTTATAGTCAACCCCTAGCTCTTTTGCATTCTTTACGACATATCATTCCTTCCTTAGATTCTACATCGATACCAAACCAATCTCAAACGAACAAGCATAGCAGCCCTGGATTGAGGGGACGAATACTCAACCGTCTCTTGTACTAGTCTACGTGCATCACCTATTCCATGGAGGGACCAACCGAGCAAGCCTTTCTTTAATTTTGAAGCCTACCCTCACATCCTCAAACACTAACACGTGCATGCATGTGCATGCCAAAGTGTGCGAGATAACTAAGCTCCCAACACCTATGACACTTCAGACGTGCCACCTCTACACACAAAAGAATAGTACCCCAAAAAGGGTCTTCAATGTGATTCACGCATGAAAGGATCCGAAACCACCTAGTGGACTTTTAATACCCCACCAACATATCAAACATTCAATGCAACTATTGTCACAAGTTTGGACATTATGAAAGAGATTGCAGAGAGCTGAAGCCATGATGTTGGGGAACATTAAGACCCCGAGCCAAATCTAGGACCAATCGACATAAGAATGCACCTACACTCCTGTGCAAACCAAGGAACAACATAGTGAGACAACCCTAGGGATTTAGTGGTGCATCTCCATGTCATGAACCACAAAATCATGGTACCAAGGGGTGACAAAAACAAATTGCAATCCTAGGACTCATCTCAATAATGGACACCTAGATGCATTGTCACATTATAGTCATGGTCTCGACTCGTGCCAAACTCGCTTATACCGAATCTTGGACCTCACATCAAGAGTAAGACTCACAAGATCCGTATTGCTGATCAATCTCCATATAAGAGCTCCTTTAGCCAAACCTCAAAGAGTCACCTACCGAACCACAAAGCTCTCGAGTGGATCCTACTAGTATGTGAGTGTGTGTCTCTATCTATCTATCTATCTAATATCAAATCTAACTTCAAGCATAAGACTCACAAGATGCTCGATGACAATTTTATTATTTACTTCTTGTGTTAATTCTCAATCTCCATATAAGGGCTCCTATGGCCAACCCTCAAGGAGTCACCTACCGCACAACAAAGCTCTTAGGGGCATACTGCGCATGCGTGCGTGCGTGCATGTGTGTGTGTGCGCATGCGTGCGTGCGTGTGTGCGATTCTTTTCACTGAAAAAAAAAACCTCCAAAAAAAACTCCATCGACCTTCATGAACCACCATTCTTATTCAATTAAGCTAAATTTGAGAATTGCTTTCCATACTTAAGCCTATATCTCCAACCAAAATATTACCTGAGACCCTATGCTACAAGTGTGACCACTTTGCATTCTAGGTAACTAAAGCCTCAAAACTTGAAAATGAGAGAAATATTGACAACACTTTGGGTCATACCTAAACTTGCATAAGGAAGAAAACCCTCATGGATAAACTACTCCAAGGGCAAGGAGAGTGACGCTTTACACAAACATGGCTATGCATGGACTTAGTTTGTCTCCTCTGTAAAAAAGAGAGACCATGGGAAGGAAACATGACGGTAGCAATCAAAAAAAATTGGGAGGAATAGTGCATCACGTGGGGCTTGAACCCATGACCCCTCAATCCTCAAGATTAACAGCGTTACCATTCGAATCGCATTGACATTTAAAGGATTGAATTTGGTCATATTCTATAGATGTGCAAGATCTTCAATCACTAGCTAAATGTGAGAAATTGCTTTCCATGCTTAAGCTACATCTTTAACCCAAAGACGACCTAAGGCCCTATGCTAGAGCTGGGATCACTTTGAGATAACTAAAGCCTCAACTTGAAAATGAGAGAAATATTGACAATATTTTGACACTAGTATCAAGGGATTAACGGCTTAGATGGATGTGCGTCGTACCTACATTTACATGTGGAAGAAACCCCTCATGGATAAACTGTTGGTTCAAGCAAGGAGAGTGATAGTTTATGCACTTTATCTAAGGGATGCCATGGAGAGGAACCGGCAATAGCGGCAAGTTTTTTTGGGGGGTGGGAGGGAATAAGGGAGCAAGAACAGTCCATCTCGTGCAGCTTGAACCTATGACCCCTCAATCCTCAAGGTTTAGGTAACCATGTTACAATTTGAATTGCTGTGACATTTGAAGGACTGAACTTGATCATGTTCTATAAATGTGGAGGATCTTCTATTGGGAAGGTCACTTCCCCTCTGTAGGCCCCCACGAGAGCATGGGGGAGGGATACCTGCGGCAGACATGCCCAAAGAAAAGGAGAGGGGGCTGCCACATGTGGCAGCACCTCACAACAAACAAGAAGCGGGGTTGTCCCAGAGCAAAGGCACACTTGTGGCATGGATTGTGGGCAGGCTTATGGCCTGCAACAGGTCCAGAAACAAGGCAGGGAGAACAGCAACAAAGGTGGCCAGAAGAAGGGCTGGTTGGAGCCAGCCAACCAGGTTTGGGATAGAGCAGACCAACGAGCTGGGCCCCTACAAGGAATGAAGGACCAAAGATCCAGCTATAAGTAGCCCCACAAGGAAGGGCAAAAGTCGGCCAAGTTGAGGGCAGCCTTGCCCTATAAAAGGGGAGGCCCTTGGCCTCACTTGGCATCCAGCAAGTCAGCCATCAGAGGAGCAGAAGGAGCAGCCAGAGACCCTTCCTTGGGCCTACATCCAGGAAGCAAAGGAAGTGGAAAGGTGCTGCAGACTTAGCTCTACTTAGGGCTGAACCCTAGGCTGTCTACAAGGGCAGCAAGATGCTGAGATGAGTCTACATACACTCAAGGTGAAGCACATGGGCTCAGAGATCTAGAGGTATCCCGCAGATAGTAGAAGAACCTTGTGGTAAGATCAGAGGACCACGATTTGGTGGGACTCAAGATCTATCTTTTGTATTGTGCCCATAGCTTTGGACGAAAATATATTGTTTTGACTATTTGTGTTGATATGTGGCGAGCAACACTATAGGCGACTTTTGGGGGGTGTCCAATTCTGTAGCTAAAATTGTCACTTGACCCACCCACCTCTTGTATTGTCATCATAATCCAATGCCATGCTGTGAGCGATGCGTGTCATTGCAAGCAGGCTAGCAGAAGCTCAAGCTGAGCCATGAGTCTCAATAGCTTTCAGAGATTTTCCCCTAGGAACGCTCTTCATTTGAATGCCCAATGGTGACAGTAGTTGGAAATAGCCAATGCCCCTGGTCAATCCCTCTGCAGTTAGACCCGGCTCAAAATAATATATGCACTAATTTGACGCTGACTGTTTACTTACGAAGCCAAGCCAAAGAGGGGGCTAGGATCATGCCTCTCGCCTCTCAAAAGCAGGCAGAGATTGTAGTAGATATTGACAATGAAAGTTGAAACTACAAATTGATTCATTAAGCTAAGGCACAGCAAAAGCATCACATTTGCATCGCAAAATGAAGAGCCGTAGATTGAGACACATGCCATGGACTTGGTGGCCAAGAAACAAAGAACATTCTGACTTAAAATTTTGTCTGTGTGCAGTACAGGGTTCCAATTGATCACTCAACGCCTTTGCTTTCATGTCATCTCTTGGAATTTTTCTTTTTCTTTATTTTGTTTCTTTTTCCTGTCTTTTTCTGCTTTGCTTGCTGCATAACTTTGTTTGAGATCATGCTCTGTTTTCTTTTTTTGTTTTTGTCTTGTTTCATGTGGGATATCCTTCTTGATCTGAAATCACACTTTTTTTGAAATTCCTGCTTCTTAGTTGGATCTCTGGTCAGCCCAGCCTCATGATCACTGCCAGAATCAAGGTCAGTTTCAGTAATCAGACCCTTCTTGATCTTCTTCAGTAGACGATATTCCCTCTCCATTTCCATGTCATCTTCTATAGTCTGTGATGCTCTTCTCCTTTTACTGTTATCTCTTCTTTCCTTTCTCATGTCCATGTCCTTGTCCTTGCCCTTGTCCCTGTTCTTGCTCAATGGAAGGTCTTGAAAACGAGGCTGGGCCTCCACTCCCCTATTCATAAGCAGTTTCTTCTGACGCTGCTTCTCCCGAGTTCTATCTCTGTTTCAAAGTAAGCTTTTTCTTAGGATTTGTTTTCAATGGTATAGAGCCCAGCATATGTAACAAATACACACAAAAAAAGTTCAAACATACTTATATTTGATGGACACCAAGTCGATACCCTCCACTGGTTTGAAATGAGCGCCTGAAAGGGTGCCCCGCTTCAGCTCCGGCATTACTGGAAGCTGCAACAAACCATATCCCATGGCTAGTAGCCCGGGATCTAGCTCCTTCCATCTGTGGACCATACGCAATTTAAATCCAAATAATTTGATTACAGGTCCAGGGATTGCACAATAACAGCAGAAGTTACAGTCACTGAAAACTAACCGAAAGATATATGTGCATTGATGTTCTTTGTAAGCACGTATAAAGGAAACAACTGCTCTTATCCCTTTCTCCATAATATCCCGATCCTTTAAAGCAGCTGCACGTAACTGTAACAAGAATACTGGTTGAATCTCTCTCTCTCTCTCTCTCTCTCTCTCTCTCTCTCTCTCTCTGGAGAATACATGCTTAGGTGTCCAGGTGGAGGAATACAGGAGAATGCTTCACCAGCCTCGGTGGCGCAGAAGCTGAAAGGGATGCCTGGTACATGCCATGGAACTCCAGGTACACATGGCTCTGTTTTACAGACAGATTGTACAGGTGGATGGACCTGTAGAAGGGCTGCAACAGGTAAATACAAGCTGAAAGGGTCCAGCATGAGGCAGAACAGCACGAGCACATAGGCGACAGAAAGGCATGGAGGTTGGGCCAGAAAAGGGACCAAGAGAGGGCCTGGAACGGCCAGACAAAAGGCGCCTGATCTGCGTAGAAACAGGAACAAAAGGGGGCAGATCTGGTCGGGCCAGATCTGCTGTATCTGGTCGGGGTTGAACCAGCTCCAGTCGGCTGGTTGGCTGGTTGGTTTGCTAACTGACCACGTCGGCTGGTTGGCTCCACCAGTTGGCTTTTTGGGGTCCCCTTGGAGCCTATAAAAGGGAGCCATTCCATGGCTCAGTTGATCCATTTGGTGCGCGGATTTTGTGGGCATTCTATCCAGCTCAATGTGCCATCCAGGAGGACCTTATGGAGCAAGAGAAGTGGTTACTGCAGGGAACAAGGAGCTCACAAGTCTGTCAGCACTCCGCTGATAGAGGGTGGTACACTGGACATAGTTTTTTGTATTGTGAAATATATTTTGCTGGTTCTACAGCTCTCTTTTGAAATTCCTTGACCATATCAAGCCTTCTTTTAATAACACTCAAATGCCCAATGACTTCGCTTTCCACATTAGAAGCATGGCCCTTTCTTCTACTTTGCATCCCCTTTTTGTGATTGCATCTACTTTTTGAAAAATCAATAATTATTCAAACTTAGAAAGCGATTCCTTGCAGCAAGACTTGACACATACTGCTGAAATACATTATTCAGCCCCTTCAAAAATTATGCACCAAGTGACAAGTCAGCATCTTTCAATTCTCTCCCAATTGTGTAATTGCACTTTTAATTTTCGTCACCCAAGATCCACAATGCTTCAAGTCTTCTGCATATTCAGACCTACAAATGCATCCTAAATAGTGCGGCGTGTTCAAATTTCACACTTCTACACTTTCTATGGAAAAACTATAACTTTTTGCAGCTTTCTTGCAAATCTGCATCCCACAAGAAGAATTCACTGCACACACTGATGCAAATGTAGAACCACGTGCTAGAACTGCCCCCATCTGCAAAATCATCACAAATGTGTGCCCAAAACAGCACACTCTTTCCTCCGAAGTCCCTGCTACTACTAGTGAACCAGTCTTTTGACACAAAATCTTTCACCAGATACATCATAAGAATCTCTAGTCTCATGCACATGGGAAACTTCCGGTGGTCTGTAGGACAGCTACAACTAATTGAAACTTCAGCCTCCTTGAAGATTAGATCACAAATCACAACCTTTCTACAACCAAGACTGAAAAAGAAAACTGAAAATAAACACAGTAGTATATGCACGTGAGCACAGTGACTATACAGCTCAAGTCTACAATGAGCACAACTTAGTAGACCCTATGCACAAATGTGCATTTCCCCCTCTTAGTTGTAGGTCATCGTTCACCTCCATGACTTCGTGAACAATTGCATGTATGAGGACGTGTTGAGCATGACAAAGCTGAACATGCCATACCTCTAGGGATTGTGAAGCTGCTCTATAAAAGAATTCGGATGTGAAGCTGATCAATACAACTGAGGACATAATCCGGCAGGTTGCAACAATACAAAAGAGCTAACAGCACTGCCTGAGGTATGCTACAGTAGAGTAATCCTTGTCAGAAGATGCAGGGCCATAGAAGACAACAAAGTCAAAGTGGATAGACTAATCTAGGGTCTGCATAAGAGCTGGAGCCTGGTGTCACTGTTCTTCAAACTTGTATCCGTAATTTTCTTTTGAATTTCTAGTTAAATCAAAATATTTACAATAACATGCTTTTCAAAAGAACCTGAACGTTTTCCTACAGTTTAGTTAGATCATGGGGGCTAGGTCTCGCATTTGAGGGTGGACCCACTTGCTTGGGATTATGGGCATTAGTGACCCACAAAAGTTATGCCCTCTCCTTGACAGGGACATCAGAAAATCACACCCCACCTGAGTGCCCATTTCTGGGACAAATCAAATGCACAGATTGTAGACCGACCTAGCAATCATCCAAGAGAATGTTCTCAAGGCCTTGGGTGTGATCCAAGAATCATGCCAAGAGGCATGGGATACAAGATAAAACGACGAACGAATAAACCAATTACTTGAATTCATTCCAACTCAAAAATTACTTTTAAATAGGTCAATACTCTTGCTAGGGACCCATCGGTGAAGTCAGAATTAAATTCCAACAAGTTTGAATTTTTAGGGTTTTACGTGACATATGGCTGCAGGCTAAGCTGGCAGCAGGGCCAGCTGGCCCAGCCACTTGGCAGTGGGAAGGAGCAAGTGGCAAGAAAGAGGGTGAAAAGTGTGGGGGTCAGCCCACCACTTGGTGGGCTGGAAAAGTTACCAACTTGGGACAGCCAAGCCCCCACAAATGAATCATCTTGGGCTGATGGTGGACTGAGCCTATAAAAGAAGCCAGCCCCCTCCCTCATTTCACACAAAATCACACGTCCAATTCAGTTCTCCTCCCTCCTCAGTGCAACAGCCCTCTTCCCTTCCCCATCTTGATGCAGCCAGCCTCCATTTCAGGCCCTCTTGGCGGTGCAGCAGACTTTCTCTCCTCGCTCATCCAAGTACTTATGTCCAAATTGTTAAAAAGCACAGAGTGGTCTCAGCTGGGACCAAAGGTACAAGTGTAGTACTTGGCTTTGCTCAAGAGGCCTACAAAGTTGAGAAGACATCACACACACTACATCACATTCTTTGTCAAGCATGCACACACATTTCAATGTCTTGCTTATGTGCAAAAAGTGCCACGCGTGTGAACTTTGTCTGATTTTCCACCAACAGATGCAGCCCACAGCTCCAGAATCCAATGTCTGCAAAATCACATGTTTCAAATGCAGTTTCTCCTTCCAAAACAGGTCAATATCTGTAGGAATACAATTTCTAGCTGCAAATTCCACATGTGAAAATCGCCTCTTCTAGGCTGTCGTTTTCTGCTCAATTCAGCTGCAAATGTTCTCAGTTTTGCAAATATGCAGAGATTTGGTGAGGAACTGCTGAAAATATGAAGAAAACTTCAAAAGAACACACCAATTTTTGCAAAACAGAATGTAGAAGTACTTTTTGAAGCTTGTAGATGCTCCACATCAACTGATGCTGTGTTTTTTTTGGAAGACTCTCCTCGAAAAAGGATAGACTAAGTGGGCTATCCACCATCCCAACACTTGAGAAATGACCACCTTGCCCAAAATGTGATGGAGAAAATTAGCCATAACTTCATAAAATGGTTATTTTTATGAGTATAGAGTTGTTAAATGGTGGAACAAACACGATATTCCTATAAATCGTGCCTTGCCATTTAATTTGATATATAACACTTAAGGGTCTCAAGAAGTTTCCCATCATGTAAGGGGACCCTAGTTGGCTCAGTTGTGCGGAGAGGGGATGTGGGCCCACCCCTCCTCCCTAGCTGCTCGCACATGTGCCGTCTCCTCCTCTTATCTAAAGATTGGCAATAGAAGATTTATATCTCTAGGATCTTATGGGCCTTGACCATCACTCTTCCATGTCCCATGATGAGCAACAAACCTTAAGCAAATGCCCATGCTTCCTACACCGTCCTAGGAGCCCAGCAGCCTCCACCGATTGAATCACAACCCTCTAGAGAGGATCACCAAGGAGATGCTAGAGGATAGGGTGTTATAACGAGGACATAACATGGCTAGTGTTATGGAGGTCAAGTTAACCTACGGTCATGTATCCCAACTTTGGGACAGATAAGGACATGTGGTAAGGGTAGTCTTGGGCTTGAGACAATTTTGGTAGACTAAGGGTAGTCCTAGACTTGAGACACCTACGGCACCCTATATCTATATAAGTGAGAGCTATTACTCACTTGGATCATGGAGCCTTCCAAGAATACTCAACTCAATTGAGAGCCTATCTAGGGCAATGTCTCCCTAACGACATCTATGTGCAGAATCCAAATGGGGTACCCATACATGGTATGGGACCTGTAGTCTTACTTGGAATGGACTATGGTCGGAGGTTGCCTGGCATCTAGGTTGGGGGTGATCCTCAAAGGTCAGGTCTCATTTGGGTATCGTCAGTCCGGTTTAGTGAGGCAAAGCTCAGCACATGGATCGGACCCAATGGGCATGTGGGCAGGCTACTATAGTGGCGCACTGTTGTGAGGTGTTCCCAGGAGGGCACGGGCTAGATGCGGCTCCATTTAGGACTCCTTTGTGGCCTGCTTGCTGCCGCGTGACAGCCCCTAGGGAGGCGCCTTGGTTAGGCCTGCGTGAGGGGCCAGTCAAGCCACTTTTTAGTGCTGCAGACCCCTCGGTGTTCATTGCTCTTACCAAGTATATACTATGATGGTCACTACTTTGTCCAATCCCTAGCAAATGGGCATTTCTCTCTGCCCTTGATCTATAGCAAGACTCTATTTGAGTATGGACTCTTAGGAAAGAGCAGATGAAATCACATGCCTTGGACATGTCATTTATGTAAATGTGTCTGAAAGGCCCATTTTTGAAAGATTACCAAGTCCGATCTTTTTATGATTTGTGAACTTCTTGCAGAGTCAAATCTAGAATTAAGCTAAGTTAGCATAATTATGTTAGGCTTGTCTAAAGGGGTGGAGAAGGGTAAGTATAGTGAGTACCAACCCATAGTGTGGACATAGAAGCTTGATGCATGTTCAACTTTCAAGCAATTGAAACATGCTGTTAAATCAGCTCGTATGTTACAAATAGTGGATCCTAGAAAATCATTTGTGGTTGAAACAGATGCCGTTGACTATGCCATTGGAGTAGCTTTGTTCCAGGATGGTAGACTGGTAGCTTTTTAAAAGTAAAAAGCAAATTGGGCCATAGTATAAGTGGCTGACGCATGAAAAGGATATATGCATTGAAAAAGTGGAGACATTATTTGTATGGCTCTACTTTACAAACTGGAAATGCCCACTTGGTGATAAGTTTCGAGTTTTGAAATGGTGTGCATTTCCAAAAGGGTAAGTCTGTGTACCCAAGGTGAGAGATACAAGACATCGTATCTTGTTTGAATGTCATGACAATCCCAATGCTGGACATCCAAGGGTATAGAAAAATTTCGATTAGTCAAAAGAAGCTTCGTTTGGCCTAAGCTTAAGGTTGATGTCAAACTATGTGTAAAACTGTCAACACTGCCAAGTCAATAAAGCTTGGCGCTTTAGACGAGGTGGATTGTTGCATCCATTGAAAATAAATGGAAAAGTATTCCCATGGACTTTGTGGTAGGCTTACCACGAACCTCTCGTGTACATGATGCAATTTGGGTAATCATTGACCGACTAATAAATTGGCTATGTTCATACCTACTAGAGAGACTACTACAACCACCCAATTGCTCATTTGTTTGTTGAGAAGTTGTCTAGCCTGGTATGAGTTAGGCCGATCATCTTGAATTAGATGGACAGACCGAGAGGGTCAATAATACTTTGGAAGACATGCTGAAAGCTTGTCTCCTAAAGGTAGTCTAATTGGGATGATTACCGTCTGTTGCTTGAGTTTGCTTACAGCAGTGCTAAGTACTCAGCAATCCAAATGAGTCCATTCATGCTAATGTATGGATACCAACTTAGACCCCCTTGGGTAGCTGGCTACAGAATGTCATGGTTAGGCCCGCGGCAGATTGGTTACAACATCAACAAGATATGTTGCATTTTGCAAGGAAAACCATAAAAAGCGCTTAGGATACAGCGCAATTTTAATCTAATCAAAAGCAGTCACCTCGAGTTCTCTCAAAGGATCAGTGGGTTTACTTGAGGATTCTAAGGTAATGTGCATTGGAAGGGAATATAAGATATCACGTCAAAAAGATGAATGGCATGGCTTACAAGCTGCGAATACTTGTACTCGGTGCTAGAGATAGCTGGGTGTCTAAGTACAACTAGAGGATTTGACCACTTATATGCCCCATGAACCGGAATGTTTTTTGGATTACAAGGATTGATAACTAAGGAATAGGGTTGTTTCAAGCTAAAGGTTAGGTGAAAAGATTGCTCAAAGAGGATATTACTTGGAAAAGTATTACCAATTCCCTGAATTCATGTCTCAATCTTTCTCTGATTAAGGAGGGGAGAATGTTATGTCCATATTTAAACATAACATGGCTAACATTATGGAGGTCAGGTCAACCTATGGTCATGTATCCTAACTTTGGGACAGAACATGTGGGACCTTTGGTACACTAAGGGTAGCCTTAGCTTGAGACACCCAAGACACCTTGTATTTATACAAGTGAGCCGTTACTCATTTCGGTCATTCTTGGAAGTGGGGCCTTCCAAGAATACCAAGCTATGTTGAGAGCCTGTCTGCAATGAAGGTGGCCGGGGCTGAATTGGTGAAGCGCTAGAGATGGCAGGAAAGGGGAAAGAGAAGAGGGGAGAGGAAAGAGGAGAGAGAGAGATAGGAGGGAAAGAGGGTAGAGGGAGAGGAAGATAGAGAGAATGAGGTAGGGAGAAGAGAGAATGAGTAGGGAAGAGAGGGAGAGTGAGTGAGCATAGGCAGCAGGTAGCAGGAAGGAGGAGGGACAGTAGATAGGATTAGATGGCACATCAAAAGTCCCCTTGTACATAAGAGGATGGTACTTATATAGTACCTCCCTAGCCCTTTAGACCCCTCTATCCTGCAAACACCCCAAATACTAATTATCCTAACCCCCACTAGCTTGACCCACTTTTGGCCTTCATTACAACCATCCCTCCTTAAAAAAATAATTTTGTCTCAAAATTGCAGGTGATGGGCCCCCTACTGTAAAAAGGACATATGCCGTCATGGATACCACCCAAAAGGAAATGTAACATATTCCTGTGCCTTGGGTGTTTTGGCACCTCCAGGGTCAGGTGGGTGGTAATCCCTCCTGCCACCATCATCATCATGAAACTCCATAATCACAAGTTCCGGCTATCCCCATGGTTTTTGTTGTGCACACCACATTGTGCTTTGCTGTCCACTTTTCTCCACATGTAAAGCATTGATTGCTTTGCCATATACCCTTAATGGTAGCTTCCATGAGCGCTTCAACGAGCTGTCTTTGCATTGCATCTCTGGTTATGCTGTCCTTGCCAAATGTCAAGAACTGAAAATCATCTTCATTATAGCTGCTGTATTTGGACTCAAACAGCTCCATAAGCTTCTTCAATACCCCAACATGCCATGGATCTAGAATTTTCCCATATGAGACAACACAGGGCTCCAATATTTGGATGCTAAGTAGCATACATGTCTTTCAGACGGCTTCCAGGTGCATCTAGCTGGCGAACAGCCAAATAATCTGAGAGAGACGAATTAGACCTGCCAGGAGTCATGTTGGCATGGTCCCACAATCTTTCCTTGTCAGTGGATACACCAAAGTCCAACCCCATGACAACAAAATATTCAAGCATATTGTTTGAACCTAATGTGGTAGAACAAGGAGGGGGCATTGGATAAAACAAGCAAATGCCAGACCCTGGGTGACCTCCGTTTCATTCAGGCTGAAAAGGGTCAGCTGTCCATGGTACTGTTGTAGTTCGAAGACAGCATAAACACGCCCATCCCCCAAAAGCTATCAGCCAGGTGCAACCCCAAGTGCATGTGGTGACCCATAGTCTTGAGTGTGCATGCCATATTGACTGCATCTGAGCACCATTGGGCAAGTCATCTCTGCCATAATCTACTAACCAAGCTCCAGTCATGCACTCTAATGAGTAGCCCTTCTTTCTTGAAGGTGAGGCATGAAATTGCATATGTAGATGTGCTGCAACCAAATCTGTAACAGAATTACCATTCCCTAGTTACATGTTTCTGGCTCTTTTCCCAAACAACACCAGCAGGTTGCATGTAACATGAACATTAAATTTAGACTGACAAGGCCTAGCCATACATTCTTATGCAATCATTCTGTTCCAAGTGGCTCCTTCAAACTCAGTTAGCTCTTTTGCAAAGCTGCCTCTGCTTAAGCTCTCCATACAAGGGACAATTCCCAAGATTGATATCATTGTAGGGTTTCCAATCAGCTGATAAATGAGGTTCCATAAATCCTTGTTGTGAATGGACTGAAATAGTGGCATGCACATAAGGCTGTGTGTTGCATCAACCCTTGAAAAGAATTGCATCAAAAATTTCAGATCCATAGCCACCATGCTCAAATCTGGAAGTGCAGTGGCTTCATTTCCGTCCAGGCTTGAAAGCATGTCTATCAAGCAGCCATTCATGTCAACAGCAAGATTCCCTCCTATGATTACATTTTGCATGTGACAATGAAGGAATTGGCAAACACATGGGTGACCTTCCTGTGATATGAACACCCACCCATGGACCTTCATTGTTGGTAAGCTGTATTAACTGCATGCAGCATAAAGAAGCATAATGCCCTGATGATAAATATGCCAAAATTTGTGGCCCAAAAGCATCACCATCACACTGCATTAGGACTGCAATCATAACAGCTGTATCTCGGGGCTTGTCTTGCTGGCTTATGACTGCAACTTGCTGGACAAAGAACCATTTTACATATTTCTGAATTTCCAGCTCATAGGCTAGTGATATCTACAAGTTACGGGTAGGCAGCTTTGATGAACTATAAGTACTAGTCCTGACATAACCCTCACGTGTCTATTCAGCCTCATCATTGGCATAGGGATTTGGTTTTGCAAGTGCAAATACATGACAGCATTTATCACATCTTGTACGAAGCACGAGAACATCCTTGCGAAGTTCTGCCGTTGCATTTAGTGCAATCCTATGAAATGCCATTGTTCTCCTAATGGCTGCTGAGTGTAGCAGGCAAAACTCCCAAGTATACTCACCTAGTGAGCAGCAGTGAAGGGCATCCGTTTCCCCACTGTCCTGCTCATGAATGTGTTGTGACACAACTTCAGGATTAAAACTGTCATGCATATCTTGTTCATGCTGCACAAGCTCCTCCTTGTCACTGTTGGTAAGTTTACTTTGGCATCCCTTGCTATCATCTGTGTGATCTTCTATATTTTCTTCCTTTATGGAGACCATACAATGCTGGATACTCACCTCCTCAAACTTTGTCCTCAAAGTTTGCATGCCTAGAAGGATCAAGTGCCTCCACATTCTTATCTTGCTGGTCAACATCTGCATCTTGATTCCTATCACAGGTTTGCTCATCATTGCTTGGCTCATCCTCGATCTTTTCACCCATCGGCCTGCTTCATTGTTACTATTATGTAGGCTTGTTCCATCACCTTGCATATAGCTCTCTCTTCCATTAATATGCTGAACTGCCAAGGCATCATCTCGAGTAGCGTATTGTTCTTGCAAACTGATACAACAGTTTTTTTTTGCTTGCTGTCCATATTTGCTTCCATCATGTATGCTGCTCTTTTTATCTGAGCGGCTATCCCCAAAAAACCCATTTGTATTTGCAGCTGTAATCGCCTTGAAATAAAGAGAAAGAGAGAAAGGGGAAGGGTCACACATTGGCCGAGGCACCTGCCTGGCCTCAGTTCAGGTGACAGAAACAGCTGTATGCCTGGCCTCAGTTCAGGTGACAGAAACAGCTGTAAGCCCCCTAGAAAGAGGTCCAAGGGTCTTCCAACCTACAGGCTTGGGGCACTAGTCCTGATGGGGCTGCAAGGCCAAGAGGAAGGCAAGGATGAAGCAGAAAGGAAGCAATTGTGCCATACCATACCCTCCATTGCCTCCACAAGCGGGTGACCTGATGCCTTCATATAGCAGAGGTGGAAGGGGAGAACTGAGGCGGAAGAGCCAGTCAAGAGAGCTCGCAGCTCACACCCTGTGAAGGGAGGGAGAAAAAGCCCGCAGCAAACAGTGAGGGAGGGAGGAAAGCAGGGAGGTAGAGGGCGCAGGAGGGAGGCAGGGGAGCAAGGGGGGAAGGCAAAGGGCTGGGACGATTCCATATGCCCTTCGCTGCTGTTTTCCAGGCTGCATCGAGAACGACACCCCTGTTCATTATCAGATTTCTAGACTGCATTCATAATGTGTGCTTTTTGCTCGTCTGCATAACCAATAAAGCATAGATTTGACATCCAACTTCCTCCTCTTCTTATTTGGAACATGAGCATAAGCAATGCAACCAAAATTCCTGAGATGCTTAAAAGTTGGCTTCCTGCCTATAAAAGCTTCCACAATGGTCATGTCACTAACAGCTTTAGTCGGTGCTCTATTCAACAAATAAACAGCTGTATTTACATCTTCAGCCCAAAAATACTCTGATACATTTTTTCCTTAGAGCATAGCCCTCGTGCATTCCATATGGTCATGTTTTTCCTTTCAACCAACCCAATCCTATTTGAAGGATATATGCAGCTCTATACTTGCCAAAATATTTGCAATATTCAATAAAAGCTGAAGATGCATACTCTCCGCCACTGTCTGACCTGCAATCTTCCAGTCTAATTCTCCACCAAAGACTTGTACGTTAGTAAATAATACGAGGCACAGACTTGTGCACCTCATGCACACCCAAGTCTTCCTCGAGAAATCATCAATAAAGGTGATCACCTACTGTGCACCTCCCAAAGACCTGACCTCCAAGGTCCCACAATGTTTGTAGTGTCCTCTTAAATGGGCTTTCTTGGCACCTTTCCCAAATGGTCCCAGCATGTGGGAAAACTACAGTAAGGTGCAATTTTTTGACTATTCCCTGTCTCCTAGTCCAACACACACTGAATACATGCTTTGAGCATCAATGCTCCAACTGCACCCAGTAATAATGATGCATTCATTGTCAAGCAGTAGTGTACTTCATCAGATGCATAGCATGCACTTGTTTATAATAAATCATCACCTCTCTTCCTGAAACCAAGCCAGCAATTGCTCATCATAACAAGAGAGCGTATCATGGATAGCATCACTACATTTGATTCTGTACAGCTGTGTCTCTCTTCCTGGGTTATCTTCGATTCTACACAATGTGAGCTTGCTATAGTCCCATAGAATTTTGAGGTCGGAGGATTTCAAAGGTTTTCTTGCCCTTTCTTCAAAAGGCATTGAAGCATTTAATGAGAAAGATATGAAATTCCATAGACTGGCTGATATTGCAGGAAAGTTGTATAAAACTAGAAAACATGTGATGACACTAACCAAAGGAATCATGTCTTCAGCTGTGCTCCACTTTTCCATTTTCTCAATGGGTACCCTCCTAATTTTCAAAAATTCGATATATGCATCTTCCTGCATCCATGAACGTGACCCTAAAATTAAAGAGCCATCTACTACATAAATCAAACTTCCTTCTGAAGCAGACCATAACAATATAGATTCAATAAGCATGAACCAAAAGCAAATAACAACTTTTGTTTAGACTCATAATTAAGTAGATGAAGAAGTTATCTAGAACCTTGGGTAAAAGAAAAACAACTGCATTGCCTGATCTTCCCATCCGGGCTGTACGACCGACCCTATGAACAAAAACATTAGGGTCTTGAGGTGGATCAAACTGCGTCAAAAACAACAGTTGGAGTGAAATGTTAGCATTTGGGATAAAACTTCCTCAAGGCCAATAGATAGCAATCCTTGTATAGAATATACCTTTGTAAGACTAGAATATATCCAATCGTACAAATTCAGATTTTTTATCTAAAGTCCTAAATTCTACAATGAAAAACAAAAGAGAAGAAAATGAGCTAACAAAAATTTTGGAAAGAAAATGAGCTAACAAAAATTTTGGAAACCAAAGGTAGACATTAGGAATACCTGCAAAATCCAGTCAACATTAGGAATATCAAGCCCACGTGCAGCAACATCTGTACAAAATAATGCCCCAGTTTGCATGTTTGCGAATTGGGCCAAAGCCTTCTCGCGAACAGACTACAAGAATTTCATGCATTAGCAAGCGTCAATATCAAATACTCTTTGCTTTTAAACTCGAACCCTAAAACAAAGTTTACCTGCTTCATTTTTCCATGAAGAGAAACCATTGGTATGCTCTTCAAACAATCTAATGTCGGAAGCACACTCCCCCAAAAGTCAACGCATGCACAAGTCATAAAATAACTGCAGCCATCCACCAAACAACAAATATTCATTCACACAATCCATTATCAAATATTTATTTCCCACTTTTAACATCTTGTGCTGTCCTATGTATCAAGCGATGGTGATTCATTACTGACACAAGCAGGTGATTGGACCCGAGACTAATAAGTTTTGTGTTTTCCAGCTGTTCCATGATGATGCGAGGTCTCACAAAAGCGCTAATAGTACATTTCACTTATTTTCTCATCCTTATCATTTTCCAGAGACATAAAGATGTTTTGAGGGATCAAAGGCACACTTCAAAAGAGGAACTTACACTATCACTTTGGCAGAAGAGTACTCTAACAAAAATTGAGCAAGTTGTGCCGGCTTCTCATCTGCGTCGCATTCCATGAACTGAATTTTGATGAAAATTGATGAATAGCTTTTCCAAAAACAATTTAGCAAAGAAAATGCAAGGAGCCCACAAAAACATGCATACCTGAATAGTGAGACTGGCTGGAGTCTTAGAGGACCCAATGTTCTGATCAGCATTCATGACTGAAGGAAGAACAGACTTGGCCTCAGTCCTGACTTCAACACGGACAGGGTTCCGAAGGCCTGCCTTTGAGAGTTCTCCCACCGCTTCTGTTTGTGTTGCAGAGAAAAGACCTGTTCTCCGTTGTTTTGGAAGACGTAAAATGATTGCTGAAAGTTGCCGTTGGAAACCCATGTCCAGCAATCTATCAGCCTCGTCAAGGATGAGAACCTGCTCCACCACCTCCCATTGGGATCCTTATAAGCTACTTTCAAAAACACCACTCGTTTGCACATCAAAAATTGAATGAGAGAGAATACTAAGTATTGTCATCTTTCACCTCGAGAAGTCTAAAATCCAAGGAAGATGAGCGCTCCATTACGTCATCTATTCGTCCAGGTGTACCAATTATTACATTTGCGCCCTTCTCATTGAGTTTCCTTACATCAGCAGCAACATCTGTTCCACCAACAAGCAACACGGGATGGATGTTTGGCAACGTCCCAACAAAGGGCTCTGCTACATGATAAATTTGAGATGCCAATTCGCGTGTTGGTGAAATAATGACTGCTCCAACCTAGTTAGAAAAGAGTGTCGTCAACAAATTATCCCTTCACTACACTTCACTAAAGCAGGGTTCCACATGCCCACCTGCGGCCTTTTATCCCTACCCTTCAACTGTTGATAATAAATGAAGAATGTACCAAAACGCTGACTATGTAGCTTACAGCTTAAATTCAAAAGTACAAATTTGTTTCGGCAAAAAAAATACAGCATCTCATACACCCTTTGCTTGTTTGGTACAAACCAAGCACCTATTTTTCTCGCCGCAGATATAACAAACAGGGCGAAAACATAAATGAACCTGATGAGATTTGAGCGACTGCGAGATACGGTGCAAGATCTCAATTAAAGGCACCACAAAAGCGAGCGTCTTGCCAGAGCCTGTGGCAGCATCGACAGCGACATCCTTGTGACTGCACAACAGAGGAATGGTAGCGGCCTGAACGGGAGTTGCAAAGCGAAAGCCGAGGGAATCCAGCAACTGCAGAGTGGATTGAGAGAGGGGAGGATGAAGTTGATGAAACGGCACTCGACTCAGAACTCCAGCCATCTTTGCAGGCTCCATGATTCAAGCTACCCGAAAAGAACGCTACCATACACTATGTAGGGGAAGCTCTTAGGGTCGGTTCACACCAGCCGCTTGCCCACGGATGGCTGCTGCGTGTGGTGGTTTACACCAGACGACGGTTTACACCAATCGTGGTATGTCACCAACCTGTGATTTCCGTTGCGGGATGGAATAGGCCAATTGGAGGAGTTGCCCATGGAGTGCATCGCCTCCATGGGCCGAACACAAATCTTCGGTGTTAGTTCCTCCTAATTGGGCCTTTTGGAGGATGGCAGGCAGGCGGTGTTAACTCAACCTTACACACTGACAGACACCAATAGGAGGTGAGTTTTTTTAACAATGGGCGGGCATCTAGTTGCGCACACATCACCCATGACCAAACCTTCCAGTCCACTCCATGTCTTGCCCTTGGAAAGCCTTTTATGGGTAGCCAAGCTTGGCCACCCAATGATTGGGCATCCTTCAAATCTATCAATCACCTCTATGTTCAGGGTCCTCCAAATTACAAAACCAGTTAGGAGGCCATTAGGCAGTGTGTAAAGGGGGTGCCCATGGGTGGGCTCTCACCTACAATGGGTAGCTGGTGTGTGATGGTGTAAGACTACCTAGGACTCTTTTTGGCACCCTTTGGTGATGTGTAAACAACCTTAGAGTGGGTTCAACCCACCCACCCCCATGGAGGAAGAAATAGGATTGGAGGATGGCTGCCGGGTGTGGTGGGTTCACACCACCTGATGGTCATCAAGTTGCTTATTTATGTCACTGACGTATGATTGGTGTTGCGGTCAGAGGGAGATGTAATGGGCCAATCATGTGGAGTTGGCCATAGAGTGGGCCGCCTTCATGGGCCAGACACAAATCTTTTGTGTCAGCGTTCGAGCCCGTTGTCCCTCCTATCGAGCCAACTATGCACTCCGTTCAGTTTTTCAACGATTCCAAAGGCAGTGCTCTACGCTCCCTATCTCCTCACATCGATGACATCACGTGAGTCCTTGTTTACGACCCGATAGATCTTCCCCTAGCTTGCTGTACCTGTGCAATACGAGAAAGTTGGCATTGACCATAAAGTGGAGAGCGCTCGATCCTCATCACCACCTACTCCTACCATTCCCGTGTCCAGAAGAGAAGTCCTCTATTTGATCAAACCATTGCATCCTTTACTACAGCAATAGGCTTCTTCAGTGTGCGTCAAACTTCTCGAGTGTCACTGCTCTCTAGTAACTCTCTCTGGTAACTCTCTCTGGTAACTCTGTTTGTGAGAGTGAAATGCACTCTAATACTAGGACATTCATCCGTAATACCTACCTTAATTTGCTAAGAATCTTTGTTTTGGTAGTGGTGCAAAGAAGGTCAGTTTTTTTTTCTTTCAGTTTCGCTTGATGAGAACATCCGATTTCTCATTTTTCAATAACCCAATCTGTTTGTCACTACGAGCTATAAGCTCATCGAATAGTAAAGAACGGGCGTAATGTCTTGGTAGGGGAACTATGTGCATTGTCATTGTCCACGAAAGGACACGTTAATGTCAAGTTCCGATCCATTGAAAACGGTCTTTTGATAGACGTTATTGTATATCAATTTAAATATATTGTGGAAGACTAATGTGGGTGCAAGAGGCTGCGTGCAATTGACGGCTAAGGAAGACGACGACAGAGCTGAGATTTTACCACAAAGGAACTATGAAACTGGCCAAGAGATGGATTATGCCGCTTTCATATATCCTGTCTATCATTGTAATGGAAATCGCCTGAAGCTCCCCGAAAAATGCTGGTGCAAACGAGAGCTCAGCGGGAAAGTTCCGTGGAAACTCAGTCATATCTTGGGAGGATTGAAAAGCCCTACGTATCTGTGTGCCATGCTGACAGCAACGTCTGTGTGCTTTTCGCTGGCGTGGAACAATTCTCCTACTCGCGAACGTAGTATGAGCATGGGCACCACGATGCGTACCTTCTATTTTGCTGTTGGGCCACGCCCATATCAATACATGCTAAGCTGGTCCTGCTACAGCAATTCACGTATCTTTTTGGGAGCTACAAAATAGCCAGACTTTCCCCGGTCGATGCATCTTGCTTTTGCATCGTCTTCCTAAGTTTGTGTTTTTCGAAAGTCGTTCGTTCTTTCCCATGGCCACCTTCGACGATGTGCAGCCTGGATCCGATGGCTCCATGGACACCAGCATCGGTGAATTTGAGAAAGGTGCCTCTTTCTCCCCACCTCTGTAGTAGGTATCGTGATCCCGTCCCCGTTTTGTCATTTCGTCTTTCAAACTTTTAAAATTTCCGATTTTTTGCATAAATTCTTCGTGTTTTTTGGCAGGGATGATGAGCATTGCGGAGCCTCGCCCTGGATGCCCCGACAAAGCAACTTCCCGTCGCCAAGGTCGAAATACTGGTTCGCCCTTCTCCACAGTGTTCGTCTTTTGATGGTAGAGTGGGTGTTTCTTGCCAAAAAAGGCTGTCCAATTCATCGGTCGGACGAAATCAAAGACGCTCTTCTCGACGATCCTGCACACGGTTTAACGTTGCTTCTGAATCCATATCGTTGATAATTGTTTTAAACTTTGCGCGGGTATCGTTGTGCAGACACAAGCAAAAAGTTACAGACCGAAGCAAAGGCGAAAAGGGCCTCCCATGGAAAACAACAGATCACGCAGGATCATTTGTTGACGGCGTTGGAAGCCCCAAAGAACGAAGGTCCTGTCAACATTGTAGCTTCGTTCTGCCCACGTGTCGTTCATTCTCACTCCCTTTTGCTGCACACGTTTGTTTGGCTCTTCTTGACTTCGTTGACTCAGCTTATGAGCCACCTCTTCGAACGCCATCGTTCCTCTCCACGCTTTGTTGTTCGTCCACTCGTTTCTGTTTTTCCAAGACCAGTGCTGATTGCGCGGTTCGATCTTTGCCTTTTTTCTGCACCGCATCTGCTGTTTCTTTCATCTGAGCAAACACGGACGAGATGCAAGCCTTGACACGTTCAAAATGAGCCGTATCATTCCGACAACATTTAAAAAACGCTATGGGCCGTTGGAAAAATCATAAATTTAATATGTTATGAACGTTGTATCACCCTCCTCACGCTCAACTTTGGAGATCGCGGTAGTCAGTTTGTATTTGGTTTAGGCAAAAATCATTCGATTTGTCTTAATTTATGACAGGCTTTTATAATCAGCTCTCAAATTCAGAAACTCTAGATACAATTCGGAACTTTGACAATTTGCATTGTCTAAGTTTTAACTTTGAATGGCAGCGTTCAAATTGCATTGTTAAGCTATTGAAGTTCGTTCAAATTGCATTGTTAAGCTACATGAAACTTCAATAGTAGATACTACACTATAGAAACCCTCAATCTTGTGATGTTAGACTTTCATTGTTGCTAGTGACTCATGCTTTTGCTTACCTCCCTTTTTCACCGGTTGCCAACGAAAAAAATAAGTGCTTTGGCCAACCAAGGCTTTGTTTCGATTTCTGTCGGATGTTTGCTAAAAACAACAGCACTAGGGCCATCTCCCACCATCGATGTTCCTATCGTGTTTATTGAGGTGAAAGAATTTATCAAAGATGGTTCTCTTTTAAAGCATTCCAACATCAAAAAAGTTAGCAAGAAGACACTCAAGACGGCTTTCCATGTTGTTGCAGAACAAGCTTACGCTGAAGGTAATCATTCACCTTCCATTGGCATTTTTCGAGTACCAAACACATAGCAAGCAACCTGAGACTTTGAGTTTTCAATTACTCAGTCAAAAAAGAAGTCTACAAGCAGGGATGTCTACTGAAGATGCGATGCAAGACAGAGCTCGACATAGAGGACCCCTTTGAAGAACAGGAAGACAATCCGAATGACACAACAAGCCACACTAGCTCCACTGCGAATCCCTAGCTAACACTTTCTTTGGGATTGGAGGGAAAAATTCACCCCCCCCACAACAAATGCACCTTGACATTTAGCTTTTCTTTTAATCAAACGTTCCAAGTAACTAAAAGCTTAATCTTTCTCTCCACCTCACCAAACCACCATCTTGGAATAACCATTAAAATTGAACCAAATTGTAGTCATTGTTTTGTTAGATTTTCACCCTTGATGTGCTTTGACACTAATATGTGCGTGCGCACTTGGTGAGTTGCTATGTTCTGCTCATTCGTTGCAATTGTACAAACGTTCTTGAAGATTTGATGCTAGATTTGCTTTCATTGCCACCACACGACTCGCTACATTTTATGTACAACCTTTGGCACTTTTGTAAAACGTGCACAACAAATGGAGCATTCCACCTTCTCTCACCAAAAATCATATTTTTCTTTGCCAGCGAGCTCCTCGGTTTTCCCAAAGCTATGCATAATCAATCCAACACACCAACCAACACCTTCATGCAATGTGCTTACCAAGGCACACCAAGTAGGAGTAATTGTGCCATTAGAGCTAGCATTGCCTTGTTTCGGAGCTTTGCCCACATTGACTCCTTGTCAGAATATGTGCCATACCGTTTCATGTTTGAGGGCAAGGTGTTGTCAAAGTACAAGACATTTAAGACATGAGATGTCTCGTACCCTTTTTTCATGCGCGTGGACATGACAGATGCGGACTGTTGTGAGACTATAACTTTGCACGTCCCTCACGCGTATGTTTTGCAATTAAAAGATGTTCTCCAAGTCGACAACTTCTTTCGTGTAGAGCGCCTTGTCATTGCAAAGCGAGCCTTTGGTGAAGGAGGAACATCATTCTTATCTCTGCGTGTGGATGCAACAACAATAATTATCAAAGAAGAGCCCTTCGAAGGCAACATTTCATTTGTTCCAAAGAAGCCTATACGAGTGTACGCACCATGGGCTACAAACCAGCTCAAAACAAGCAAGACATCTTTTGTATTATTGATGGCAACCATAGCTTTCATGATTGTGAAGGTGGACCTGGACGGGGCTCTATCAGACCAAATAATCATTGCGGACGGCCCAAACGTTGAAGACAGCGTGATCGTAAATGTTGTTTTTAATAGCTTCTGGGCCACTGACAATTTTCCATGGAAACCATTGACGACGTACCGTGGTGGCCATGAGGAACATGCTATTTGATAAAAAACCCTCAGGAGAGCTCACTGCTACTCTACGAACAGCGCAGGTTTTGTGACCGGTTTCACAATGGGTGCCTAGGATGTTTTCCTCGCACTTTTGTTTGTAAATATTTTTCTTGCTTTCCCCCCCTTCGCGTCCTGCACTTTCCATTTCCAAGCACTCCTCATAGGATAGAACTTCTAGCATTCCAACACTGAAGCTACGCATTGTAAATATCGACATGCACAGTAAAACTTCCACTGTACATGCCATACAAATATAAAAAAAACCTTGATTGGTGCATTTCATTGTCTCCTTTGATTTCCAAGCAATCCACATAGGAAAAAATTTCGTCCGTTCCTACAACTGAGCGTCATATTGTAAATATTACATGCAAAATATTAAAAAAGCATTGTAGATGCCATGCAAATAAATAAATAAATCCTTCTCTAGTGCAATCCATCGTTTTTTCCCCCCCAAATCGAAATGTATCGCTGCCTACAGCATCTTTGGAATTGCTTCGAAACGAAGCAACAATAGATGGCACGTCCTCTCATTAAAAAACCTGCAGCCCTTCTTGAAATGGTTCATCATTTCGCGCATAAGTTTTTTAATGTGCCACTCACCATGGACATACAAGCTGCTATTGCACCATACAATGTACACCTCGATGAGCTTTTTGTTGCAAGGAACCCAAGTAACACAGAGAGTCTCCTTTGTGTCATGTCCTTACAACCAGCAAGCAACTACGCAGGCCTGCAACGTCCTTGCAAACAACAATGCCTCCTCCGAAGCTGCCATGAGTCTAGTGGAAGACCCGACAGCCAGGGACATGTCAATCACTTGCACACAGAAAACGATGATCAACACTTTAAAAGTTATCCAACATAGATTGGGTTGTTCATTCAAATTGTTGGTGCACAACAGTAAACACATAGCTAAAGAGTTTGAGATTGGCCATAAGGCCAACAAAAGGTCGCACGTGATCATGTTTCTCTCATGTTTGATGAGAGAACATTGCCAACAACAATCATCCCCTTGGTTACTATAAAGCAAAAGCGTGCCTAAAAAGCTTGGACAACTAAGGATGAGGAAGCACTAATCCAAGTGATGGAATTACATCCAGGACAACCAGCAAAGGCAATCTCATGCACATTTGATGGGAAAACAGGCCATGGGAGGTACGATATCAAACACATCTGTGGGAAGATTTACAGAACATGGTCACTCAAGGCGGCCACAATCGCCACCAACCCTGGAAACCTCAATGCCGAAAGCCCAACCGCTACCAATGCAAATGTGCAACATGCAAGCTTTGGCAACAAGAGGAAATGCAATTTCAACAAAACAATATCAGAAAAAAAACAAAGCAGCTACTTTGCCAAAGTCAAGGACATGCCAAGCTTTGAGTGTGCGAGATGTGGATGCCTCACATTCAAAACTAAATTAAGGCTAGCAAAAGAGAAGCACAAAGAATTTATGAATCAACACAACCTCTAGAAACAAAAGGAAACATTTGAGGAGGCAAACCTGTGCTCCCTCCGCTACAACCGCATGAATGCCAGCACATTGCCTAAATTCAATTGTCTCAGAATGAAGCTTGCAACCAAAACAAGCAACGTGGCAACTCTAAACAAGGTCGAGGAAAGCCTGATCTCTGTGAGGATACCTTTTGCGCAAATAAGACAACTAACGTATGAGGGTCAGCTTGAGCTACACGGGAGTGTCGTCAGCATCTTTGAAGATGTCGACAGGGCGCAGAGAATCTTGCCCCGGTTCATTGATGACAATGCAACAGTCGTTGTGGCCATAAAATCTGTTTGTAAATACCACTAGAGTGCAAGTGATGAGCAGCACATAAGTTTTAGGGCCTCTTGAGTCCACTAGAACTAACAGATCTGCGAATGGTTGCTTCAAACTTGAGTTCCAACACACTAGTATAGAAACGTTTAAGCAAAGACAATGAGTAAGAAATCTAATGAAATGATCCCAAATTCAAGAATGAAGGGGTTTTAGAACTCTCATGCAATGGACACCAAAAGCAAGCAATGGTTGCCTCTGCAAGCCATACTGGACTCTCAGTCGGTCGTCGAAAGGAACAGGGGAATCATTAAAAAACATCCTTTCCTCCAAAACTACCTACAGGTGTGCAAAAAACCTCTCAGAGAACTTTCCAAAGGTTTCTGCACACCAGGATGCTAGTAAAGTCATCAAACACAACTTCTCCTTCCTTCCACAAAGCTGCAGCACAATAGACTTTGGGCTCCCAAGCACATATTCGGGCTCAGCTAAAACACCCACGCTTTGATACCAGTTGAGAGATCTCAACAATGGAAGCAAAACATCGAAAGAGGGTGAGAGAGGGAGAGCGAGAAGAGTGGGCCACACAAATTTTGGTGGGTGCAAAACACTCTAATCTTCTATGTCATCCATATATATATATGCATTTGAGTATTGTACATAACCGGGGTTAAGGCACAGTGGCCTTTAACCCCCATAAAATTGCTCATTTTAGGCTATCATTTTTTGAGGGTGAGGATGATGGGATAGACCACTTGGATGCTCCCTTTTAAAGGGGTCTCTCAAAAAAAGAAAAACACCAATTCTTTGCTCATCCATCCTCTCATCCATGCCCTGGGAGTACATCCATCGTATAACGTTAAGACTTTTTGTTGCCTTACTTCTGTACCATTTTTGTTTCAGACTCATCTAGGTTAATAAAACATCATCTACAAACAAGGAGGGCTCTCAGCCTTGTCTACCATCATCTAGCCATAGATTCTTAAGTTGATCTTGTCATCTCTTTTCTGCCATGAGGTTCCTCCCTCAAATGTCCTATCTTGAGATCCCTTTAGAATCTAGCTTCCTAGTTTAACACTTTGCACTTGGCCATTCATTTTTTATGCCATGTGTCCCACAAGGTACCCCTTCCATCCTCTTTGTTAATGCCTAGGCCTAGGTGTGACCCTAGGCGCAAGCCCTTTAGGCCTCACCAAAATGCAAGTGTTGTCTAGCTCGCTGGTTTCCCACCACACTGTAACCAAGCCTCAGGCTTCTGCGATTATGGATGACGTAACATTTCCTTCCCCTCAAGAATGGTTTACATCCAATTGAGAGACCTTGTTTGGAGATTTCTAACCCTTTTTCATGTTGAACTCTCTTCAAGCTTATCTTTCGACTTAACTAGACATTCTTGATATATGTCATGTCTTGTCCTTTTTTCTTGCCTATCTAAAATTCTTTCCGGTCCATGTGGTAAGGATGTAGGTTCAATGGGTTCCACTAGTACTTCATTTCCAATGAGATTATCACCTAACTTCCTTTTTAGCCTACTTACATGAAAAAAGTGGATGTACTTTGCATACCTCTGGTAAGGCTCATTTGTTAGCAAACTCTCCAATTCTCTTAGGTATATGGTCCACAATACCTATCTTGAGCCTTTCTAATGCTATCTTTAGCTAATTTAAACATTTTATTCAGATCTTTGAGAGAGTCTTTGGCTACTTGAACCTATCTTTTTTGAGTCTCGCCACAATTGGGGCTCTAGCTTGAAATCCACACATCATCATGAATATACTAAAACCTGTAGCTGAACGCTCGGGACCATTATATGCAAATTTTAATATGGGCAAACACTATTCCCAATTAGTTTGTCATTTACTTACATATGCGCAAAGCATATCCTCAATGACCTGATTGAACCTGTCAGTTTGATCATCACTCTAAGGATGATCCGTGGTGCTCGTATTGAAAGTAGTTTTTAACCTCATAAACATAGCCCTCCAAAAATGGTTGTTAAATTTTCTATCCCAGCCACTAAGAATACTAATTGGTAGCCCATTCAATGTATAGATATGATTCATAAGTAGCATTGCTAACCTCTCCATTGGTTGGAATAAAGTGAGCCATCTTGGTCAACCGATCCACAATTACCCACACAAAGTTGCGCTCCTCTGTGCCCTATGTAATTCAACAATAACATGCATGGAGATACTTTCCCATTTGCCAAATGGATCTCCAAGGGATGTAGGGGAACTCCTACCTTAGGGCGCTCAACCTTATTGACTTCGAATTTTTGGCACTACATAATCCTAGATGTCCTTTTCTATTCTAGGCCAAAAGAACTATCTTTTCAGAAGTTCATACATCTTTTGAATTTCTAGGTGTCTAGCACTCATATAATCATGACACTCAAAAAGAATTTGGTGCCTTATGTCATTATTATACGAGACACATACTCTACCCTTGTAGAGTAGGTAGCCATCTTCAATAACCACCCTAGCATCAAAATCAATGGCATTTGTTTCGACCACGAATGGTTCATTGGAATCCACTACCTTTAATACATGAGACGATGTTATTGCCATTTTTAACTTCTCAAAGCTTTCTTTTGAGTTTCATCCCATATAAAGGTACTTATCTTTACCTTAAGTTAACCCATCATCAGAATAATAGTCTTAGCATAGTCTTCATGGATCCCCTATAAAATCATACAAACCCAAGAATGTCTACGATGCTTGTAATTTGTAGGATGTGGCCATTCCAATATGACCCTTACCTTTTAGGATCCATAGATCCCTTCTTGGGATATAATATGTCTCAAGTGATGGAGAGGAGGTCTTATCGGAGAGCAACAAAGAAAGGGAGAACACCGAAATTGTGGGTGCTAACTCACCCACATCAAGGTAAGCTCTTATTATGTATGTATGGTACAAAGGGGTATAGACTAGGCCATTGGCCTTTACCCCAACAACCTCCCACTTAAAGGCCAATGCACCTTTAAGGGAGAAGATGGGCATCCTAATGTCGTCCGACACCCATCAATACTCTACAATGTGCAAACCGCTTTGAGGAAAGACTCTTTGTAAGAATTTCTGCAGGGTTCTCATTTGTGTGAACCTTAACAAGCTGGATGCGCTTGTCCTCAATCACCTCTCTGATGAAGTGATACTTCACATCAATATGCTTTGTCTTCGCATGCAAGACAGGATTCCATGCCAACTGGATGGCACTCTAACTATCACAGTGCAAAACTATCTAGAACCTCTCCTACAATGCTCAAGTCTCCCACTAGACAAGTAAGCCATATAGCTTCCTTGCATGCCTCAGTGGCTGCAACATACTCTGCCTCAATGGTAGACAAAGCCGTACATGGCTGCAAATGAGAGACCCATGAAACTGCACCTCCAGTGAATGAGAAAACATATCCTATAGTAGACCTCCTGGTGTCTACATTCCCTGCAAAATCACCATATGCATATCCAACAATAGATGTGTCCTTCCTCCCAAAGAAAGTGCACATGTTCTTTGTACCGTTCAAGTATCTCATGATAGCTTTCACTACCTCCCAATGCTTCTTGCTAGGATTTGCCATATACCTGCTAACAACTCCCACTGCAAAAGCAATATCTGACCGTGTAGCAACCATAGCATACATCAGGCTTCCTACTACGGATGGATAAGGTATCTTTGCCATTTCAGCCCGCTCCTCATCTAACTCAGGGCTGTCCGCTTGGCTAAGTTTCACATATGGAGGCAATCGAGTACTTATGGACTTCCCCCTCTCCATATTGAAACTCTCAAGTACCTTGCTAATATACTCTTTTTGTGACAAATGAAGGAGTTTCTTGTTTCTATCTTGAACAATCCTCATGCTAAGTATGTGACTGGCATCACCCAAATCCTTCATGTCAAAGGTCTCATGCAACCTTTTCTTCAAGGCATCCACATCCAAAGTAGATTTCCCAACAGTAAGCATGTCATCAACATATAAAATCAAAATAAGAAGGCTGCCATCTGATGCCTTCTTTGCATAGAGGCAATGATCTGTCTCACTCTGTGTGTATCCTTGGGATCACATAAATGCATCAAACTTATGGTACCGCTCCCTGGGAGCTTGCTTCAGCCCATAAAGTCTAAAGCTTGCATACCATCCGTTCTTTGCCCTGCACAACAAACCCCTCTGGCTACTACATATAGATGTTCTCATGAAGATCTCCATGTAGAAAAGCTGTTTTTGCATCCATTTGGGCAAGCTCCATGTCCTCTCTGGCAACCAATGCAAGCACTATATGAAGGGTAGTCATCTTCACCACTGGGGAAAAGATCTCATCAAAGTCAATACTCTTCTCCTACTTAAAACCCTTGGCTACCAACCTTGCCTTATACTTAGGCAATGTATCTACTAGAGACATATTCAACTTGTAAACCCATTTGCATGGCAATGCATGCTTTCCTTTGGGCAAATAAACCAAATCCCAAGTAGCATTCTTCATCAAAGAATCCATCTCTAACTGCATAGCCTTCTCCCACTTATGCTTGTCATTCCTGGACATAGCATCCACAAAGCATGAAGGCTCATCACAATCTGTCAACATGACATAATCTAGAGATGAAGCATATCTCTGTGGAGGTCGTGAGACTCTAGTGGAGCATCTCAACACTTGCTCACCATGAGCATCTTGCTGTCCCAACTGATTTTCTTGCATAACCTGAGGTTGTCCACCTAGATGCGGCTCTCCCACCTCATGATCTATGGGCTGTCCGTGCCATGCATTATGTGGAACAGGTTGTGCATGCCTCTCATATGGTGGTTGTCCATCCTCTTGAAACACCACTCTACATATCTCAATAGTCTTTTCTGGCTTCTTGTGCATCTTGTCCTCATTAAAGATAATATCATGGCTGCGTACTATCTTCTTGGCCTCTGGATCCCATAATCGGTATCCCATCTCACCTGAATCACCATATCCAAGAAAAATGCACTTCCTTGACTTTGGATCAAGCTTGTTACGTTTTTCCTTCGGGATATGAACATAAGCTTCACAGCCAAATACCTGAAGATGCCCATAAGATGGTGGCTTGTCTGACCAAACCTCTTCTGACACTTTCCCATCTAGTGCCTTGCTAGGTGATCTATTGTTAAGATGTATTGCTGTCTTGATAGACTCAGCCCAAAAGCCATGAGGTAGACCGGCATTAGAAAGCATGCTTATATTCCTTTCTTGAATAGTTCTATTCATCTTCTCAGCAACCCCATTCTGAGAAGGATTCTCAGGAGTAGTCAACTCCCGCTTGATGCCATGTAGCTCACAAAAACTCTTAAATGCATGAGAGGTATACTCTCCCCCATTATTAGTGCGCAAGCATTTGAGCTTCTTGCCCGACTGATTTTCAGCAAATGCTAAGAACTTTTGAAATGCATCAAAGACATCACTTCTTTCGAAGAGGATAGACCCACACTTTCCGTGTAGCGTCATCAATGCAAGTAGCAAAGTAAGAAGCACCACCCAATGAGACAGTAGGCATAGGTCCATACACATCACTGTGAACCAACTCCAATGGTTCAAGCCTCTTCTTGCCCAAAGATTTTTTATGTGAAGACCGTGTTTGCTTCCCATACATGCAATGCTCACACATGCTAAAATCTGAAAAATTAAACATGGGAACATACTGCAAACCAGAAAGTATCTTCATTCCTGTCATACTCATGTGTCCCAATCGACAATGCCACAAAGAGATGGATGGCTACTCGGTCACATTGATTACATTATCTCTTATGCTTGACACATGCATTAAGTACAATGTTCCATGCTTGGAACCTCTAGCAATCACAAGTGATCCTTTGCTAATTTTCCATGTATTGTTGCCAAAAAACACATGATAGCCATCATCATCAAGCTGTCCCATACTTATCAAGCTCTTTTTCAGATTTGGAACATGCCTAACATTCTTGAGTACAAATGTAGAACCATTAGGAAGAGATAAGTGGATATCTCCCACTCCAACAATGTCACATGTTTAATCATTTCCAAGTCTCACGGTTCCTTTCCTTCCTGCATCATAAATGGTAAACCACTCCCTATGTGGAGTGACATGGGAAGATGCTCCTGAGTCTAGTATTTAATTCTGTGACAATGCATCATCACTAGTTACAAGAAAAACATGCTCAAACATAGAGGCATAAAGAATGTCACCCTCATTACTATTGTTACTTATGGCATTCACTTCCTCTATATTGACCATGGATTTCTCTTCCTTCTTGGGCTGCACATTAGCTTTGCCTTTGCCTTTATCGTTCTTCCATTTGTAGCAATCCTTTTTGGAATGGCCTTTCTTCCCACAATAGAAGAATTCCGAATCCTTTTTGGCATGGGGTTTTCCTCTAGATTTGCTTCTAGACTTGCTTGTATTTCTGTCGTGGTATTTGCCCCTGGAATATGACCTCCCTCTCACATTGAGAGCACTTGAACTTTTAGAGGCATCACTTGCAGTATCTTTCACATTGAAATACACCGATTTTGAAAGTGTAAGCATGATCGTGGAGCATGCAAGCTCATCCAATTCCTTCCACTCTTCATCATCTTTCCAATCTTTTGGCTTTATGCCTTGGCATTTTATAGGCTTTACTTGCTTCTTCTGCACCAGAACATTGTAGGTTTGCTCCTTCCAACAGGAGAAGTTTGTGCCATCCAACTTCTCAATGTTAAACAATGCATTCTCTAATGCCGAAGCCATCACAATGGATGACAGAACAGAACAACCAGGATACACTGCACCAATGTACCAAACTCAAGCCCAAAAAATATCAACTGCAATGACAACAGCCACACTATCACTGTCACAAATACAAGTTCTACTGTAAGTGACCTGAGGGCATCCCAAAACTAGCCAATAGCTATTGCACGGTAGCTCCGATGCAAAAGGTGTAAACAAAAGAAATGTAGCTTGTAGAAAACTCTACAACTTCTCAGTTTATAGAAAGTCCAAAATCCTTACAGATTTCCTTATATCTACTGTTGGAAACCACCACCTGCAAACTTTTACTGCTATAATAACAGTCTACAATAGTTTTGGCCTGTTTTGAACTGTCAATATCTTCCCAACCGTAGCTTAGTTGCCTTTGCTGTAAACACCAAAGTTGTAGACAACCAATAGATCTACAAGCTTCTAGTTTACTATAGGTCCAAATTCATTATGGATTTTTTGATATTTATTGCTAAAGGTAGCCCCCTGCTCACTTTTTCTAGCTGCTGTCATAAACTATCAAAACTGTAAATCATGGCCATACTGGGCATCATAACTTTTTCTCTAAATCTCGAATTGAAATTCTTTCAAAAACAAGATTGTAGATTGTCCAGAAATTAAAACTTCTTCGTTCAACTCAGAAGACAATTCCTCATGGATTCTCTGATATTCACTTTTGAATACTGCCACCTGCTCACTTTTTCTAGCTATCACGAGATTGCAAACTACCATTCACCAACTTTTCCTGAAGCATTTGAGGCATAAACTCCAATGAAATAGCCCAACAATTCTGAAAATTGTTGTCTGAAAAATTCTCTTAGTGGGAAGAGTATTGCACTCACAAAAAACAATCCCTTCCTGGGATACAAGACAACTTCATAAAAACACTGCTCACTTATGCTCACTTTCTCAGCTAAACAAAGGCTCAAAATGCATCAATTGTAAGCAATCACTTTCAGCCAACCTTTGGCTTAATATGCATCAACTTGAAGGCATAAACCCAACTAAAATCTGAATGTACCAACCGCCTTTGATCAACTGGAGTCCGCCACAAGCAAAAGACGTTTTTGCTTTCGGTCCCCAAAAAAGCAACTTCCAATGGCTGGAATTGCAAAGCAGCATGTCGTTTTTGATTGTAGATGGATAATATTCCTTCTCCCCCACTCAAACAAGGCAATAGCTTGTTGGAACAGTCGAGGCAACCTGATATATATGGCTGAAACAATAAGAACGAGCTAGTATATGTCAAAATATAGCTCCCAGGGGCAGCCCACGGGTAGTAGGAGACTCCACGCAACAAGTTCGGGCTCTTGGCACAGCAATACCACAATGCTACATTCTCCTTGTTGGCTTCGCTCAACCAAGCTTTGATACCAGTTGATGGAGAGGAGGTCTTATCGGAGAGTAACAAAGAAAGGGAGAACACCGAAATTGTGGGTGCTAACTCACCCAGATCAAGGTAAGCTCTTATTATGTATGTATGGTACAAAGGGTATAGACTGGGCCATTGGCCTTTACCCCAACATCAAGTACTTCCAGTCTTTGCAAAGAAGTCACACTTGGGATTCTTTATAAAAAATAGAGTCATCTCTAGGTAGTTGGATCACTTCCCTTAAATGTTCCATATGATTTTTCCTCACTCTAGTAGATATTAGCATATCATCTAAGAATAAAACTACAACAAATTTTCCTAAATATGGGTTCAAGATACTATTCATGAGTGTCATGAAAGTTACTAGAGTAGTTGTTAAACCAAATGGCGTTACTCTAATCCAATAATTCTTGTACCTAATGCAAAATGATGTCTTAGGAACATGCTCTTCTCTAATTTGCACTTGGTGATATCAAAATCTTAAGGCAATTTTAATAAAATATTTTACCCGTTGCAATTGATCAAAGAGATCATTAATGCAAGGCATAGGATACTTATTTTTTATCATGATTTTATATAAAGCTTGGTAATCTATGCATAAACACATAGTACCATCCTTTTTATTTATGAATAATACTAGCAAAGATCAAAGTGATCTACTTGGTTGAATTTGGCCTTTCCTAAGATATTCAATCAATTGTATGTGGGGGTTTACAAACAGGGGTAGATCCAGGGACTATATCCATTGTATAATCTACTTCTCTCTAAAGAGCTAAACCATCAAGAAAATCAGACAAAAAAGCATCTTTAAATTCAACCATTAAATCATTGAAAGAAGATTTATACTTTTTAACAACATCAAGATAATATTTACTCCTATAAGGTGCATGAAAAATAAAATTACCAATAGAATTAAGTTCACAAAGATATATCTCACATGCTTGTTGGTGTAGAAGTCATTCCAATTTCGTCAAACAAATAAAGGGGAGAATTGGGTACATCATGTTCTCCTTGAAACTGGAAGATGCTACCATATTTTTCAACAATGATGGAGTTATTTAAATAAATCCATTGCAAGCTATGCCCAAGGCTATACAAAGATTCTCAAAGCAAGAAGACCATATGTTCTATTGACATGCATAATTTGGAAATCCAAGACATTTGGATAGCCTTAAATGCCCACCTCTACACCATGTATAATCATTAGCCCCTTCTTGAAAACTTGTTGGAAGCATAGATCAATGCATGCACTTGTTCTTATGTGCAGTTATGGCATCCATTACGGCCTCTCTGATAACTTGCGAGAGTGAGGCATGATAGCTATCTGCTAGTTGTAGCTTGCATCCCTCCACTTCTAAATTGCTCTTGGACTTACTAGCATTTGAGAAATGACACGTCATAGTCGACCAAGAGAAACATGCTTATTGAGAATGAACACGTGATTGTACATTTGCTAGAAAACAATGTCAAAAAATAATAGCCATAGAGGGCATAAGGCAATGATAGGCCCAAGCAATAACACATCCTCACCAATTTATTCATGTCAAAGAGAACTCTTAAACGGGCAAAGACACATGCAACACAGCGATTGGGGCAAAGAGAGAGCCACGCTGAGCTCATAGGTAGCAAGCCAAACCAAGAGAGAGACTCATGAACCTCCTTGTCTTCTTGCAACTATAAATTAATGCACGCTTTGAGATCCATAAGCTTTTCTTGGTAATGCAATAATGCACACCAATGGTATACACAATGGGCTCTCCCTTTCAAGAGTTGGCCCATAACAAATGGCCAATTTCAGAAATTCAGTTTATCGTTTCTATCAAAGAGAATGCAATGGGCTCTCCCTTTCAAGAGTTGGCCCATAACAAATCATCGATCTCAAAAATGACATGCTAAATTGCAAGGGTCAGCCCATAACAAATGGTAAATCTCGAAATTTATCAAGGTTCCCATTGATAAGTTCCCATCTATAAATTTCCATTGATAGTGAAATAAGGAGTCATGATTATCTACATGCCTTCATATCCACTCTCCGCTCAACTACATAACCATGCTGAATTTTTTTACATTTCAATCAGGGACCTGTTAGTGTAACGTTTAACCATTGCTAGTGGCACATGCAGAGCACTGGCAACTCAAACAATAGGGCATTCAGTCACTTGAGTTGGCTGCTCATGTTCAATTCCCTTGGGAGTCCCCCTATTGCTGGTCAATGTAAGCCACAGGTGAGAGGGCCAGATGTGTGTGAGTGGGGAATTTAAAAAAAAAAGAAACAAGAGTGCACAAGTGCAGGTGGGCACTCCCTCCTAATACACTAGTAAACAAACGATTTTTTAAAGGGCATTGGGCTATTAAACTACACACAACTTAATTATTTTTTTAAAAATTACACATGGAAATTCACAAGTGAGTTTCAATCCTACACTATAACACTACCTATGCAAAATTTTCACAGTTCCTAGGCACATTTAACAAGGCTGAACGATGTTCATTTGGCTTGCCTTAGATTTTGCTATCCTAAAAAGCACTGAAAAGTTGTGTGTCAGTGAATGGTCAGATCAATATATGAATTTTGTTCCTTTGATGGTGTGTGTTGTTGGTGATGATGACCAGATGTGGTCCAAAGTTGTTCCATGGATTGTTGTAGGTGTGAGGATGAGTTGTTCCATTCTCTTTTTTGTCATGTTTTCTTGAAGTTTCTTTGCCATATTGGTGCCATTGTTGTAGTCAATATTGAAGTCTCCTACTATGCATGTTTTTGTCATGATTTTAATCTTCTCCTGTGCAATTTGAATTGCTGATAGGAGCCCTACATGTGATGCATGTGGTGACTTATACACATTGATAATTGCTATCTCCATGTCATTATTTGTTTCAAGAATGTTGAGTATGGACTCTATACCTTGCATGTAAATTATTTCTTCGTGCCTCATCTCAAAAGTATTGTTGTAGCATGTTGCGATCCCAACCCCCTCTGTTGCCGCAATGTGTTCTAGTTCTAGTAACCTTACTTCTTCTTTGTTTTTTGTGTTCGTTTCTTGCATGCAAATTATCGTTGCATTTTGTAGGTATGGGCACTTGAGGATGTCTTTATTGTGGGCACTAAACTCTTGTGTTTAGGCTAACAAGTCTATCCTTGCAATGTCCTTGCTCCATGGACTTGTGTCCTCGAGGTTCCATTGGCAGTCTTTTTTGAGGCGACAGATCTCGTGCAATACCATAGGGTCCATTTTTATGTTTTGTTTTTGTATAGGTACGAGTAGGTACAGGTTCGAGGTACAGGTTCGTTGGGTCTCTAACTCTCGACAAACCTGTGTAGGTCACACCATGTGTTTTTATGCCAATAGGGTTGAATGCAAGCTTGTCCAACGTCAAACCTTGGAAACGGTGTACAGTTCTTGCAGATGTTGGTTGTATACGGGATTGTGTCCTACTAACACTATTTAGGCGATTGTTCCCTATTTGAATCTCTCTTGTTATTTGTAAAATTGGTGTCCAAGAAATTGGTGTGCTATCGAGAGTGATGTTTGTGATTGATGCTCGAGCTTTTGCTCCTGCTGCCTCATTGAATAGTTTTATCCACGCAACTGATGGTTTGGTATCTGTGCTTGACCCCTTGAAGACCCCATCCGCTCCGTTTACTATTCCATCCTTGATATCAATATTACCAGAACAAATTTCAACAACCATGCCTAGTTTTAGCTTTAGTTGTTTGTGCAAGCCTGTTGTTTTCCTTGGGTGTGGAGGTGTTTTGATGTTCTTGTTGCATGTCCTATGCTTATGGTTGATTGCTGTTGGAACGTGTGGCCCTCCTTTGGACGTTTGGAAGATAATGTCATTCTGTTCATCCTTCGTAGCGTTTGTGTTAAAAAGATGTGGTGTTTCATGCTTATTTGGAGGAGGTTGAACATAGGCACTATTGAACGCATCTAGCTCTTGGTTTGTTTGTGTGCCTACGCATATTTTGTGTAACATTTCCAGGAAATGAATGTTGTTTTGTCTCATCAATTGCTGAAGCTTGTAGTACCTTATTGTTGCTACCCAACAAGATCCTAGTAACGATGTTGTTGCCGGTTGTTGTGAGAACTGAGTCTTTAATGGGGCTTGCCTGGCAAAAGTCATCGTAGAAAAGGAGGTCCACACCACCAAAAGGCTCGTTGTGTCTATGCCTTATTTTGCGCATGCGCATGTCTGCTGCCATGAATGTGTTTGCGCCAACCATTGAAATTTTGTCAATGACCACTAGCTCGATGTTTTTGTAGAGTGCAGATAGATTTTGTAGCTTATTTGCTACTGAAAGAGTTGTGTAGTTGCTTGCGAGAAGAGGTAAATGCAGGGTTGTGTGTATTGTGCTTCCACCTATACCTCTTGCTGCTTTCCCTGTGTAAGCTAATAGGAGAGCTCTAGGCAACTCCACGTCTATTGTTTCCTTGTGTGAGTATAGTCATAGCAGCGCTTGCACAAGCAACATTGCTACAAATGTTTTCCCTGATCCTGCATTGCCAGAAATGAATATTTGAAAACTTTCTTCTGGTCTTAGTCTTTTTTTAAGCAATATGTCATTGACAATGCCACGTTGCTCTTTGTTTGTCTGCCGGTACATTTGATAGAAGGTGTTGCGCTACTTTGGGAGTGCTCATGCTACCCACATTGTGCATTTCCTATAGTAGGTCGAACTTGTTGGTTTAAATCCCGACGCTGGATGCCTCTAACAAAGTTGTTATTGGAATTGCTTTGATATGCAATTGTCCTTAAATGTATCTTGCTTGTTGAACCTTCTCTCGTTCTCCATGATTATCTCTTTGCACTTTGAGTGCATGTCATGCCAAGTCGAGTGTATGGGATCCAACGAGTGCTCCACATCAATGAATGGTAGGTAGAGGAGGCATTCTCTCTGTAGTGGTCCTCTGGTTTTGTATGCTTGTTGTAATTGTTGACCCGTATTATCTTGCTACATCTCCTTTTTCACAATTGTCTTCCTTTGTTGTCATATTCGCTTGCAAAAGTTGTGAAGCACAAGCTTTGCAATGTGGCCGGCCGTTTCCTATACTTGTTGATTATATCATCGAAGAACACTTCTGTGCTGTCTGCATCCAGAGTCTCGAGTTGCGACCATCTCTTTAGTACGAGAGTACGTTCATCTGCTGTGCTTGTGTTTATGTAAATCAATTCTCTTGTAGCACTTGTGAGCGGTAATGAAAGGCATAGGTAAATGGCTTGTTGAGCACTGATATGCTGTGTGTTGAGTATGGCATTTCTGACTTTTCATATGCATGTGTTTGTAGGCAATTGTTCTCAACGTTGTGCCTGATTGCTTCCTTAAGTGTGCTTGTTGTCTCTTTGTCAATCTTTGTTATATATGATGTATAGTAGGAGGTTGCCCCATGGGGGTTCATTACAAATTGGACATTTGTGTTAGCCTCCCATAGTGTTGAGTATGTGGGGTTGAAGTTATTTGTGTATATTTCTTTTGGTTGCCTTTGTAGAAGCAAGGAGGGTCTGAAATTGTGCTTCGCAGTATTCTGCAGTGCCATGATGTATTTGCTCTCCAATGTGCCAATTCTTGCCAAAAAAACCATCGAAGGTGAGTTCCTATGCTTCTGGGTTTTCAAGTGCCGCAAAAATCTCCTTTGCTATTCTCTTGTGCTTTTTTTGGTGGTGGTTGGCCCTTTGCATGGGTACGAGGACTTTTGTTAGTCTAAGTGGTGGACATGGGAACCCAAATCGGCACTTTCTTTTGTTTGCGAATGGGTTTGATCTCACCATGTTTTGGAGACCACCGACGATGAACCACTGGTTCTTGTGTTTGAGCTCCCACTTGACTATGTCATGGTATGTTATTGTTCTTGTTGGCCCATAATTTCTCTTTTGCCCATAGAAAAGACACGGGAATGCCAACTCCTCACATTGCTTGTTGTACAATAGTCCCACCGAGGAAAACCCCTCTGATGGGGCAACATTGAGGGCTTTGTCTTCAAAGTCAACTACTTGTTGCACTGGGTAGATGCCATGCACCAAGGTGTCGGTGCTCTCGATCTCATTTGCCTCGTTAACAGTCTTGTTGGTATTCACCGTGTCTGCCCTAGTCCCATTGTCTTGCATATTTTGGATATGCTGTGTCCATAGTGTGTTGACCTGGACATTGTTCTCCTTGCATGATTCCATGGAGATTTAGAGAAGTTTCGTCTCTTTGAGACGTCGAATCTTTTGTTTGTCTTTCACAAATCCATTCAAAGACCTTTAATTTTTTGATTACAGGTCAATTGCAAGGGTTGACTCCCCATTTCCCATTCATTGATTGGGATTTTGGAGTTCCAACAGAAGAGAGATATTTGCAAATTTTCTACTTGAGTTTGATTATGCAATGACGCCTATGTTTTGAGGCATCTTAGGTTCTATTTTCACTAGCGATCATTGCCGTAGGGCCCTTACTTTTTATATATACCTTATGTAGATCACTATGGTTGCAATCTAAGCCGCATGCGCTCATTCGTGGTTTTCATTGGGTTGCTTTTATGGATGCTTTATAGGCCATTTTGATGCATTGCGATCCGTGTTAGCTGCACTGATAGGCCCAGATTGCCTTGTGGGATGCTTTATTGATGGATGTTTAACATGCATATGTTATTTTATGCTGAGGGACAACTTTGACACATTGTAGTTGATGCACTGATAGTGCTGTGCTCCCTTGGATGAGACATTATTGATGCTTATGCCATTGGACGGTGTTTATGCTTGAGGCATTTGGCTCTTATAGGCATTGGGTTTGCCATTGTTTTGTCATAGCAGGTTGATAATTTCTTTTGGGCCAAATTTGCTCATATGGATGCATAGTATATGCACGTGAGTCAGATGCATTTTGATGCTTTGAGCCTTTTAGGTTTGGTGATATTACCTTCCATTTTGGCATACACATTTGGGTGCACCTAGTATTTGGTGTGATTCTTTCTTGTAGGCACTAGCATTTGGGATTTTGCTTTGTTTGCATCATGGGATCCTCTTCCATGTCTGGAAAGGAGTTTTTTAGCATTAAAAAGTTTGAGGGGACAAAATTTTCTTTGTGAAAAGAATAGATAAGAGATGTGCTTATTCAAAAGAAGCAGATTAATCCCTTGGAAGGGATTGTAGCTAAGCTTGCAGCTATGTCTGAGGATAATTGAAATGAGTTGGATGCATTAGCAAAGTCTACTGTTAGACTTCATCTTGCGAAGTCAGTTTATTTCACAGTATCAAAATGATCAGACTAAGGAAAATTTATGGAAGAAATTATGTGCCACTTATGAGAAGGAAACTACCTCTAATAAAGTTTACCTCATGCAAAGCAGATGAAGGAAGGGTGACAAAACATGCATGCCTCAGGATCTATGGAGCGTTCTAAGGTGGATGGAACCTATGTGTAAACATGATGAAGAGAGTGCTCATGACATGTATCTCAAGTCAATTAGGTTCCAAGATAGATTAGCTTGGACTCATAAAGAGAATCTTGAGATAGTGCAAAGTGCTTGATTGATATTCCTTCAAATGAACCTCCCTTTTATAGGTGAGGGTACTTACATCCATTTGCTTGCTCACATGTGGGATATCTCCTCCATGCCATGTGGCAGCTTACCCTTTGCTCATACCTTTGCTCTACATGTGCTCATGGCACCATAACTCTCAACACCTCCCCTTGGTGCCATAATCCTTTGGCTACTGCAAGGTGGTCAGATGTGAGTTACAAATCCATCACCTCCCCTTAGTGCATGCATGCTACTTAAGGTGGTCAAGTGTGGCTTCTACATGTCAATACCTCCCCTGGGTGCTTTCATAGCTACTCTCAGGTGGTCAGGCTTGATTTACAAAACATAGGCAAGGTTGGCAAGGTTTTTGCTTTTCAATACATTCCATTGATGTCACCTTTTGGCTCATGGCTTGATGACGACTCATTTGCTTCTTTGCTTGGTGTAGCTACCTGCATGATGCTTTGTTCTTCCATGTGCCTTGATGCTTTATGTGTGGATGCCATGCTTCCTGCTATGGTCATCTCATGCACTTGTGCTTTTGGCTTGCTTATGACAATAATGTGTGCATTCATGCTTTGCTTTTCCATTTGTTGCAAAGGTCTTACCAATTGATTACTTTCAATATTGGCAGTGTCTAATTGCATACAATAATTCTGACATGACAGGCGCGTAGAGCTTAAAAAGGCGATCACTTTTCCCTTTTGGAGCATGTCCAAATTCTTCCTGGATTGGAAGTTATGGCTTGTTGAAGGTTTTGTGAAGAAGAGGGCCTTTGATGATGTGGCTTGGTTGTTCACATACAGCTTGTAGGATTGTGCTTAGGTGGCACTTACTAACCCTGAACCTAAACCTAACCATGGTTTAGTGTGAGTTACTTGACCATGGTTTCTTTTGGGTTGCTTGACCATTGACCAAGGTTTGAACTAACCCTAGTGACTAGAGACTCAACCGTAGTTACATCTTATCATGTGCCACGTGGCATTTTTCTGGCACCTTACAAAGAAACCTTTGATCCTGCAAAGATCTTGGGCGACGATGGCGTCACGGTTTCGGAGGCCTGTGGTGTGCTAGAAGGTCGCAGGGAGCTTGGAGCTGCTCATAGTCGGAGACGCGAGGGCTTTGTAAGCTGGCACTAGATGTGTTGGTGCTTGCTAGAGCATTTGAAGCTTTGTAGTGCTGCGAAAGGCTGTTTGGAGTGGCGCTGAGGTGGAGTCGTTGTTGTTGTCATTTGTTTGGCTGTATTGCCTTTTGTTGACAGAGGACCTTAGTTGCCCATGGAATGCCAAAACCAAACACAGGTGGAGGAGTGGGCTGGGCGTCTGTGCAATGTCTAGATCGGGCCTTGTATCGCTGCTTGAACTTCTCCTCCGATCCTCAAGATGACGTTCCTGCGGCTCATGCATGCTAGTCAGCTGGCAGCACCGCTCCCTTTCTCCGGCTTGCTATGTCTCCCAAGAGGGTGCTGTTGCACAGGCTAGTTGGAGAGGTTGTGGACGAAGGTTGTGCTGCAGCTTTGGAGTCGGGCTTGAGAGCAGGCCGTGATGCCGTTTGGAGCTGCAAGTCAGTGCTGAAGCGTGGCGTGGAGAGACTTGTCCATTGAAGCTCATGGACTGTGGAGAGTCCTATGTTTGCAGGTCACCCGTGAGGTTGGACGTCATTGGTCGAAAGTGAAAGGCCTGAGTGCTGGACGTAAGGGAGGTCGTTTGTAGGCTAGAGACAGTCCCGGCCGCAACGATATCCTGAGGCGACTCTTCCCTTCTCACTTCATACTCATGGAGTTTCCTCGAGTCTTTGCCTGAAGTTTTTGCTTTCCCAAGAGATAGGAAGCCGTGACTCAGGTTGAGCCGACCTTATAAGGTCTTCGAAACAGGAGGCCTTTGCTTGAAGTTGATATCCATTGATGAAGGTCCGAGGCTATAGCTAGTTTTGGAGCAGGGACCTTGCTTGGTGAATCTCTTTGACTAGTCGAGGACCTACTCTCAATCACCAATACTCAAACAATCTCCAAGACACTATGAAACTTGAACATGGAATGGAACCAAGGATCTCTCTCACAATCTAGAAAGCGTCACTATATCTCTCGCAAAGGAAAGAGTATATGAACGGAAATATTGTAAAGAAACCTATGGAATGGAAATTTTTTTGACAAAGAACACTCAAGAACAACACTCTCAATCTAAAACTAAAACTAACCTAGGAGAAAAACATGAGCTCCTAAGGCATGCCTACAACTAATCTAGCAGACTAGACCTAAGCTCTGATACCATGACAAAACATGCATGCCTCAGGATCTATGGAGCGTTCTAAGGTGGATGGAACCTATGTGTAAACATGATGAAGAGAGTGCTCATGACATGTATCTCAAGTCAATTAGGTTCCAAGATAGATTAGCTTGGACTCATAAAGAGAATCTTGAGATAGTGCAAAGTGCTTGATTGATATTCCTTCAAATGAACCTCCCTTTTATAGGTGAGGGTACTTACATCCATTTGCTTGCTCACATGTGGGATATCTCCTCCATGCCATGTGGCAGCTTACCCTTTGCTCATACCTTTGCTCTACATGTGCTCATGGCACCATAACTCTCAACAAAGGGGTCTCCATTGCTTCTCACTTGAATGAATTCAATATTATTTTCAGCCAGCTTCAAGCTCAAAATATGAATTTTGATGTGGAGACTGAGGCAATATTCCTCTTGTGTTCATTGCCATCCTCATGGGATACCTTCTATACAACTGTTAGTAACTCTACACCTGGTGGAGTACAGAAGTTTGATGTTGTGGGTAGTTTGTTGGCCGAGGAGATTAGATGGAAGTCTATGGATGGCAACAAGCAGGATGCAACCTTAAATGTGCAAAGGGGCAGATCACAGTTTGGGCGGAGTCCCAAGAAAGAGGGAAGTCTTGTAGCAAATCCAAGGCACGGAACATTAAGTGTTACCATTGTGGCAAGAAGGGCCACATGAAAAAGGATTGCTACAAGCTGAAAAAACAGCAAAAGGATAAGAAAAAGAATGCAAATTGGGGTTAAAATAAGAAGGAAAAGAGTCCAAGGGAGGAAAGGAAAAGTCAAAATCAAGGAGATCAATACACTCACAATGATAATAGTGATAATGACATTCTCTTCATGTCTAGTCTACCTGCAGATTTTCTTACCACTTCAGATGATGCATATTCTTAGGATTGGATTTTGGATTTTAATGTTTCATTCCATGTTACACTCCATAGGGAATGGTTCTCCACTTATGATAGTGAAGGTTGTGTGCATCTTGGAAATAACTATGCATCTGACATAGTGGGAGCAGGTGACATAAAGTTTTCTTTTGCAAATGGATCGGCATTTGTTTTGAAAAATGTGAGACATGTGCCTAAGCTGACCAAGAGTCTCATTTCAGTGGGTTAGATAGATGATGCTAGTTTTCAGACCAACCTTTGGCTTTCAAAGTTGAAAATTCAAAAGGGCTCTATGGTTTTGGTAAGAGGTTCCAAGTGTGGGACATTGTATTCCTTACATGTATCAGAGATGTCTGATCATGTTGTTGCAATAACAAAGCAACCAAGTACTTCTTTGTGGCATTGTCGGATGGGACACATGAGCCATAATGGAATGAAACTCTTATACTGTTTGGGTTATGTATTGCATTTGCATTTTTATGATTTTGAATTTTGTGAGCACTATCTCTATGGGAAGCAAACTGAATCAGCCCATAAAAGATGGGGGAAAAAAGAGCTTGATCTAGATTCTGGCGCATTCATATGTATGTGATCCCATGCCTGCATGGTCATTAGGCGGGGCTGAATACTATGTGACATTCATTGATGATGCAACTAGGAAAGTATGTGGTTATGCTATATCTCGAAAGAGCGATGTCTTTTGGGCTGAGGCAACAAAGACTACAGTGCATGTGATCAATAGATCACCTAGTAAGAGTTTGTTGGATGGTGGTATTCCAGAAGAGGCATGGAGTGGCAAGAAGCCCTCTTACTCTCATTTGCGTATATTTGGGTGTGAGGCATATGTACATGTGCCAAAAGAGCTTCAGAAGAAGCTAGATCCTGAGCCTAGGAATTGTATCTTTGTGAGTTATGGTGATCGTCTCTGGGATCCAGAAGCAAAGAAGATCATACGAAGCCATGATGTGGTCTTCAATGAGAAGAATATGCGTAAGATGCCCATGAGGGATGTGGAAATGAGGAGAATCACTTTCCAGTTTGAATCCACCCGCATATGTTGATAGACAGCAAGCTGTCCATGCACCAAATGTGTAGGAAATGATGCCACCAGGTACTCCCATAGGTACACAATCAGGCACAGATAATGGATCATCTATTGGTAGAAATGATGAACCAAATGTGGGTGATATGCAGGGGGAAAACAAACTAAAATGCCCTTGAGAAGATCAACTAGAGTGTCTAGACCATCGAAGAGATTTGTTCCAGGGGCAAACTATGTGATGCTTACTGATTGTGGGGAGCCTTCTTACTATAGGGAGGCTATGATCACGAGGATCAGCACAAGTGGGAGTATGCTATGCAATTACAGATGAATTCACTCATGAAAAATAAGACTTGGGACTTGGTTTCTTTGCCACATGGAAAGAAAGCATTGCCATGTAAATGGGTCTACAAGATGAAGGTCACAGGTGATGATGTACCTAACTACAAAACCCGTTTGGTTGCTAAAGGGTTCAAGCAAGAGAAGGGTGTGGACTTTGATGAGATATTCTCTACGGTTGTGAAGATGACCACACTTAGATGTGTACTTGAACTTGTGGTAGTAGAGGATATGGAGCTTATGTAGATGGATGTCAAGACAGCTTTCTTGCATGGGGTACTGCATGAGGAAATTTACATGCTACAACTGTTTTACATGCTTAAGGCAAATTTACAGCTGTAGCATGTAAATTTGGTTTGCAAGCTGAAAGAGAGTCTCTATGGCCTTAAGCAAGCACCTAGAGAATGGTATCAGAAGTTTGATGCTTTTATTCGGTCCCAGGGTTTCAGAAGAAGTGAGATTGATCACTGCCTCTACACTAAAAGGGCTAAGGATAATAGCTTGACACTGCTGGCACTTTATTGTTGGAACACTGAAAGGAAAGAGTAGAGTTGACACAAAATCAGAATACTTGCTTATGGAATGAAGAAGAAAGAGGTCCTTAAGTAGGCACCTCATACAAGGTCACTGACATCACTGATGACCTCAAAGCTCCACAATCATCTCCTCAATCTGCTCCTAGATTCACTCAATCATCCTATGTGGCTTTTCCACCACCTAACTGTGCTTGTGGGCACCTAACTGTGCCTCTAGCACTCACACATAGAAACATAAGGTGTGCCTGAGGCATACACCTTGAGATATCCCAACAAACCCCCCCTCAAGGAAATGCCTCAGGCTATGTCAAGGATACATCTAGTCTCATAGTTTCTCATGCCATCTCATGGTGGTCAAGGATAAATCTATGGCTAGGTTCTCATGCTAGCAAGGGTTCCCTTGGGTGTAAGGTAAACAAAAAGGGATACAAAAAGACCTTCCAATGGTTATCTCCCCTGCATGTACATGCACACAATGTCTGCAGGAGGTACCATGGAACAAAAAAACATACACATGGCCTACATCATAAGGTGACTAGAGGTGTTTACAAAACACACAAAACACAATAGTTTATTTTCATTCATTTTGGAGGACTATCCAGGCTGAGTACCTTGACATAAAAAGAGAGATCTAGAGCATACATAGAGATGAGTTAAAATGCATAATCTTCAAAGGATGCCTCATCTTGTGGAGGCTCATTCACTGTAAGTAGATTTGCATTTTCTGTCTTTGCTTTGGCTTTGCAGAACTTCTCACTATGGTTGTTTTTGCCACAGTGCTTGCATGGATTAACTTTGAAGCAGTCCTTTGAAAGGTGATTTGTCTTTCCACAGTGATTGCAAGGAGAATATTTGCCCTTCTGGAATTTCATAACATAAGCAGTGTCATTGCCTTTCCTTAGCTCCATATGTATTTCTTCTTCTTGGAGAGCTGAGATAATGCCTTCAAGGTTTGGATTGGGAAGATTCTTCAAAGTGCTAACAATGTGATCAAAACTTTCAGGCATACTCTTAAGTAGCACTGCCATAGCATCATCAGGGGTGATAGGAGAGTTGATAGAAGCTAACTGAGTCATAAGACTCCGCATATAGTTGACATGAGCAGCTAAAGTAGTATCACTTGCCATCTTTAATTCAAAGAAAGAGATTTTAAGTGATAGTTTAGATATGTGAGAGCTTGCACCAAAAATCAAGTCTAGCTTCTGCCATGCTTCCGAAGGAGACTCCAAGTCAGAGATATGATGTATGTAATCATCACCCAAAGCTAAAGCAATTATACCATATGCTTTTTCTTCTCTTGCTGGATCCCTTGCCGGTCGTGTCGGAGTTGAAGATTCTCCAGCATTTGAGGCCATAGAAGAAGCGGTAGGAGTAGGTTTGACAAGTCCCCATAAGTTCTCCCGCATCAATGCAAATTTTACCTTCATTTGCCATGTATGGAAGCCCTTTCCATTGAACTTCTCAAGATTATATAAGGTAGCCATGAGAGGGTCTAACCCAGATATTGGGCAGTGTCTATCTCTCTTACAAGGCAAAAAGAACTGAAATACTTCCAAAGTATAGGCACTTGATGTAGCAAATAGTAGTGACTAGTTTTCAAACAATGATGCTACTTTTTGCATGCTTCATAGAAGTGGATGAAATAAACACTTTCCAGTCACAACCAGGTCTAGCAAGTCAAAACAAAACTGAAGCAACACTTGTAATGAAGTTATTGAAAACTTCAAAAGACCAGAAATGCTAGAGTAGCATTTTATGTAGCATCCTTTTCCAAAGTATGTCAAAACTGTCAAAACTAGAGAGCTGAACTTGGAGGGCTCATATCACACTCTTCAAAGCAAAAGAAAGGGGGCTTTCTGAGGAAAAAGAAAGTTGGTATACCACAGTAGATCCTCTGGGAAGAAGAGGCGAAAATATGCGTCAGGTCGCCTTCACCTTCTTGAACAAAGTCGACTGGTTTTTCTCTGTTTTCTCCTTCAATATGCAGCCATTGCTGCTCAGATTTCAGCACAAGGTAGCTCTAGGTATGGAGAAGCTTGCCCTGAAAGGAATTAGACAAAGACGAAGCAGGCACAGAGAAATCACAGGAAGAAGAATCGATGATTTTCGTGCAATGGCGACCAACAGAGCACATATTTCATCAATTGCTTGCAGCCCGAAATTCGCCCCAATAAGAGGGATCTCCAGCAGGAAGGGCATGGGAAATGGGTGAGAATCGGAGGAGAACAAGCTCAAGCAAATTTTTGGAAGAAGAGGGAGAGATGGTGAAGAAGAAGAAGAGGAAGAAGATGATGATGGCTCAAGGGGGATCAAATGGCTCTGATAGCATGTTGGAACACTGAAAAAAAAGAGTAGAGTTGACACAAAATCAGAATACTTGCTTATAGAATGAAGAAGAAAGAGGTCCTTAAGTAGGCACCTCATACAAGGTCACTGACATCACTGATGACCTCAAAGCTCCACAATCATCTCCTCAATCTGCTCCTAGATTCACTCAATCATCCTATGTGGCTTTTCCACCACCTAACTGTGCTTGTGGGCACCTAACTGTGCCTCTAGCACTCACACATAGAAACATAAGGTGTGCCTGAGGCATACACCTTGAGATATCCCAACATTTATGTGGATGATATGCTATTGGCTAGCAAGAACACTTATGAGCTGGATGCATTGAAGGCTAGTTGCATGAGGCCTTGACATGAAGGATTTGGGACTTGCACATCATATTCTTAGTATTCGCATCACGCGTGACCAGAGTAGGAAACTCCTTTGGCTTTCATAGAAGGAGTATGTTACAAAAGTGTTGCAACTTTTTAATATGGAGGGGGGGAAGGTTGTAAGTACTCCATTGCCTCCATATGTGCAACTGAGTCAGTCAAATAGTCCCAAATTCAGACTAACTAAATTTGGAACATAGATTCAGACTATGCAGGCGGGGCATGTGGATAGCAAGAGATCCACGTCTGGTTATGTGTTCACCTTTGAAGGTGGTTCAGTGTCATGGATGTCTTGCACACAGAATTGTGTTTCTACCACAGAGGCTAAATATGTTGCACCCACAGAGGGTTACAAGGAGGCTATATGGCTTGATTGGCTAGTGGGAGATTTGGGGATTCATACAAGTGTATTGATATTGCATAGTGATTCCATGAATGCTATTCAGCTAGCACGGAATCTGGTCTTTCATGCAAAGACCAAACACATTGAGATCAGGTTCCATTTTATCAGGGAGGTACTTAAGGACAAGCGCATAGAGCTTGTTAAGGTTCATACAGATGATAACCCTGCAAATATGCTGACGAAGAGTTTACCTAGTCAGCAGTTTGAGTATTGTCCTATATTCATGGGCATTGGATAGTATGTCCATTGGATGTTCTTCCTTAAAGGCACATTGGCCTTTAAGTGGGTGGTTGTGGGGGTTAAAGGCCAATGTGCCTTAACCCCAGTTATGTACAATACTCAAATGCATATATATATGGATGACATAAAAGATTAGGGTGTTCAGCACCCACTAAAACTTGTTGGCTCTCTCTTCTAGCTCTCCCTCTCTCTCACCCTCTTTCGTTCTGTTTTCGTTATTGAGATCTCTCAAATTTGTGCTCTAAATTTAGTAGAGAAAATTAGCCATAACTTCATAGAATGCTTATTTTGATTTATGTAAAAAAATGGTGCAAAAAATACGATAACATGTTGTGCCATTTCATTTGATATTCTACATGACCCAATTTGGATTTCATAATCATAAGGTATAGGTTGTCGAATTTCGGATATTTTTGGCAATCAACATAGATTTTTCAAAAGGAAAAATTTTAATGCCATGGTAGCCCATCTTTTTGTCCCAATCCCAAATGAAGGCCTAATTTTGTTTCCTTTAAAAACACCATTGCCAAGAACCTCACCATGACCTAGGAGTGTTCACTTTTATGACCTTTGCGAAAACCAATTCAATGTCCAAGACAAAAGGTTTGATAGCGTCATCATGAGCTATCAAGAGTAGGAGGACATTCTTCCCTACCTGTAATTTAAACGATAGAGCCAGGAATTTATGGGTTAGTGTTAAGGTCCTAGAAATCAAGATTCTAGTTGGTTCATCTAGTCAAATCTAGTTTAATTCCCAAGATGCATCTACAATCAATCGTTCATGTATTATCGTGGACATTGCATCTAAAATCAATCAATCGCTCATGTATTGTTGTGGTCATTGCTGCTACAAACATGTTAATCACTCTTGCTACTTTGATTTCATTAGTAGTATGACTCAACCAAGTTTGATTAAGCATAGTATTTTAAAAGTTCATGAGGAAGATCTAGGTGTCCACATCAATAGGTTCAGCACAGTGTCTATGGCAAACATTTGATTTTGATCCTCTAATGCACCTAAGTCAAGATGTTCCGTGCCACTATGATAGCTTCACTAGTGATTGGTATACTTAATATGTAGCCAGTCATTTCATACCTTGGGATGACCAAAATAAGGCATTCTTAAATGCATTCAAACCCATTGATTATGTAGATTGAGAGCATGAAGAAAATCCCCATATCATGATGCTACCTTATGAGTTTTAATACAAGCATATGCCAATCGATTAAAAAGGTTGATTAGAAAGATTACCAATGGATAAGGATCAAGTTGAGTGGTTTGTCAAAATGCTACCTATGGATATGGATTGCTATCTGTAGATGCAATAGCTTAGAACGATTGATTGCTAGCATACTAGGAAATTATTAGATTAGGCTTCAACCATGTGAGCATAGATTAATGATGTTCTCAATGCTAGCCCAATTAATGGCTTGTGTAAATCTATGGTCCCATCAACTCAATTTAATTTGAGATGGCTACTACCCTGTTTTGGTCCTAATTAAGATCCAACTTCAGTCATGCTACAAACTCTAGATATGAGTGGTCTTAGTGGATGGAAACATTGGTGATAAAAAATTATTCTCCAAGTAATATTGTGATGCCTACTATAGTAGGGGGGGAAAGGTTGGGGCAATTTCCAACTAATGAAATCCGTACAACTCTATTAAAATCATAGTATTAGGCTATGCCTCGTGGACACCTACTATATCTATGGCAAACCATGACTTGGACAAACCATGCATACAAGCCACGGCCCTCGAATAACAAAGGTCAAACTTAATTGGTATTGTTGGGAGTTAACATATCCCAGCAGTTTGTCCTAGTTTGGACGTTAATTGACAAAGCACTAGATTAGATCAGACTAATTAAAAGAGTTAGTTTCTAGTTGTCAGTAGCTACTATGGTTATATTATGTTGATGATGCATTTGGAAACACATACAAGCCCATTATGGTTTCTTTTTTTGGATGGGTTTTGTCTATGGTTTGAACTTTGTTTTATTAAGCCTATGGATTTGGTCATCATGTGGTAATCGCACCCAATTTGGATGGTGCATATGAGAATGTTGTTTCTTGATGTATGATGGATAGTTTTGGCTGATCTCATATTTGTATTAGGCTTATGATGGACCTAGTTATTGTGAGGATGCATTGGACTTGCATAGAATTAGCCTATAGGTGATGGCTTGAACCAGTGCAGATTATGAGCTATTGTGCTTGTATGTGGTTAATGATCATGTCGATGATGCTTGTGTGGCTCTTGTTTTCGGGAGACTAGGTGTTTGATTGATGGATTGGAAATGTGAATGTCATAGAGGACATCGAAGCAATTTCTACTTCTTCTTGATTTGATACACATATCATCAGTTATGGAGTACTAACATGGGCCTAACCTAGTATGTTAGCCATATGATATGATGTTGACTACGGTTTCTTATATGCTATGGTGTTTGTGATAGTTGGATTACTATAAATGATCATTTGATGCATGGGATTTCTATGGGCTATTATGGTTATTTGGGCTGTGTAATGGTGTCCATGTGGTTGCATTTGAATGCCTTGAGGTGGCTCTTGATGAAAATAGCATGATTTACATGGACCAATGAGAGGCAAGAGGTTACGATAAGGTGAGGTGGCCTCGATCAAGAGGGAGGGTTGTGTTGTTCTTAGGTCTCTGAATTGTTTATGGCCGTTGGAACTGGCTGTTGTGACAGACGTGTATGCCAAGCGAGGTGTGATTACAAAAGCCTTGAAGTGTCCTTAAACCAAATCTCATTATGCTTCATAACATGAGTTATCTCCACGGGTTCACATGCTTGCACATGATGTTGTCTTCATCAATGGGCTAGAACAAAGGGAGGGGTGGCCTCGTTCACACATCACGATTTTAGCCTTGAAGTACATAGTTAGTCTCATGGATGCTGTTATGTTTATACATTGTACTTCAAAAATTCACAGTTACTTCACATAACCTAAAATCAAAAATTCCCAGAGGAAATTTACTTCCCTTTCTGCAACTCGAAAAACTGTGATCTAGTCCTGTCATAGAGACCTTGAAAACTGGAGGAGAAGGTTGGCCTACTAACTTGCATGTAACTGTCTAATAAGGTTGGAAAGCTAGTGGTGGGAAGCAGCAGCATCTCTCTAGCTGAAACCACCACTTGGGCCACATATAGTATTTTGGCCTTAGAATTCTAAGAGGCTGAACAGAGTATGGAGCAGACGAGACCCTGCTTGCTGCTGTAGAGGATTTGGACAGAGTTCATCATGCAGCTTTTTCTGCAGAGGTTGGCAAAACAATCCATCATGTTCAAGACAGCAATAAAGCCACTAGAAGGTGGTACTTGAGGATGTGCAATACACCAGATGGTGCAAAAGAATCTTTGGTGCTCCAAATAGATCCAAGGCGCACATGGAGAGGCACCCATGGACATAAAATGGCCAAGGTAAGGAAGGAAGGGGGCTTGGGGTCAAGGTGCCACCTTGGACATATTTGTGCCTCACACAGCAAAGCTGGCTCTCAAAATGAAAACAAAACAGAGTAAGGTGGCAACCCACTACACAGGCTGGGTGGTGTTCGTAGTGTGCATGGTTAAGGGCAAGTCATGTGTTGATGAAATGTGTGATTGCGGGGTTTGGGTTGTGTGGATGAAAGTGGTTTAAGATGTCTATTGAAGCGCATCTATATTGACTACGCATTCCACCTAACTAAGATGTGACAGCAGCAACCTTCCAACACATTTACAATACTGCAAATTCGACAAGACAAAGATCACCAATAATCTGCACAGGAACAAAATCCATTTCTCATGTGATCAAATCGACTAGCATCCCTTATCACAATGTGCCGAGGTGTTATTGTTGAAAAAATCTTGGTAGCAGAACGACAGAGGGGGCTGTCACTTATCAGCCCAAAGCCAACAGCTAGCCTCTCACTGTGACTATAAAGGAAGTTTTCAGCCATCTCAGTATTCTTGGCAAAAACAAACCCTGCCTGCTTCATTTGAGAATCCAACCTCTGCGGCGCAGCGCAGATATCCTCCTCTTGAGGGTGTAAGAGTTCATCTTCACCAAAATTGTGTGGTTGGCCCTCAACCTCAACTAAGCAGCAGTCCTGCTGCTTCCTAAGGCGCTTGTCCTTCATACTGTATATTAACATAGCAGCATCAGCCACCCTGCCAGCTGCGCTATATATGTTTGATAGCATCACATAAGGTGCAGCACTGTCTGGATCCAATTGAAACATCTTCTTTGCAACATGCTCTCCACGCTCCACATCTGCTTGATACCTGCAGGCTCCCAGTAAAGCCATTAGCAACACACCTGTACATTGCAAGGGCATGTTGCTAATCAAGATCTCTGCCTCATCCAAACGCCCTGCCCTCCCAAGAAGGTCAACCATGCAGACATAATGCTCTGCAATAGGCAAGATATCATGATCTACAATCATTGAAGTAAAGACATGCTGACCCTCATCAGTCAACCCGGCATGGCTGCAAGCAGTAAGAATGCTAACGAAGGTCACCATGTCTGGTGTGATGCCCTTCCAATGCATTCTCTTGAAAAGTTGGAGGGCCTCCCGACCCTGCCCATGCTGCGCATACATTGCAATCATCACTGTCCAGGAAACAACATTCTGATCAGGCATTTTGTCAAATGTTCTCCTTGCCAAATCAAGTTTTCCACACTTGCCATACATGTTGATAAGAGCAGTGTCGACCACTATATCGAACTCATACCCACTTTCCAGAAAATCATGAAGCACCCGCTCACCAGTGGATAACATTGCACGGCTGGCACATGCATCAAGAATACAGATAAAGGTGACCTTATCTGGCTTTATACCTTCCGCTTGCATTTTATCATAAAGTAATACAGCCTCCTTTTCCTGCCCATGCTGGACATAAATTGCAATCATGGAAGTCCATGAAACCACATTATGAGCAGGCATTGTGTTGAATATAATGTGTGCATCCTGTAGGCTACCAGACTTTCCATACATATTGATGAGAGCATTCCCCACAGCAACATCTAGCTCGTGCCTGCTATTTACAATGCACACATGCACTCGTTTGCCTTTCACTAGTGCTTTCTGCTTGGCGCAAGCTTCAAGGACGCTAATGTAACTGACTTCATTTGGAAGCACTCCTTTCTGATTCATTTGGTTGAAAAGATCAACAGCCTCCTCAAACTGCCCATGTTGAGTACACACAGCAATCATAGTAGTCCATGAAACAACATTCTGTTCTGGAATTTTGTTGAATGCTCTCCATGACTGTTGGAGGCTGCCGCAATTTCCATACATATTCATAAGAGCAGCCCCAACATCAACATCTTGAGCCAGTTCAAGATCCAAAATGCAGGCATGCACTCGTTGACCTTTAGCTAATGCTCCACAGCCCGTGCATGCATTGACAATACAAACAAAGGTCACCTTGTTTGGCTTTATTCCTTCCTGATGCATTCTATTAAATAGTTGAAAAGCCTCCTCTCCTAGCCCACGCTGAGCATAGGCTGCTATCAGAGCAGTCCATGTAACTACATCTTGCTTGGGCATTTTGTCAAAAACCTCCCTTGCATGGTCTAAACATCCACATTTGCCATACATACTGACAAGAGCATTTCCCACGAGAATATCTGGCTGGATGCAACTCTTTGTGATCTGCAAATGCAGCCACTTGCCTTCAAGTAACAAAGCCTGGCTTGCACATGCCTCCAAAACTGCAATAAGAGTCACCTTATCTGGATTTACCCCTTCAAGTTGCATCTGAAAATACAGCTGGACAGCCTCCCGGCCCTTCTCACGGCAAGTATACCCTGAAATCATAGCCGTCCAGGATACCACATCCCGTTTGTTCATCCTCTCAAAAATCCTCTGTGCATCCTCAAGGACTCCACATTTCCCATACATATGGATCAAAGCATTTCCCACTACAATATCTGGGTCAAATCCGCTCTTTAGAATGCATTCATGGACCCACCTGCCTTCAGCTAAAGTTGCCTGGGTACTGCAGGCGTTGACAATGCAAATAAAAGTAACCCTGCTTGGCATTACTCCATTTTGCTGCATCTCATCAAAGAGTTGAAGAGCTTGCTTGGATTTGCCATTCCGAGCATGCACTGCCATGATGACATTCCACAAAACCACATCTCGCTCCGGCATCTTTTCGAACATTTGCATTGCATCATCTAAGCTACCACACTTGCCATACATACTTAGAAGAGCAGTTCCCACAAAAACATCTACCTTGAACCCAGCCTCCCGGATGTGAGCATGCAGCCGTTTGCCATCTTCTAAAGCTGCTTGACTAGCAAATGCAGTAAGAGTATAGGCGAATGTAAACTTGTCTGGCATCATTCCTTCTACTTGCATGTTTTTGAGAAGTCGGAGGGCCTCCTTACTGTTCTCTTTTCGGGCATGTGCCCTAATGACGAAGTTCCACAAAGAAACACGACGCTCATCCAGGGTGATAAACACCGCCAGTGCATCCTCTAGGGCCCCACATTCGCCATACATTCGTACGAGTAGGGATTCCAAAACAGTATTTCGCTTAAGGCCACTCTCAATAATTTGTCTATGAACACGCTTACCTTCTGCCAAGGCCTTTGCATCCTTACACCAGCGCAATACAGAAGCACACAAGCCAGGATCCACTGCAATGCTCTGATTAACTCGATTCAGAGTCCTCTTGCCGCATTGATCTAAACGCACGTCTTCCCCAGCAGTTGACCAACCAGATGAATCCGGTTCCTGTCGCTGCTCAGATACGAGTGGTGGTGTTTTATGGGATGCTCCACCCTGACTCCAGTGATCGCGTTCGTAGAGTACCTCTTTTGCAAGTTCTCCCCAAATCGGCCGATGCAGCGTGTCAGCCAACCATTCCAAATAGGCAGAGGGCAGTGATCCTAGCAGCTTCCCTTTGTGTTTACCAAAGGGTATAGTTCTATTGCAGGGGGAGGGAACCCGGCTGGCACTTATCACCACCATGCGAGGCAACGCCAAGGCCCCTCATATAGGCATTTTCCAAAATGGACTCTGTCTCGGATTCACAACAAGGGGGGAGAGAGAGAGAGAGAGAGTTAGTGCTTGCCTTGAAATAGAAAGAGAGAGAAAGAGGGAAGAAAAGGTGGAAATCACATGCCACATATTTTTCCCCACAGGCCAAAAAAAAATATAAATTGAATTTCGCTTCTCCAAAAAGCGTTGCCTTCACTTAAGGCCTCCTTGTACTATTAAGATGTTAAACATTATAAAGGGTTACACAAGTAGAAGAGAATATAGCATTAAATAATCATGATTTTCCTTCTCATACCCAATCCAATACCGTCCTCCCCCTTTCCTTCACTTCCTCCTCCTCTTCCTTGCTTTAGCCCTATCAAATACCTATGCTTGTGGTGCATAAGGGATAATCATTTCCATTTTTGCTCTTCTCCCCCAAACCTGTGTTCACATCTGAGTTGACTTTCCTCTTAAAACAACCACAATAAGGGATGCTTGTTGCCTCCCATGGTGCAACTTTAATGTACAAAATTGCATGGTAGATACGCTCCAATGTTGTGTTGAAAGGCATATGAATTCTATAAATGGGTTAATGCATGCTAGTTTATTTCTAGTGCTTATCGAATAGGTAAAGGATTATAAAAGGCCATGATCCACATGAGATCTTCAAATTGTTAATGTTTAGTAAGGATGCAAGCATCAAAACATGCTCTTTTGAACAAAGCAATGTCATACTCCAAATTGTTGTATGATGGGTCATGGTTTCACAATTCAACACCGTTGATTCCTTCACACATTTCATCAATCTGAGCCTATGACAAATATTATATCCTACATTAATAGATGCTTAGCCATGCACATAGCAAATTGCCTTCATCTCATGACAGTTGAGCATATGGGTTTGACATGCTTCCATACCTTGTTAATTTTTTTAGCCTCTTTAGTAGAGTATAGTGTCATACTTGAACCTTCATCCCCTACTTTTTTGTAGCCCTTAGATCACTCTATTGACACCATGGATCACTCTATCCACACTCTTATGTGGCCCTTGAATGACTCTGTCCACACTAACTAGGCAATCTTCTATGAAGCCACATCCTATGATAGAGATTATTCTACTGCAGCATATCTAAGTTATTGATGTCAATTCTTTTGTGTTGTTGATAGCTTTGTTTGTTATGACCTTTAGAATCACATCTTCACTACTATACCAGTTAACTTCATATCCAAATGAATCTTTAATAGAGTAGCTTAATGATTTGTGGTGACATATGACATGTTTATCTTTGACATGTTGAGCTTGGACTCATACATGCAATCACTCATGTAGCCATATTTTCATCCAATATCCTTAACTCTAGGTGTTCTTCATTCTTTTTGTTGGCATTATTTTCTCATCCCTTCAACCTATTATGGGCTTTGTCCCCAAAGGAAAATGATGGACTTCATGCAATGCTTTGGCTTGAATCTTGCATCGATGATGCAATGACATAGTTTAGAAAGCATGTATTCAAGGCCACAACTTGCAAACGATGTCAGGTCATTGTAGATGGAGTAGTGGGATTTGACAAAGTCCTATTATGTGCAAGTAAATGGTTGAGAGTTAGGAGAAGAATTCTACACTAAAGTTTGGGATGGAAAATGTGCGAGCAAATCAAGCCAATGAAGGAGGTAGTACAATCTTGAAAGGAAAGAAGAAAAAAAGCTATAGCAGCAGCAAGCTAGTAACATAAGGAAGAACAAAAGCTATACTAGCAATAAGGAGGTGGAACATAAAGTCTAGTCATGATGGGCTAGTAAAATGAGGAAGCACAAAAGCTATATAGTAGTAATAGGATAGTAACATAAGGAATGTGAATGTTGTTGATCATGAAAAGATTGGATCTAGAACATATGGGGCTATCCATTAAGTCCATTTGATAGGTTGTCCTAGCATATCACGACATAGATAGTATGTTCGTAGGTACTAAAGGGTGACATTAGGGCTCATGGAGGTACAAAGAGATATTTCCATGTAGATAGCACACCTTTCCTCATTTGAGTTATTGATTTGAGAAGAGCCCATATGGACCATCACGCCTTGTTTGAAATGACGAAAAGTATTTATAGGATCGCACCAAACATGGTGGGGGTTCTATTTAATACTTTGGTTTAGTCAGGGATGCCTAACTAAATGTGTGCTATTAATAAGTATCATGGGTGATGCCATTAAGAAATACTCATATTAATGGGTAGTCATTTGTAAAAACCATTACTTAGCATGATTGGCTAATCATTGATATTTGATGTATATCATTTTGCTAAGTATTTGACTAATGGTGAATCAGTTTATTGAGTACAGGAAATGACATGGACGGATGGGAGTAAACAAGCTCAAAGGAATAAAGACTAAATGCCATGGTTTAATGCTAGTGCTATTAAATGTATTAAATGGCCAAGAGTCATTACATTTTTTATAAGGGAAAGTGCTTAAAAGCCTTTCCACTTTTTGGCATGTAATTTTGGATGAGATCATTGTGGGGGTTAAAGGTCACTGTGCCATTACTCCGGTTATGTACAATACTCAAACACATATATAAATGAATGAAAAAGAAGATTAGGGGGTTTTGCACCTACCAAAACTTGTGTGGCTCTCTATTTCTCTCTCTCCCTCTTGCGTTCTTGCTTCCGTTGAGAGCACTCTCAACTGGTATCAGAGCCCAGGTGATCTAGCTGAGTGTGCGTGAATGCTTGAAGCTCAGCAGCTCTGTGGGAGGAAGGAGAAGCTCTGTGGGAAGCTTTGTGGGTGACTTCACTTGCATCCGAGTGTGTAGAGACCTTGGAGGAACCTTTGGAAAAGTCACTTTGGTTTTGCGAAGTGGTTTTGAAAGTGTTTTCAAAGAAAAAGTCGTTTTTTGAGCTTTTCCCTGTTCTCTTCAATGACAGAGACTCCGTATTGACTTGTAGAGGCAACTATTGCTTGCTTTTGGTGTCCACTTCACTTCAAGAGCTTGGAAACACCTTCATTCTCGAATTTGGGATCATTTCATTGGATTTTTGACTCACTATGTCAGTTTCTGTGTTTTGTCTGCTCGGGTGTTGGAACTCAAGTTTGGAGCAACCATTTGCAGATCTGTCAGTACCGGTGGACTCAAGAGGTCCTAAAACTTCTATGTTGCTCATCATTCGCACTCTGGTGGAGTTTACAAACAACTCTGTTTCCAAAAACGTTTTTCAGTCCGTGTGTTGGACCCAGTGATTGAGACCACGGTTTCCAAAACCGTCTGTCCCATTGCATTCCGGACGCCCAAAAACCCCTACCTGTCAGTTCTTACGTGATTCGGTGGAGGATTTTCAGAGTTATAGATCTCTGTGTATTCGATTGTGTATTCGATTTTGTCTCTCTGTTATGCATTTTTCATTCTAAGGTTTTGAAACCTTAGATTTATGCCACATGGCAGTGGATAAGTGTTGACTCCCATTTCTCACTCATCGGTTGGGATTTTGGAGTTCCGATAGAAGAGAGATATTTGCAGATTTTCTTGCTGAGTCCGATTATGCAATGGCACCCATGTTTTGAGGCATCTCAGGTTCTATTTTCAGTAGTGGTCATTACCGTGGGACTATGATTTCTTGAGCATACCTTATGCAGATCACTCATGTTGCAGTTTGAGTAGTGTGCGCTCATTCGTGGTGTGCATTGGGTTGCAGTGGATGATTTATAGGCCATTTGGATGCATTGCGGTCCTTATTGGATGTGTTGATAGGCCCAAATTGCCTTGTGGGATGCTATTTTTATGGACGCTTTGCACATGGATGTTATTTTATGCTGAGGGACAGCTTTGACACATTGCAGGTGATGCAATGATATTGCTATGCTCTCTTGGATGAGATATTATTAATGCATATGCCAGTGGATGGTGTTTATGCTTGAGTCATTTGGCACTTATTGGCATTTTGGATTGCCATTGCAGTTGGCATTTTCTTTTGGGCCAGATTTGCTCATATGGATGCACAGTATATGCACATGAGTCAGATGCTTTGAGACATGAGTTTTGGTGATATTTCACTCTATTGTGGCATACACATTTGGGTGCACCTAGTATTTGGTGTGATTCTCTCTTGTAGGCACTAGCATTTGGGATTTTTGCTTCATTTGCATCATGGCAAAGTTTTTTAGCATTAAAAAGTTTGATGGGACAAACTTTTCTTTGTGGAAAGAACAAATAAGGGATGTGCTTATTCAAAAGAAGCAGATTAAACCCTTGGCAGGGATTGAAGCTAAGCCTGCAAATATGTCTGAGGATGATTGGAATGAGTTGGATGCATTAGCAAAATCTACTATTAGACTTCATCTTGCAGAGTCAGTTTATTTCATAGTAGTAAATGAGCAGACTACGGAAGATTTGTGGAAGAAAGTGTGTGCCATTTATGAAAAGGAAACTGCCTCTAATAAAGTTTACCTCATGAAGAGGTTGTTTGAGTTGCAGATGAAGGAAGGGGTCTCCATTGCTTCTCACTTGAATGAATTCAATATTATTTTCAGCCAGCTTCAGGCTCAGAAGATGAATTTTGATGCGGAGACTAAGGCAATATTTCTCTTATGTTCATTGCCATCCTCATGGGATATCTTCCATACAGCTGCCAGTAACTCTGCACCTGGTGGAGTACTAAAATTTGATGATGTTGTGGGTAGCTTGTTGGCAGAGGAGATTAGACGAAAGTCTATGGACGACAACAAGCAGGATGCAACCTTAAATGTGCAAAGGGGCAGATCACAGTTCAGGGGGAAGTCCCAAGAAAGAGAGAAGTCTCGTAGCAAATCTAGGCACGGAACATTGAGTGTTACCACTGTGGCATGAAGGGCCATATGAAAAAGGATTGCTATAAGCTGAAAAGAGAGCAGAAGGATAAGAAAAAGAATGCAAATTGGGGTGCAAATCAAAAGGAAGAGAGTCCAAGGGAGGACAAAGGAAAAGTGAAGATCAAGGAGATCAATGCAGTCACACATGATAGTGACAATGACGTTCTCTTCATGTCTAGTTTATCTGCAGAGTTGCTTACCACTTCAGATGATGCATATTCCCAGGATTGGATTTTCTAGTGCTTCATTCCATGTTACTCCCCATAGGGAATGGTTCTCCACTTATGAAAGTGGAAAGACAGGTTGTGTGCATCTTGGAAATGACTATGCATGTGACATAGTGGGAGTAGGTGACATAAAGTTTTCTTTTGCAAATGGGTCTACATTTATTTTGAAACATGTGAGACATGCGCCTAAGTTGACCAAGCATCTTATTTCAGTGGGTCAGCTAGATGATGCTAGTTTTCACACCACTTTTGGCTTTTAGAGTTGGAAAATTCAGAAGGGCCCTATGCTTTTGGCCAGGGGTGCCAAGTGTGGGACTTTGTATCCCTTAGATGTATCAGGGGTATTTGATCATGTTGTTGCAATAACCGAGCAGCCAAGCACTTCTTTGTGGCATTGCAGGTTGGGGCACATGAGCCAGAATGGAATGAAACTCTTATGCCGTTTGGTTATGTATCGCATTTGAGTTTCTCTAATTTTGAATTTTGTGAGCACTGTCTCTATGGGAAGCACACTAAATTAGCCCATAAAAGAAGGGGAAAGAAGGAGTTTGAAAAGCTTGATTTGGTGCATTCAGGCGTATGTGGTCCCATGCCTACACGGTCATTAGGTGGGGTTGAATACTATGTGACATTCATTGATGATGCAACTAGGAAAGTGTGGGCTTATGCTATAGCTCAGAAGAGTGATGTGTTCCAGGTATTTCAGAAATGGCTGGCCTTGGTTGAGAATCAGTCAGGTAGAACGCTTAAATGCCTACGGACTGACAATGGTGGAGAGTATCTCTCTCATGACTTTGAGCATTTATGTGATACACGTGGGATTAAGAGGGAGCTCACATCCCCTCATACTCCAAAGCAAAATCCAGTTGCAGAAAAGATGAACCATACCATTCAAGAAAGGTTGCAATGCATGCTTTCCAATGCAAGTCTTTCTGGTGGTTTTTGGGCTGAGGCAATGAAGACTGCAGTGCATATGATCAATAGATCACCTAGTAAGAGTTTGGATGGTGGTATTCCTGAAGAGGCATGGAGTGGCAAGAAGCCCTCTTACTCTCATTTGCATATATTTGGGTGTGAGGCATATGCACATGTGCCAAAAGAGCTTCGAAAGAAGCTAGATCCTAAGTCTAGGAAATGCACCTTTCTAGGTTATGGTGAAAGTGGAGAGATGGGCTATCATCTCTAGGATCTAGAAGCAAAGAAGATCATATGCAGCCATGATGTAGTCTTCAATGAGAAGAAGATGCATAAGGCACCCATGAGGGATGTGGAAATGAGGAGAATCACTTTTTAGGATGTGAATCCACCTGCATATGTTGATAGACAGCAAGCTGTCCATGCACCAAATGTGCAAGAAATGGTACCACCACGTACTCCCACAGGTATGCAATCAAGGGTAGATGATGGATCATCTATTGGTGGAAATGATGAGCCAAATGTGGCTGATATGCAAGTGGGACAGCAAGCTGAAATGCCCTTGAGAAGATCATCTAGAGTGTCTAGACCACCTGATAGGTTTGTTCCAAGGGTGGACTATGTGATGCTTGCTAATTGTGGGGAGCCCTCTTGCTACAGAGAGGCTATGATGTGCGAGGATCAACGCAAGTGGGAGTATGCTATGCAATCAAATATGAGTTCACTTATGAAGAATAAGACGTGGGACTTGGTTTCTTTGCCACATGGAAAGAAAGCATTGCCATGTAAATGGGTCTACGAAATGAAGGTCACAGGTGATGATGTGCCTAGGTACAAGGCCCATTTAGTCGCTAAAGGGTTCAAGCAAGAGAAGGGTGTGGACTTTGATGAGATATTCTCTCTGGTTGTGAATATGACCACACTTAGATGCATGCTTGGACTAGTTGCGTCAGAGGATATGGAGCCTATGTAGATGGATGTCAAGACAGCTTTCTTGTATGGGGATTTGCATGAGGAAATTTACATGGTGTAGCCGGAAGGCTTTGAAGAAAAGGGCAAAGGGCATTTAGTTTGCAAGCTAAAGAAGAGTCTCTATGGTCTTAAGCAAGCGCCTAGAGAATGGTATCAGAAGTTCGGTCCCAGGGTTTTAGAAGGAGTGAAATTGATCATTGTCTCTACACTAAAAGGGCTAAGGATAATAGCCTGATAATCTTGGCACTATATGTGGATGATATGCTATTGGCTAGCAAGCATACTTATGAGCTAGATGCATTAAAGTCAAAGTTGCATGAGGCCTTTGATATGAAGGATTTGGGACTTGCAGGTCATATTCTTGGTATGCACATCACGCGTGATCGGAGTAGGAAACTCCTTTGGCTTTCACAAAACGAGTATGTTACAAAAGTATTGTAGCGTTTCAATATGGAGGAGGGGAAGGCAATGAGTACTCCATTGCCTCCATATGTGAAACTGAGTCATATAGATAGTCCCAAATTAGATGAGGAAAGGGCCATGATGGCCAAGGTTCCTTATGCATCAGCAGTTGGGAGTCTTATGTATGCTATGATAGCTACTAGACCAGACATTGCATTTGCAGTGGAAGTTGTTAGCCGGTATATGGCTAATCCAGGAAAGAGGCATTGGGAGGTAGTTAAGTGCATCATGAGGTACATGAAGGGTACCAAGGAGATGTGCATCTGCTTTGGTAGAGGAGACATGCGTGTACTTGGGTACACAGATTTAGACTATGTAGGGCATGTAAATAGTAGGAGATCCACTTCTGGTTATGTGTTCATCTTTGCAAGTGGTGCAGTGTCGTGGATGTCTCACGCACAGAAGTGCGTTTCTTTGTCTACCACAGAGGCTGAGTATGTTGCAGCCATAGAGGGTTGCAAGGAGGCTATATGGCTTGATCGGCTAGTGGGAGATTTGGGGATTCATACAGGTGTACCGACATTGCATAGTGATTCCATGAGTGCTATTCAGCTAGCAAGGAATCCGGTCTTTCATGCAAAGACCAAACACATTGAGGTCAGGTACCATTTCATCAGGGAGGTACTTGAGGACAAGCGCATAGAGCTTGTCAAGGTTCATACAGATGATAACCATGCAGATATGCTTACGAAGAGTCTACCTAGTCAGCGGTTTGAGTATTGTCATGTATTGGATAGTATGCTCATTGGTTGTTCTCCCTTAAAGGCACAATATCCTTTAAGTGGGCATTGGATAGTATGCTCATTGGTTGTTCTCCCTTAAAGGCACAATATCCTTTTAGTGGGAGGTTGTGGGGGTTAAAGTCACTGTGTCTTTATAGCTCGTGCACTTATTTCAGTATTATAAATACTCTTGGTGTGGGAACACGAGCCACACACCTTGAGGGAGGAGATTGTACCCAGTGATTGCCTCTTGTCTTTTCCTGAATTTCTGTGCATATTCAATTTTTGATGCTATTGTATGCGTTAGAATTGTAATTCATGTTTCAAATATAGCACTCAAGGGCAAGGAGAGTAAAAACATTTTCCAACTATAGCCAAACATATCAACCCCAAGCATCAACCTTGGGTTACTACCTTAATAAATTTTCTTTATTTCTTAAAAAGAAGCCACTCGAAGAAAAAATCGGGCTATGTAATGGACACCAACGAGTAGAGCTCGCAATTTCACACATTTCACCTTTTAACAGAAGAGTGATCCGAGCTAAATCATGAAAAGTTATGGCCCGAGAAGAGTTTAGAGTTTTTGACCCTAACCCTATACCCATTCCTATAAAAACCCACTCCACCCCCTCATTCTTCTTCTTCCATATCTAGCCTCCTTCTCTTCCCCATTCTGAGTCCAACACAAGACCCTCCTCCCTCTCCATCGACCACCACCGTACTCCCATCCTCATCGATGACTTATTTTGAGCCCTTCTCGCAACGATAACCTAGCCATCCACCCACCGTCCATTCACCCTCAACAATCCTATTACATTAAGAAAGACATGGGAGAGTGTTGTAGGTAATAATCTCCTCCTCCCTTTGAATTTCTATCAAAGTTTTCTGTCCGTCAAGTTTCCACCACCACCACCCCCCCACCCCCCCTCCACCACCCCCCACCCCCCCCAACCCCCTTCCCCCCTCCACCACCCCCCTCCTTCACCACCCCCCCCCTCCATCCCCATCCCCCAGACATGCTTTTGGATGTGGAGTGCAAGGAAGCATGGACACTTGGAGAAAATTGCTTGGAATACAAAAGTAGAACTCAACACAATGCCACAAAGAGTGTGGGCTTTATTCCATTATGGGGTATTTATACAAGTTGAAGAGCTTCTCTCTCTACATGTAGGAATTGTAAGACATTCTCTCTCTACATGTAGAACTTACATCTAGAAGTTGCATGTAGGAGTTGCAAGCTGCATATAGGAGTTTCATGTTGCATGTAGGAGTTGCATATAGAACTCGCATGTAGAACATGTATGTAGGAATCGCATGTAGGACTTGCATGTAGAACATGCATGTAGAGGATTCCTAAGAGAGATTATTCCTAGCCTTATTCCTAGCCTTATGCAAGTACAAGTGGAGCTTTGCCACTACTCTACACACACATTATGTGCTACCTAAGTCCATGTTGGCACAGAGACAACATTACCCCAAATCCATTTTATTACTCATCCTCAAGTTATGGCAGCTTATTATGATCAGGAGTTGGGATGCCATGCGTGTAACCTAGTGGCTGTGGAAGGAGCAAAAGGTTTAATACTTTTCTATGTGAATCAGTTTGGCCCAACACATATCGAGTGCCAATCAAGTACTATAGTTGTGGAGAGAATCACCAGATCACAGAGTGCCCTCATTGTGGTAGCCCCGTTACTTTCCAACCACTCTTTAGAGATTGTGGCATTGGCCATGCCTGTATGGATTGTCCCATGAAAAATAAGGTCCCACAATAAAATGAGGCTAAGCCTGACATCCTAATCGGCATTATTTGGGGTGGACCATCAAAGTCTAGGACCGACAAGCATATTATCACAACCTGTGAATGTAATTACCCACCAGCAAAAAGAGGCCACCAAGGGACTTAATATTCCAATTGAATCAAGTCGATCTCTTCAAAGAGAAAGCACAAGTGCCTCTACCTCCGCCAAGCAATGAGCAGCCAAGCTCATTCACATCAGCTCCCGAGCCTCAAATAAAAGAAGCTCCATATCTTGATGCAGAAGTGGAGAAGGCTCGATTTTAGGCACTTCAACAATGGGTGAAAAAGGAACAAGCTCAATTTGAAGTTGAGAAGCATTCACAAGATCCAATTGACCCCACTGAGTATTGACACTGTACTTGAACCTCTGATCTAGTAACAAAATCCACAACATAATGTACCACCATGCCAACTTGAAGGTGTCGCACTCTCTAGCATTCCAAGTTGCCCTGTGTCAATTCTAAATTGCCCTGTTTCAATTCTAAGTTGCCCTGTGTCAATTCCCATTGGAATCCTCTTAAGGAATTGTCCCAATCTCTGGGAGAGTTCAAAGGATGGATTGAACTAGCAAATCCCCCTCCACCTATGGAAGACATAGAAGATATCCATGTGCAGATGGGTGAGAGAGATGACATACACAACATCACTGTGCCTTTGATCTATAAAGCATATGATGAAGTCCAAGCCATAGTGGATGGTGGAACAAGAGTGAATGTCCTATCCAAGGAGCTCTATGATGAATGGGGTCTCCCACCAATGCAAAATGCTAATTAAAACATACACCTTGCAGATGATTCATGTGCAAAGCCCTTGGGAATAGTGAATTGCGTGTCAACAAAAGTCACAGGAAGTTGTACTTACCAAGCTAGCTCCCCCAAAATCTAAGCCACCTCCTCTTGAATGGTCCCCTGATGGACTTGAAGGAGTATGCATAACAAATGAACCCTTACTTGGGAATAATTTGCCAGTGGAAAAGTTACCCCACAGTTCCCAACGTGAGAAGTTTTGAAAGTTTAAGCCACATGTGCAGATGAAGCTTGATAATGAAACTTCAGAAAAAGAAAGTCCACAAGAGCCTCAAAAATTGGTTAATGATATTGTGCCACCCATAGCATAGGTCAGGCTAGTTCAACACCATCAGAAGTGGATCTTTGAGAAGTGCCAGAGTACTTCAAGAACTACACCAGTGGGAGTGTCCCCATAGCAATGCCAATCCCAGTAAGAGAATTTGATGTGCAAGAAATTGATAACATTGGCAAGGCTCCAATCTATGAGGGATCAGCCAAAACATGCACAATAGACCTCTCCCTTGAAGGGGAGGAAGAAAAATTGGTATTCATTAGGAAACAACTTACACAGAAAGATGAAATAAAGCTCAAAGCACTCCTATTGGAATATCGAGACTAGCTCGCATGGTCATACAAGGAAATGAAGGGAATTCCACCAGAAGTGGTAGTATATACGGCATCTATTAGGGAATGTGCCCACCCTAAGGTATGTGAACCTTATCGAACAAATCCAAAATATGGCACCATGGTCTATGACGAATTGGAAAAACTCTTAGATGTCAGATTCATCTATGAGATAGAGCACACTAATTGGGTTTCACCCATCGTTACTTTACCAAATGGGGGCTGAAGCTAAAGTAGTCAGAAAGGCAGATGCCAAAAGCACAACAAGATTCTTATATGAGAATGTGATCACCCATTCGGATGCCCCATTGAAATTGTGTCGGATAGAGGCATGCATTTTGTTAATGAGGTTATCCAAGAACTATTGCCTGGCTTTATGGTAATCCATACAAAAAGCACACCCTACTACCCCCAAGGGAATGGACAAGCTGAATCCACCAACAAAATATTATGCATTACCCTCACCAAGGTAGTAGAACCACAGGATTCTGATTAGGCATAGAAACTAAATGCAACCTTCGAATTTGTAATACCAAGCCTATGCATGGACGTGCAAGAATGCATGGGAGATCATGCATCCGTGAAAGAAAGATTCTATCAATTGGAGAAGCATACAGAGACCAGATTAGTCACCTACCATGCCACGACAATAGAAAAATGCAGAAGAAAGGCATGGTTCGATAGAAACCTTAAAGCCAAAGACATCAAGGAAGGTGACCTAGTCTTGCTATACAATGCCAAAGTTCACAAGGGAAAACTCAAGTACCTAGGTCAAGGACCCTATCGAGTAAGAAAAATGAATCCCATTGGAGCTACATTGCTAGAAACATTGGATGGAGTCCAATTCAACACAACGATAAGTGGGAGCGGACTGAAGCACTACTACATCAACACGCAACCCCTCCCCACCAAATACAAAGATTTGGGAACCCCAAGTCTTCCTTAGTTAGTATTAGATTGTATCACGAGCACTCACTTGCATATGTATGTCTTTGCACATATAGGTAGCATCAACCGATTTCAACCTAGGGCTCAAAAGTGATGCATGAGTCCTAGCTGCCCTATGAAATCCTAACAAATACAAAAAAGCATATAGTTAGTCCCTACCTAGTAGGCTACATGCACTCACACGCTTTTGCTTAAACACATAGTCAGTTGTGTGAATAATTGTGCCACACACTTTCATTCCATACTCTCAAAGCATGTGTAAAAATAAGATCTCTCACAATACACACACATGTCATACTTGCATGCCAACTAATCTAATGCTCAATGGTACACCATATGAACATGGATGCAGGTTTAGAAATAATGCTACCACGAGATCCCCTCCAGAGTTTGGAGCCATCTACCTCCGCTCAACCACAGCAACCACAGGAATTTGTGGTTCAAAGTGATAGCTCTGGTGAGGATTCTGTGCATGACATGGAAACAAAAGAAGTACAAATGCCACCCTAGTCACCACTGGCTTACACAACCATTGACGAGGCCCAGTCCTTAGAGCTTATGTGGCCACCTACATCGACGTGTGCTCTTTCCAATGAACACAAGATTTCTTAGAGAAAAGGGGTTTGGGAAGTTTGTATGAGAGCCTAAAATCCTTGGAGGATAGTCCTACAATGACCACGTACATCAAGGACTTTCTCCATTCTTACCACTCCAGCGATGCACAAGTTGGCAAGTACGGCACCATCACTATACATCAGAGCCAAATCAACATTATCCTTGATAGTATAGTAATTCAAAGGGCCTTCTCACTCCCAACTCAAGGTGCAAAATACCTTACAAGGCCTCCTGATGCTAAATTTCTCAAAATACAACCTCTCCTCGCCAAGGACACAAAGTTCCATAAGGACGAGATAATAATTTTCACCATCATTAACCCTCAACTCAAGGAAGTAGCACAATTCCTATCCATAATCCTGAGGGTTAAATGTGGCAAGAATCGATCCCTCCCACTCCGCACATTTGTTTTATTGAGTAGGCAGCTAAAGCAAGACTAGATCTAGTACTTAGTCATCTTCTTCACAAAAAAGACTCGATGGTTCATCAGGCCAAAAATGTAAAATCCCACACTTATTGGTTGTAATCATCAATAAGGAGCTACAGGAATGAGAAATGACTCTACCCTAGCCACCAAAACCTATTGAGGCATTGGACAATCCCTTCTCACCAGCATGGGAGCCATCACCAACTTCTTCTACTATCACATTGGCAAATGCTGATACCTCGAAAGAAATGGAGGTAGGAATTGAGGAATTGCCCCATGCTATAGCTCGGCGCACAATTGCAACTAATATATCTCTTACAGCAACAATAGCTAGAGCTTGAGACTACATCGGCACCGACACCACCCATCAACACCATGCCACTCAATGAGTCACAAGGAGAGCTAGTGCCAGATTAGCAATATGACTATTGTACCCAAGTGATTGACTTACCATTAGAACAACCCCCAACAAGTACCAAAGAATCATAAAGATGGCTACATGGGCACCAATTGTATCAGTAGTATTGCCAATCCTCATCACCATCTGTCATTCTCCATCATCAAGCTAGCCAAATGCTTCAAATGTCAGAACTATTCACTAGCTTGGCCAAGGAGGAACATGCACGAGAATTGGAAAGACAAACTATAGTAGCCATCAAAGACCAATTCCATGGAATCGCTATAGAGGTCAGGGCACTTCGGGTGCAAATAGATGAGAAAGAGGTTGAAGAAGTGCACATGAACCAAGCTCAAGAGAAGGTAGTGTGGGGTGTGACCTCCAACCTCCACCAGAGCCAAATATAGCTGACAACAGTAGTACAAGCTACGACAATCCTACAGACCTCTTATAACTACTTGACCTCAGAACATGCTCAATAGATGGAGGTACTAGCACAATCTTTACTCACTCTAATCCAAAAAGAGCTCCAAGATTTCCAAGAAAAGCTTGAAGACATGCAACACTCTTTGGCAACATGCACATTCAGCATTGAAGAGCTTACAAAGGACTGCCGAATCTTAAAGGACCAACTTGCTACCGCTAAAAGGGCTAGTAATTCTCAAGCACAAGTCTTGGACCAATGGGCCAATACCATTGAAGTCATTCCTCAACAAGCACAGGTCACCTTGCAAATGAAAAAGCTTAAGGAGGCATATACATCCATCTACCATAAGTATAAGGAAAAATGGATGAGATGCAATTCCAAAAAATAGTAATCTCAAAGCTTGAACTCCAATTGCTAGTGCAAAACATTAAGGCAATGGAAGACACCACCAATGAAGTCCCACTACAATGCAGAATGGTGGTGTACCAAGAGCTTGTGGCTGCTCTCTACAAGTGAAAGATCACCTAAAAGCATGAGTGCTTATCCAATGGAAGCAACTCTAACTCAGGATCATATCAGCTCATCCAAACATCAAATGGGAATGTTCCATAGGGGCAAAAACTCTGCGCATAATTTGCCAAGACTTGTCTGAAGATGAAAAAAATATCTTCTGCATGTCTACTACACATGCTAGGTTTATAGCACTCAGTATGGATGCTTTCATCTTATATGTATGCCTCATGGAAAGTCCTCCCCTCAAGGTTATTGCTAGTTTGTTTCCGTTGCTACAAAAGCCATCCCTATTATCTACAAGGCATGACATAACTAACATCCCACCCTTTTAGCTAATGATCCCATCGCACCAACAAAAAGAAGTGTCAGAGGATGACATGGCCTACCTCACATCTAACTTCCTATATCTAAGCACTCTCTATGCCAATCTCATAACCTCACTTACCCTTGCTGCTATTACCCTCTTAACCTTGCTCATGCCTCCTTGCTCATGCCTCTCACCACTTTCAACTAACCCAACAGTCGCAAACAAACTAGCCCCTCACACCTAACTTCTTCCCTTCCCTTGCTAATACTACCCTTGAGGATTACCAAGCTACTCAAACCATTTGCCCAGTTCTTCCCTCCCTCCCCTCTGATTCCCCTCCCATAACTAGCACTCTTTCATATTTCTCCCCCAAGTCCCCAGGCTTTGCCCCGCCATCACCTCCGACACTACTTGTGCTGTCATCATCAAAAATTGATCCCATATTTGATTTTGAATATCAAGATCCAGATAATCCAATTCACACTCCATGCCAAATTCCAATGATGGGTATGATTTTGATGTGATAGCACTTCCCAGTAACCCATCAAGGACTTTTGGAGCAAATATCCTGATATGAAAACTTGAGGTGGATGGTGGACCCTAGACAACTTCCCTACCAATCTTCATCACAACATCAAATAAGTGAAGCTTGGGTCAACAAATTGGATCCCCAACCTAATTGGCATCACCCCAAGCTCTTTGATGTAATCTTCTTGAAAGAGTATTTGCGTGCACCTCCATTTCTCGGATACCATCCCAAGTTCTATGTAGTTCCAGGACTTCACAAATGGGAGGCCACCATACACACTTTGGGTGAAGATCGCACCGTTAATTGGCCAATGATCGAGCCATACTTTGGTGTAGAATGAAACATCCATGGCATACTGATCCAAGCACTTCAACAACATGAGAAAATAATGTGCGGCAACATTGACCGCATCCTTCGCCAAAGTGCTAGCTTTTGCAAAACATTGGAATACATTCTGGAGGTCCCCGTCCACATCGACCGCCATTTGCCTCCATTCAATTTCAATCCCAATGAATGGATCGATGCTCAGACTACAAGCTGACTCTATCAAAGAGTCTTCTTAGAAGCATGCCACATATCTTTATTCAAACAAATGGTGGATACATGCTTCGTAGAAACAGAGCAAAATTTGTATGTTGCCAAGTCTTTATAAAAGGGTCGACTGGCACGCCACAAGTTCCACAGCCAATGGGTTACGTGCATGGCATCCCAACTCCGTGATCATAATGAGCCATAACCCAAGGACGGGTAATAAAATGGATCGGGGGGTATGTTGTCTCTATTCCATGGACTTAGGTAGCATAGATTGTGTTTGTTGCAGAGTAGCGGCAAAGCTCTACTTGTACTTGCATAAGGCTAGGAATAATCTCTCTTAGGAATCCTCTACATGCATGTTCTACATGCAAGTCCTACATGCGATTCCTACATGCATGTTCTACATGCAAGTTCTATATGCAACTCCTACATGCAACATGCAACTCCTATATGCAACTTGCAACTCCTACATGCAACTTCTAGATGCAAGCTCTACATGTAGAGAGATAATGTCTTACAATTCCTACATGCAAAGAGAGAAGCTCTCCAACTTGTATAAATATCCCATAATGGAATGAAGCCCACATTCTTTGGGGCATTGTGTTGAGTTCTACTTTGGTATTCCAAGTAGCTGTCTCCAAGTGTCCATGCTTCCTTGCACTCCACGTCCAAAAGCATGCCCAAACCTTGCAACTCCTCCTCCCCTATCCTCCAACCTTGCAACCCTTCTTCACCTCCTTCTCCTCCTCCTCCTCCTCCCTCCTCCTCCTCCCTTCTCCACCCTCTCCTTCCTCCTCCTCCCTCATCCTCCTCCCTCCTCCTCCTTTCTCGTCCTCCCTCCTCCTCCCTTCTCCTCCTCCCTCCTCCTCCCTCCTCTTCCTTTCTTCTCCACTCTCTCCTCCTCCCTTCTCCTCCCTCCTCCTCCCTTCTACTCTTACATCTTCTTCCTCTCCCACTCCTAAACTCCCTCTAAACCCTTAGTCCCTCAACCCTTGACCTCCATGATCTACGAGGGAGACGAGTTCTGTGCCATGTACTCTACCCTGAACCTTGGATCCTCTTTCTAAACCTTGAACCTCTTCTAAACCCTGGAACCTCCTTCTAAACCTTGGAACCTCATTTTGAACCCTAAACCTCCCTCTAACCCTTAAACTCCTCCTAAGCCCTTCAATCCCTTAATGAAGGTGAAAGCCTTCATTACCCCAATAATGAAGATGCATGGTCTATTCACACATGCTTACACTATGTTTGCTTAACACATTTAAGCCTATGTCTCTCATCGGAATACGACCCGAGGTCCTAAGCTCCACTTATACGCTCCACTTATACTACAAAGAATGATGCCAATATATCTGTAGGTGACAAAAAGCCTCGGAACCCTACATACTGAGAATACCCTGCTCTTCCTGCAGAAGCCATGGGAAAGAGCCAACAAGAGCCTTGCATGGTGGGAGAGCTCAAAGATATGGCAAAAGGACACTCAAGACATGAGGATGCACAAGCGAAAGAGACCCACAATCAATAAGTTTGTGCAAAGGATTGTCACTGCAACTCCACAGTGTTAGCTAGATATGATGGAGTGCATGCTACAGGGGGCTAATCTCATTTTTATTATGTAGATGAGCATGAAATTTCCTTTGTCTAAGAAGGATGTACTTTTCATTTTTCCACTAAATCAAAGGACAAGGAGGATATAGAGGGAATCCAAAGAAGATGTAGCTCTGTAGTGTCAGGCTCACAGAAAATGGGAGAGATGGATCCAATTAGTAGAGGGCCAGTCAATGTTGTATGTGGAGCCTGATCTTTTTTCAAAGTTATTTTTGGCCATGCTTTGGACCCCAGCGTGTTTATACCCATTCCATGAAGGGGGGGTTAGGGGGGCAATGCCCCCTCTAGTAGTGTCGCTAAGGGGGGTTGGTGACATGCCTTAGGCCCCCCTTGGCAAGGGTTTGGGGGCAGCACCTCCGAAGCCAAAAATACATGAAAATTTATGCATGAATTTCTCATGAGATGTGTGGTCAAATTTGTAAGATAAGGGTGTGGCTCACAAGTTGCAAGCACATAGTCTTTAGCCATCTCTATAGGGGCCTCATAGGGGCATCTAAAGTGGAACACGTGTGCACACTATGCCAATTATCTAAATCCTATTGGCAACCCATGTATAAACCATTGCACCTATTGCCTTGCAATAGTAACAAAGCTCCCTTATAGATAAATGATTCAAAACTTTTTATATATTTATAAAGGAACTCATCAATCCACATAGCTATATTGGGCAAATCCACTTGTACCCTATCATTTACTCTAAGTCCACCACATCGGTCCCTACACCCCTTTGAATACGTAACTGATCTGCTAAAGAGCATTTAAATTTTACTCTTATTTGGCATTATGGTAACAAACTTATGGGAATCAATATAGCACTATCTTGGGCATGTAGGCCTTATCCTTGGACGTTGCTACTTTACTTGGAACTCCTAGTACTATAAGAGAAAGTTGGAACCATTTTGGTGGTTAGATACCTCAATAAGATTAATATCCATATCTAAGTAAACACTTAACCACTCTAGGATTGCGTGATCCTTGTTCTCAGCCTCATCATGATCAACCTATAGCAACTAGTTTGTGTAGGTATCTCTTCAAGGTTATCCCTTTTTTTTAAAAAATTTTTCTCTTCCTCTTCACACCATCCTCTTTCTTCAAAGAGTCGTCAAGGATGTTAGTTTCTCTTATTCCTTTATTAATAGATGCTACAAGCATGGACATAGCATCTTTCTCTATAAATTGTGATAGTTGATTGTTTACTAATGGTGTCATAATATGTATCCAATAGACTTTTGGAGGGATAGACTACTTCTCTATCTTAAAGTCATCGTCACTACACTATAATGTACCTATACCCCAATTATGTATACACAAGAGGCTACCAACCATGGTTTACCTAAAAAAACAAATATGAGTTTGCTATCATTAATGTACATAATACCACATAATCAACCAAGAAGGGTAAACTAGCTTAATATATATTAGGGGAATTTTGAGGTCAAAAAGGACCTCTTGCATTAGGCCCTTAAGAAATGTGATTAAGGGGTTGGCCAATGAGGAGACTCATGCATTAAGAATATGGAGGATTCCAAACTCCTCATTGGTCAACAAAAGTGCTTGTCAAATATTTCCCCCCTTTCACCATCATAGGGAATTTTTGAAACCTAAGCTTTCAATATTGGCCACTGGATTAGATGAAAGGATCAAAGGTCTAAAATGCATGTCAATGAGCGTCATTGATCTTAGACGATCCGATGCTTCAAATTCGATGGTGCACACGATTATTAATGTGGAAGGCGATTGGCTTTGGTCCATTAGACCTAGCCTAAATCTAATGGCTATGCTTTGGACACGTGGTGAACTTGCCTCCCAAGTTCATTGCACTGTTTGAAATAGGCACCAATTACCTGTCGTTGGATCATCCCTCCATCTCTCACATGGCATGGTGCATCATCTGAGAGTGCTCTCAACAGAAGCAAGAACGGAAGAGGGAGAGAGAGAAACAGAAAGCCACACAAGTTTTGGTGGGTGCAGAACACCCTAATCTTCTTTTTCATTCATTTATATATGTGTTTGAGTATTGTACATAACCAAGGTAAAGGCACAGAGACCTTTAACCCCCACAACCTCCCACTTAAAGGACAATGTGCCTTTAAGGGAGAACAACCAGTGAGCATACTATCCAATGCCCATCAATACATGACAATACTCAAACCGTTGACTAGGTAGACTCTTCGTTAGCATATCTGTAGGGTTATCATCTGTATGAACCTTGACAAGCTCTATGCGCTTGTCCTCAAGTACCTCCCTGATGAAATGGTACCTGACCTCAATGTGTTTGGTCTTTGCATGAAAGACCGGATTTTGTGCTAGTTGAATAGCACTCATGGAATCACTATGCAATGTTGGTACACCTGTATGAATCCCCAAATCTCCCACTAGCTGACCAAGCCATATAGCCTCCTCGTAACCCTCTGTGGCTACAACATACTCAGCCTTTGTGGTAAACAAAGCAACACACTTCTGTGCACGAGACATCCACGACACTGCACCACCTGCAAAGGTGAACACATAACCAGAAGTGGATCTCCTACTATTAACATGCCCTACATAGTCTGAATCTGTGTACCCAAGTACACGCATGTCTCCTTTACCAAAGTAGATGCACATATCCTTGGTACCCTTCATGTACCTCATGATGCACTGAACTGCCTCCCAATGCCTCTTTCCTGGATTAGCCATATACCGGCTAACAACTCCCACTGCAAATGCAATGTCTAGTCTAGTAGCTATCATAGCATACATAAGACTCCCAATTGCTGATGCATAAGGAACCTTGGCCATCATGGCCCTCTCCTCATCTGATTTGGGACTATCTGTATGACTCAGTTTCACATATGGAGGCAATGGAGTACTCAGTACCTTCCCCCCCTCCATATTGAAATGCTGCAATACTTTTGTAACATACTCCTTTTGTGAAAGCCAAAGGAGTTTCCTACTCCGATCACGCGTGATGCGCATACCAAAAATATGACCTACAAGTCCCAAATCCTTCATATCAAAGGCCTCATGCAACTTGGCCTTTAATGCATCTAGCTCATAAGTATTCTTGCTAGCCAATAGCATATCATCCACATATAGTGCCAAGATTATCAGGCTATTATCCTTAGCCCTTTTAGTATAGAGGCAGTGATCAATTTCACTCCTAAAACCTCGGGATTGAATGAAAGCATCAAACTTCTGATGCTATTCTCTAGGCTCTTTCTTAAGACCATAGAGACTCTTTTTCAGCTTGCAAACTAAATGCTCTTTGACCTTTTCTTCAAAGCCTTCCGGCTGCACCATGTAAATTTCCTAATGCAAATCCCCATGCAAGAAAGCTGTCTTGACATCCATCTACATAAGCTCCATATCCTCTGATGCCACTAGTCCAAGCATGCATCTAAGTGTGGTCATCTTCACAACCGGAGAGAATATCTCATCAAAGTCCACACCCTTCTCTTGCTTGAACCCTTTAGCGACCAAACGGGCCTTGTACCTAGGCACATCATCACTTGTGACCATCATCTTGTAGACCCATTTACATGGCAATGCTTTCCTTCCATCTGGCAAAGAAACCAAGTCCCAAGTCTTATATTTCATAAGTGCTCATCTCTAATTGCATAGCATACTCCCACTTGCATTGATCCTTGCGCATCATAGCCTCTCTGTAGCAAGAAGGCTCCCCGTAATTAGTAAGCATCACATAGTCTACCCCTAGAACAAACCTATCAAGCGGTCTAGACACTCTAAATGATCTTCTCAAGGGCATTTTAGCTTGCTGTCCCACCTGCATATCAGCCACATTTGGCTCATCATTTCCACCAATAGATGATTCATCATCTACCCTTGATTGTATCCTGTGGGAGTATTTGGTGGTACCATTTCTTGCACATTTGGTGCATGGACAGCTTGCTGTCTATCAACATATGCAGGTGGATTCACGTCCTGGAAAGTGATTCTCCTCATTTTCACATCCCTCATGGGTGCCTTATGCATCTTCTTCTCATTGAAGACTACATCATGGCTACGTATGATCTTCTTTGCTTCTTGATCCCAGAGATGATATCCCATCTCTCCACTTTCACCATAACCCAGAAAGATGCATTTCCTAGACTTAGGATCTAGCTTCTTTTGAAGCTCTTTTGGCACATGTGCATATGCCTCACACACAAATATACACAAATGAGAGTAAGAGGGCTTCTTGCCACTCCATGCCTCTTCAGGATATACCACCATCCAAACTCTCACTAGGTGATCTATTGATCACATGCACTGCAGTCTTCATTGCCTCAGCCCAAAACCACCAGAAAGACTTGCATTGGAAAGCATGCATTGCAACCGTTCTTGAATGGTATGATTCATCTTTTTTGCAACTGGATTTTGCTCTACAGTACAAGGGGATGTGAGCTCCCTCTTAATCCCATGTGTATCGCAGAAATGCTGAAAGTCATGAGAGAGATACTCTCCACCATTGTCAGTCCGTAGGCATTTAAGCGTTCTACCTGACTAATTCTCAACCAAGGCCAGCCATTTCTGAAATACCTAAAATACATCACTCTTCCAAGATATAGCATAAGCCCACACTTTCCTAGTTGGATCATCAATGAATGTCACATAGTATTCAACCCCGCCTAATGATCGTGTAGGCATGGGACCACATATGTCTGAATGCACCAAATCAAGCTTTTCAAACTCCTTCTTTTCCCTTCTTTTATAGGCTGATTTAGTCTGTTTCCCATAGAGACAGTGCTCACAAAATTCAAAATCATAGAAACTGAAATGAAGTACATTACCCAAACGGGATAAGAGTTTCCTTCCATTCTGGCTCATGTGCCCCAACCTGCAATGCCACAAAGAAGTACTTGGCTGCTCGGTTATTGCAACAACATGATCAAACACCCGTGATACATGTAAGGGATACAAAGTCCCACACTTGGCACCCCTGGCCAAAAGCATAGAGCCCTTCTAAATTTTCCAACTTTGAAAGCCAAAAGTGGTGTGAAAACTAGCATCATCTAGCTGACCCACTGAAATAAGACTCTTGGTCAACTTAGGCACATGTCTCATATGTTTCAAAATAGATGTAGACCCATTTGCAAAAGAAAACTTAATGTCACCTACTTTCACTATGTCACATGCATAGTCATTTCCAAGATGCACACAACCTGTCTTTCCACTTTCATAAGTGGAGAACCATTCCCTATGGGGAGTAACATGGAATAAAGCACCAGAATCCAAAATCCAATCCTGGGAATATGCATCATTTGAAGTGGTAAGCAACTCTGGAGATAAACTAGACATGAAGAGAATGTCATTGTCACTATCATGTGTGACTGCATTGATCTCCTCAATCTTCACTTCTCCTTTGTCCTCCCTTGGACTCTCTTCCTTTTGATTTTCACCCCAATTTGCATTCTTTTTCTTATCCTTTTGCTCTCTTTTCAGCTTGTAGTAATCCTTTTTCATATGGCCCTTCTTGCCACAGTGGTAACAGTCAATGTTCCGTGCCTTGGATTTGCTACGAGACTTCCCTCTTTCTTGGGACTTCCCCCTGAACTGTGATCTACCCCTTTGCACATTTAAGGCTGCATCCTGCTTGTTGCCATTCATAGACTTCCGTCTAATCTCCTCGGCCAACAAGCTACCCACAACATCATCAAATTTCAGTACTCCACTAGGTGCAGAGTTACTGACAGCTGTACGGAAGGTATCCCATGAGCATGGCAATGAACATAAGAAAAATATTACCTTAGTCTCCGCATCAAAATTCATCTTCTGAGCCTGAAGCTGGCTGAAAATAATATTGAATTCATTCAAGTGAGAAGCAATGGAGACCCCTTCCTTCATCTGTAGCTCAAACAACCTCTTCATGAGGTAAACTTTATTAGAGGCAATTTCCTTCTCATAAGTGGCACACAGTTTCTTCCACAAATCTTCTGTAGTCTGCTCATTTACTACTGTGAAATAAACTAACTCTTCAAGATGAAGTCTAATAGTAGACTTTGCTAATGCATCCAACTCATCATCCTCAGACATATTTGCAAGCTTAGCTTCAATCCCTGCCAAGGGTTTAATATGCTTCTTTTGAATAAGCACATCACTTATCTATTCTTTCCACAAAGAAAAGTTTGTCCCATTAAACTTTTTAATGCTGAAAAACTCCTTTTCAGACATGGAAGAGAATGCCATGATGCAAATGAAGCAAAATCCCAAATGCTAGTGCCTGTAAGAGAGAATCACACCAAATACCAGGTGCACCCAAATGTGTATGCCACAATAGACTGAAATATTACCAAAACTCAAAGCTCAAAGCATCAAAAGATGCAGCTGACTCATGTGCATGTACTATGCATCCATATGAGCAAAATCTGGCCCAAAAGAAAATGCCAACTGCAATGGCAATCCAAAATGCCAATAAGTGCCAAATGGCTCAAGCATAAACACCGTCCATGGGCATATGCATCAATAATATCTCATCCAAGAGAGCATAACACTATGAGTGCATCACCTGCAATGTGTCAAACCTGTCCCTCAGCATAATATAGCATCCATGTGCAAAGCGTCCATAAAAATAGCATCCCACCATGCAATCTAGCCTATCAGCGCATCCAATAAGGATCGCAATGCATCCAAATGGCCTATAAATCATCCACTGCAACCCAATGCACACCACAAATGAGTGCACATGGCTCAAACTGCAACCAGAGTGATCTGCATAAGGTATGCTCAAGAAATCATGGTCCTACGAAAAAGACCGCTATTGAAAATAAAACCTGAGATGCCTCAAAACATGGGGGCCATTGCATAATCGGACTCAGCAAGAAAATATACAAATATCTCTCTTCTGTCAGAACTCCAAAATCCCAACCGATGAGTGAGAAATGGGAGTCAACACTTATCCACTGCCATGTGGCATAAATCTAAGATTTCAAAACCTTAGAATGAAAAAATGCATAATAGAGAGACGAAATCGAATACATAGAGATCTATAACTTTGAAAATACTCCACCAAATCACACAAGAACTAATAGGTAGGGGTTTTTGGGCATCCGGAATGCAATGGGACAGACGGTTTTGGAAACCGTGGTCTCAATCAATGGGTCCAACACATGGACTAAAAAACGTTTTTGGAAAGAGAGTTGTTTGTAAACTCCACCGGAGTGTGAATGATGAGCAACATAGAAGTTTTAGGACCTCCTGAGTCCACCAGAACTGACAGATCTGCAAATGGTTGCTCCAAACTTGAATTCCAACACCCGGGCAAAAAAACGTAGGAACTGACACATTGAGTCAAAAATCCAATGAAATGATCCCAGATTCAAGAATGAAGGTGTTTCCAAGCTCCTGAAACAAAGTGGACACCAAAAGCAAGCAATAGTTGCCTCTACAAGTCAATACAGAGTCTTTGTCATCGAACGGAGCAAGGAAAATCTCAAAAAATGACTTTTTCTTTGAAAACACTTAACAGGCTCTCAAAACCACTTTGCAAAGCCAAAGTGACTTTTCCAAAGGCTCCTACAATTTCTCTACACACTCGGATGCAAGTAAGGTCACCCACAAAGCTTCCCACAGAGCTTCTCCTTCCTCCCACAGAGCTGCTGAGCTTCCAAGCATTCACACATGCTCAGCTAGATCACTCGAGCTTGGACACCAATTGAGAGTGCTCTCAATGGAAGCAAGAACGAAAGAGGGAGAGAGAGAAACAGAGAGCCACACAAGTTTTGGTGGGTGCAAAACACCCTAATCTTCTTTTTCATTCATTTATATGTGTTTGAGTATTGTACATAACCGAGGTAAAGGCACAGTGACCTTTAACCCCCACATCATCATCAAGTCTATTTGTGGCCATTGGCTTCACTTTGTCATCCAATGGACCACATTTGGCGATAGTTGTGCATCGTTGGATCTAATAGTAATCTAAGGGTCACCAGAACACCAAAGGATCTTGATCAAAGATCCAATGGCCATAAGGGGCTTTACTACACACCATTGGATGGGAGTTGCAAATGCATCCAAGGCCTCCAAGTTTGAAAAGCAAGTATTTAATCCCCTTCATCCTCTTTTAAAGAGATCAAAATTCCTTCAAAACCATCCTTACAATGGGCTTTTCACCAAAAAGCAACATTTTGCATGGTTTAATAAGTCATTATATTGTCTCCTAAGCCTCCATTGTATTGAGCACTCCATGAATAGGATGCCCCTATACTTTCAATTCCATAATAAGAAATACCAACAACAATTGAGATCCAATCTAGCTAGAGATGAGGTCAACATATGTCAATACTCAAGGAAATGAGTTAATAGTTGTAACCGATAAATGAAATTCTTCATATGATCCTCATTAGACAAATCATAAGCTTCTATGTATTTCTTTAAAAGCCCAATACTTATTGAAACTTCTAACATGGGTGGCATGCCTTAGCCAACTTTGAATGGTCTCCTACCTTCTTCTTGGGTAGCAATTGAGAGACTTTGGAGGGTACATCTTTCTTTCCAAAACCAAAATTTGTCTCCCTATATTGAGTTGAGAGAAGATGAAGATCAAAAAATTGCTTTAATACCTCACCCTATCTGACTCTTGAGACATAGGAGTTTCAAATCGCTCTTCAAGCCTAGACGGTTTAACCACCTTAGTTCCTAAATGAGTAACTATCCCTATTGAAGAAAGATTTACATTCATCTAATCAAGCAATTCAATTATGTGAATTTCCTAAGAACTAACCTATTCATCGTGAGACAAGCATTTCCCCTTTGGCCAATCTTTTGTATGACATTGTCCATGACATTCCCCACATAGTGGTATATACTAGATACCGGTTCCTTAGAATTAGGATTGCTTTGCTTGTATGGCCAAGTTCTAGATAATGATAACAAATGATAGGCTTACATTCAATTGCAAAGATCTTACAATCTCATGCAAGGTAGTTAGAAAGATTTTAGGCTTTTCAAAATCTATAGCCTAAATTAACTAATCCATAACCATTGGATTAAGCCTAAATGTACACATTAGGATCCTCTCCTATCCCTTAAAGATACTATGATGAGCCATAGAATGATTATTATCCATGACTAATGATGGTACTATTGGCATTGATATTGGTGCTGATGATATTGATGAATCTTATATATGATTGCTTTGAGTTGGAATCCATGCCCTCCTACTTTGGCTTTTTCTAATTGACATCCTCTTACTTGCTAGCCTTAAGACTTCACTTGATCCTCATCATGTCCCATGACATGAACTACTCATTCCTCACCCATGTATGGAATTAAGTTGGATTTAGTTTCCATTAGATACCCAAACCTACCTCCAACATGTCCTAGTGATCAAATATTTAAAAGTTACAAGAGACACCTTGCCATCCCTAGCGATAGTGCCAAAATTTTATATAATATACATGGTTATACATGAATGAAGGTCATAACTACACTAGCTAAGAGACTTGTGGTGCATTAAGGGCTACTAGACATAAACCTTAAACACTACACTAGTACCACAATGAATAAGAGCATCAACTCTTGCACTTGAGTAGCGAGCTATCAAAATTACTTAGAGTTTTCATTTAAATTATACTTTAACATGTGAAAAGAAAGGCAAAACCTATATTGCAACTAAAGCATATTTCACTTAAAAACTCTCCAAATCATGATGCTTACATAAACTCCACTATAGCAAAGGTAATTTACACTTTGATAAGAGTTTAAAACCTAATCTTTTTACTTTAACTAAACTCAAACGAAGGTATATTAAAAGTTACCCCAAACTTTTGCGTATATCTATAAATTTGAACTTGCTTGTCTTGTCTTATAATCAAGGTGGGCGCCAAATAAAAGACTTATTGAAACTCAAGTCATATAATATGAGACTCTCGTGTTTAAATACTAGAGGCACCTTTCACTTCCATTTTTTTCCTTGAGCTTGAAAATTGAAGAATGAGAAGTCTTATATTACAATATTTAAATTTTATTTTTCTCAAGCTTGAGCTTAAAAGGTGAAGAATAAGCTTAAAACCAAGTCTTATATCATAATAAAAGGCTATAGTAGTCTTATACCATAATATAAGACTATAGTTTGAACACAAAGACCTACCCTTCGCTTGGATTTTTATCCTTGAGCTTAAACTCAAGAAGGTCACTTGTAGATCTATAAGTATTACATGTGGATTCAACACATGTTTTAGATAGAAAAATGTATCATATAAAGAGGACATTCACACATTTAATTAAAATAGAGTGTTTTATTCATAATAATTTACAAATAAGCCTTAAATGCATGTGATATATAAGGTTTATACACATTGACCACTCGAAAAAGAATTAACTTAAAACCAAATCTTTTATGAATCTCTTAATGCATCAAAAGTTATCTAAAATTGCCAATCTAGAGCCCATGGTATGATTAAAGAAAAAAAATGTAACTATTATAACAAGAAAACATCTTGGAACACTCTTTTGGAGGGATGAGGATGTGAAGGACCTTCAACTCATTGGATTCCTTATCACATGATTTCTATATGAAATGCATTGGAACATTTTCACATGCACCGTTCACAAGACCTACACACCCATGTCATCTACAAAAGCAAAGTTTAATATTAACTTCATTCCTTACACACACTCTCGCTTCATACCACCTTGGTAGCATGGAGAGTGAGTTATAGTGCTTTTCAAGAGAAAGCATAAATACAACATACACTTTGTCCGAATGTAGACTTACCATGTGAGTAGAAGCCATACATGATTGAGGCTGGCAAGAAAGGTTTTAACTCAACTCTTATCATAGATGGTCTATAGGACTTGATTGTAAGCAAGAATATAAATACTATATAAAGCTTATTCCCATCTACTATTCTAAGCAAGAATATAAATACTATATAAACCTTATATAAGTACATCAAAATCCTCGAGTGGAGGCAACAACCAGTAATCCCAATTGAGGGTCTACCAAAATCGGAAGTTTGCACCCGATTTTACATCTCATCTTTCATTAGCCCAAATAGTTCATTCAAAAGTTCTTTACATCCTTACCTGCAGATTTTTCGGTTGGCTCCAACATTTCTTTAGGTCTTAAGTTGCATTGCTAACTATTACCTGCCTGCACTACAAGGCATAGGCCATTTTCCGATGGAAATACCGACACTTTTTACGTTAAATTTTTTTTTTTTTCACGGGCGCAAAGGTCGCTATAAAAGTCGTTAAAATCGTCGAAAAAGGAGCGTCGCTATGAACCGTCACTATATAGCGACGCTGTTAATCATCACTATATAGCAACGATGCAAACATCGCTATATAGCGACACTGTTAATCGTCGCTATATAGCGACACTGGTAAACGTCGCTATATAGCGACACTGGTAAACGTCGCTATATAGCGACGATTGATAGAAGTTAAAAAAAAGGGTTAGTGGGGCTAAACAAGGCTTCCTTTTGGCCCTGTTTAGCCCCACTAATCCTTTTTTTTTTTTGTAATTACACAAGAAAGTTTTTTATAACAAAATTTTCCTTGCTTGCAGGGTGATACAAAATTGTTCTTGTGAACGATGAGGAAGAAATGCATATACATATACAACTGTGTTTGTAACAAAATTACCTTGTGAAAGGGCGATACAAAATTGCTCAAACGAGTGGATATACAAAATGCTACTACCACTACTCATTCGAATCCGAATCATCTTCGTCTTGTTGGCCTGTTCCTTGGTCCTCGACACCTGCGTCTTCTCCCTCGTCCCCGACACCTGCGTCTTCTCCCTTGTCCTCGGCACCTGCGTCCGATCCTTGCCCTGTTGATTGCTCGTCTCCGATGATGGGACGCTTGAGCTTTGACCCTAAGAGTGAACCATATAAATCAAAAATTAGATTGGAACTTAAATTAAAAAGTGAGATTATAAGTAGGAGTAAACTTATACCGTGCGAGCAGCCACCTCAGCCCAATCGACTGTCGCCCCCATTGCCTCTTGCTCAATGAACCACGGCTTTGTTCCTATCCGAAATGCGTGCCGCGTCTCTGCATCCGTAGGAAGACGACCCATGCAGCTTGCTATGGATCCAATTTACGAGAGTTAGAGTTAGCTAAAGTGCATGTAATATGTAAGTAAAGCAAATAGAACAATACATTAAATGGGAAGAAGTAGACTTACCACGGTTGCCTCGAACGTATACCGTCCGCCTGCACCAAAGTGCGAAGTACCTATGACGTCCAGCCGTCTCTTCGCAGCCCTCCTCTGACCCTCGAACATTTCGGGATGGTCCCTATGTTGCTTCTTGAAGTACTTCCAATCAGCTTTGTCTGCCCAGCTGGGTTTAGCCAACCCCTTTGTAATGGAAGTACGCAAGGTTGATCTGCGATGCTTTAGGACCAAACCCATGCGCTTGAGCATATAATTGTTATTAAACTCCACATTTGGCGGATTAGGGTATCTTTGTTTTAACTCATCGATCATCGCCTGCTTCTTTTGGGCATCTTGATACCGCTAATCGATATTTATGCCGCTCTTGAAGTGATGACTCATCAACCTCCTCATGGCGGCCATCACTGCTTTTCCCTTTTTGTCTTCTATTATCTCTCCGGTAGATGTGATTTGATACGAGAGATCCCTTGATGAGTAAGGGGGATTGACGGTAGCAGAGTCTGTAGGAGTGGAAGCTGCACGACTACTTCCGGATCGAGGAGTAGCAGTGGGAGTAGGAGAGGGAAAGGGACCTGACTGATACTGTGTCTCTGGACCAAGTGGAGACCTAAAGGAGCGTGAGTGTGCTGACTCATCTACATCTCCTGAGTCAGCACAACATGAGCCGCCCATCCTACTCTTCCTTCCCTTGCGGGAGGCATGCACAGGTGATGATCCCGTGGTCGAAGGGGCGCGAGGGGATGGCTGGGCAGTACGTCCACCCGTCGGTGTAGGGGAAGGAATTGTGGAGGTCCTCTGAGAGAGCAGAGAGAAGAATCTCGCTGCCTCCTCATCGCTCATCTGCGCTACAAACTCGTCGGGAGTCTCGACAAAGCCATGCGCGGCTAGCAAAGGAGTTCCCTGAGGGGTAGTCGCAGTGCTACGTGGAAGAGGGGTCGGACCAGGGGTAGTCACAGTGCTAGGACCGAGAGGATTTGGACCAGGGGTAGTCCTCGGGGTAGTCGCCTGAGAGGAATCAAAGTCCTCTGGAGTATATAGATCGTGAGCTCTCCTCCTGCAAGGCTGTCCGTACTCGTCGGATGAGCGACGTGATCCCATGTCTAACATAGACACAAATACGAAAACAAAAAACAAAAAACAAACATGAGCATTCTCATAGGCATAGGCATAGGCAAGAAGAAAGAAGAGGGAAAGGAAAGAGGGAAAGAAGAGGGAAAGGAAAGAGGGAAAGAAGAGGGAAAGATAAGAGGGAAAGAACATGTAAAGGAAAGAAAAGAATGAGAATGAGGAAATAGAGAATGAGAGAAGGGGGAAATAGAGAAGGGGAAAGAGATGAGGGAAAATAGAGAAGGAGAGAAGGGGGAAATAGAGTGGGAAATAGAGAATGAGCTTATGCAGAAATAGAGAATGAGCTTATGCTTCTCATAGTCTCTATTTCCGCATAAGCTCACGCATAAGCATGAGCTTATGCGGAAACTTAAGCATAAGCTCATGCTCATGCATGAGCATAAGCATGAGCTTATGCTTATGCTTATGCTTAAGCATAGGCATCGGAAATAGAGAAGGAGCTTATGCATAAAATAGAGAATGAGTTTCCGCATGCTTATGCTCATGCGGAAAAAGAGAAGGAGCTTATGCAGAAAAAGAGAAGGAGAGAAGCTTATGTGGAAACTCATTCTCTATTTCCGCATAAGCTCCTTCTCTTTTTCCGCATGAGCTTATGCTTATGCTCATGGGTGAGCATGAGCTTATGCTCATGTTTCCGCATATGCGAAAATAGAGAATGAGAGAAGCATAAGCTTCTCTCATTCTCTATTCTCATGCTTATGCTCATGCGGAAAAAGAGAAGGAGCTTATGCTCATGCAGAAAAAGAGAAAGAGCTTATGCGGAAAAAGAGAATGAGAGAAGCATAAGCTTCTCTCATTCTCTATTTCCGCATAAGCTTATGCGGAAACTTAAGCATAAGCTTATGCTCATGCATGAGCATAAGCATGAGCTTATGCTTATGCTTATGCTTATGCATGAGCATAAGCATAAGCATAAGCTCATGCTTATGCTCATGCGGAAAAAGAGAAGGAGCTTATGCTCATGCGGAAAAAGAGAAGGAGCTTATGCGGAAAAAAAGAAGGAGCTTATGCAGAAACTTACGCATAAGTTCATGCTCATGCATGAGCATAAGCATGAGCTTATGCTCATGCTAAAAAAGAGAAGGAGCTTATGTGGAAAAAGAGAAAGAGCTTATGCGGAAACATGCGGAAACTTACGCATAAGCTCATGCTCATGCATGAGCATAAGCATGAGCTTATGCTCATGCGGAAATAGAGAAGGAGCTTATGCTCATGCGGAAAAAGAGAAGGAGCTTATGCGGAAAAAGAGAAGGAGCTTAGAAAGAGCTTATGTGGAAAAAGAGAATGAGAGAAGCCTAAGCTTCTCTCATTCTCTATTTCCGCATAAGCTTATGCGGAAACTTACGCATAAGCTCATGCAAATGCATGAGCATAAGCATGAGCTTATGCTCATGCGGAAATAGAGAAGGAGCTTATGCTCATGCGGAAAAAGAGAAGGAGCTTATGCGGAAAAAGAGAAAGAGCTTATGCGGAAAAAGAGAATGAGAGAAGCCTAACTTATGCATAAGCTCTTTCTCTTTTTCCGCATAAGCTCCTTCTCTTTTTCCGCATAAGCTCCTTCTCTTTTTCTGCATGAGCATAAGCTCCTTCTCTATTTCCGCAGAAAAAGAGAAGCTTTGCTCATGCAGAAAAAGAGAAGGAGCTTATGCGGAAAAAGAGAAGGAGCTTATGCGGAAAAAGAGAAAGAGCTTATGCGGAAACTTACGCATAAGCTCATGCTCATGCGGAAATAGAGAAGGAGCTTATGCTCATGCGGAAAAAGAGAAGGAGCTTATGCGGAAAAAGAGAAAGAGCTTATGCAGAAACTTACGCATAAGCTCATGCTCATGCATGAGCATAAGCATGAGCTTATGCTTATGCTTATGCTTAAGCATAAGCTCATGCTTATGCTCATGCGGAAATAGAGAAGGAGCTTATGCTCATGCGGAAAAAGAGCTTATGCGAATGAGAGAAGGGGGAAATAGAGAAGGGGGAATGAGAGAAGCATAAGCATAAGAGAATAAGAGGGAAAGGAAATAGAGAATAAGAGGGAAAGGAAAGAGAGAAGGGAAAAGAGAGAGGGGGAAGGAGAGAAGGGGGAAAGAGAGAATAAGAGAAGAGGGAAAAAAGAGAAGGGGGAAAAAGGAGAAAAAGAGAAGGGGGAAGACAGAAACAGAGAGAGGGGAAGAGAGGGTTCCTACGCCCATCACTGCAGCTAGCTGCAGGCCAATGCAAATAACAAAAATATTAAATGGAAAGAAGAGGAAGCACTTACCTGTAAAAGTATGTCCTGCTCGGTGTAGTGGACTGGCCCCACAAAAGAGAGAGTATGTCCCGCTCGGTGTAGTGGACTGGCCCTACAAAAGAGAGAAAACAACCCATTTTTTCAAATAAGATGTTAGTGGAAAGAGGAGATCACAAAAGCAACTTCTTGAAAGGAGACAAGGAAAGAGAAGATTGAGGAGACAAGGAAAGGAGGAGATTGAGGAGACAAGGAGAAAGAGAAGGAAGAGAAATACAAGAAGAAGAGGTGAGTTTTCTTTCTTTCTTTCTTGAAATCTCGTTTTTTGTTTCAATCCTTTCAAATCAAGCATGAAAACTAGTTTACAACTTTAGCAATACAAGTAGAAACACTCACAAAACCAAAGCTAACAAACAAACAACCTACATTGTTGAAACAAACTCACCTCTTGAAGAACTTTCTTTCTGGAAACCAAAGAGGGAAAAAGGAGAGAGAGGGAGTACAAGAGGTAGGAGAAGGGTGAGGAGTGGAAAATAGAGTGGGAGGTTGCTTGGAATAGATGGGAGGTCGTCGAAAATAGGTGGGAGGAGATTTTGGGTTACTTACTTGAGAGATTAGGAATGGATTGAGCAAAACACCACGCGTTTCGGCGTTTCGGGTTTTAACCCACAGCGTCGCTATATAGCGACGCTTATTCGTCGCTATATAGCGACGTTTTTAATTTAAAGCGTCGCTATATAGCGACGTTTTATATTAAAAACGTCGCTATATAGCGATGGAACAGAGCGTCGCTATATAGCGACGCTTACTATTTATTTTTTTAATATGGCCTCCAGTGAAGCTCAAACATGCTATGCTTATAATTATCAATATCTCCTCTTACTATATAGCCTTACTATATAGGATTTTTTGTTTCAATCCTTACTATATAGCGACATCATTCTTTTTATATGGCCTCAAGAGAAGCTCAAATTAAACATGCTATGCTTATAATTGTCAATATCTCCTCTTCATGCTTATGTTGTGGTTTTATAAGTGTAGATGGAAGGGACGAGTGGAAGCTCATCCGATGATGCGCCAACGCCCGGGAGCATGAAGTGGCTTACGGAGAGGTTATATTGTCATTGCACTCATTGCAAGCGAGAAGTACGACATCAACGTCGTATTATCATGCGCCACTTGCGGATGTATGGGGAGGAGCCGGAACCAGTACCCCCCATTGGTGTTGCACATGTTGATGGATCATCGGTAAGTCAAAGCTATTTAAGTTCGCAATCTTATTGTATACCCGGAAATAGAAGATCTTATATTTACACGAATGAGCTTATGACAGGATGAGGAGGGTGACAAGGGTACACATATACCTTCTCACTTTCAACAAGACTATAGTCTCCCGGATGACGACGAGGGTATGGTCGACATGATGGATTCCATTTTTAGGGGCACTACATCCCACGTACACGTGATGTTAGAGTCTGAGGTCAAAATGCGAGAGTTGCAATCAACACAATTGTACGAGGGTGCTAGGATGTCTAAACTATGTGCTTGTCTCTCAATCTTGAATCTACAAGTACAGTATGGGTGGTCGGATACAAGTGTCTCGGCCTTAATGAGGTTAGCCCTTGCATTAATTTGACTCATTATTTGGATATTGTTTGTTTTGAGAATCATCATTTGGATAGTGTCTTTGTCATAGGTTGCTCCAGAAGATGTTGCCTGCACCAAATACCATGCCCGCATCAAGAGATGAAGCGAAAAAGATGCTAACAATGGTGGGTATGGATTATGATACCATCCATGCTTGCCGTAATGATTGTATTCTCTTTCGTCGTGAGCATGGAGATTTGGCTAGTTGTCCAAAGTGTGGGGAACAACGATATAGAGATGACTTGCAGGGTGAGAGGATACCGGTAAAGGTCTTAAGACACTTTCCCATCATTGCAAGAATACAACACATGTTTCAATGCAAATCCATAGCGGAGTTGATGACATGGCATGCATCTCATCGGTCCACTGATCACACATTGAGGATTCCCGTAGATTGTGTAGCTTGGAAGCACATAGATAATCAGTGGCCGGACTTTGCGAGAGAGCCACGCAACTTACATCTTGGGCTAGCCATGGACGGCGTGAATCCTTTCGGGTTACGCTCGACATCTTGGTCGACATGGCCCATAGTCATGGTGAATTACAATATCCCACCATGGCTAACAATAAAAAAGGGACACCTCATGCTTGCACTACTTGTGCCAGGAAAGTACAAGGCAAAAAACATGGACGTGTACATGGCACCTTTGATAGAGGAGTTACAGATATTATGGAGAGGAGTGCAGGTCTTTGATATTTCCAGAGCTCCTAGGCATACCAATGATATTTTGGTCAGGGGTATCTTGATGTGGACCATGCACAACTACCCAGGATATGGAGAGTGCATAGGTACATGGTTATGTCTTTACATGTACAATGAGGGATTATGCTTTTTTTACTCTCTTTTGCACGCATGTCTTGTACTAACATATTCATGTTACAAGTGGGTACCATGCTTGTCCTGTTTGTGGACCCGCTCTGAAATCGCTTGCACGCTACTCCAAACATATGAGGAAAAATGTTTATGAAGGTCATGCTCGATACCTTCCGCTCGACCATCTCGCACGTGGAGGTCAGCTTGATCCACCACCATCATATTTGAAAGCAAGTGATTGGATTCAAGCTTGGAGGGAGAATGGAGAGGAACCTCCTCCTGGTATGAAGAGGCTATCGATCTTTCACGAGCTTCCTTATTGGGGTCAGTTACAAATCAATCATCTCTTGGATCCCATGCATATCTTTAAGAATGTGGGGGCTACCATTTGGGCACACTTGGTTGGTTCCAAGGACTCGCGAGGAGTGCGAGAAGACTTGCGTGCTATGAATAGGATGTCTCATTTGTGGCCCCAAGTGCATGCTTCAGGAAAAGTTGTCCTCCCGAAAGCAACGTGGATCCTCTCTACAAGGGAGGAGGCAGCGATCAAGGCAAACATTGCCTCTTTTTAAACATCGACAGGGTACATGCGTTGCTTGAAAGGAGCATTTTCAAAGGACGATAAGCTTAGTGGCCTCAAGTCCCATGATTGGCACAAGGTCTTACAGGTATTCTAAGTAGAATTAGTGTATCGATAATAGTGATGCATTAGCGTAATTATTATTATGTTATATTGTTGACATGATTTCATTGTTGCTTCGATAGTTCATCCTTCCAATTACAATAAAAGGGTGCTTACAAGAAGATGTTAGAAACGCTATATTCAAGATCTGTGGTATTGTGAGGTATGCTTACTATCAATTCGCATTATGTATTTTCTTCATGGACATGTGAAATAGGTGGATATCTCAAATATCTTACATATGCATGGACATGTGAAATAGGTGGATATCTCAAAAAGAGATCTCTATATCGAGCATCGAGAAGGCTAGGGTGGAATCCATCGAAGCCGTATGCTTGCTTGAGAAGCACTTTCCCTCAAGCATTATGACAACTCAAGTCCACTTGCTTGTGCACATAGTTGATGAGGTGGCTATAGCAGGTACCGTTCATAATCGATGGATGTTTTTTCTCGAGTGGTTTATGAAAACTTTAAAGGGGTTTGTAAGACAAAGAGCAAGACCAGAAGAAAGCATGGCAGAGGGATGGCTTGTGCAAGAGTCATTAGTATATATCACAGAGTTTCTTGCATCCACGGATCCTGATATGCCGCAAGCTTGTTGGCACAACAAGGATGATGATCGCATCATTGGCGACGTCCCCCAAGGAAAAGGGATTGAAAGAAAGATGAGCAAAGAGCAAATGGAGAAATTCAATAAGTTTTGTATCCTCAATAGCCCTGAGATACAGAAGTGGATTGAGAGATATGAAGTGGCCAAAGCAAAAAGAATAAATGCAAGGACGAGATTCAGACTAATGTACAGGCGATCACAACCATATCCATGAGATCTGGCTCTTCTCCCTACTCACATGTCACTTGATTGGCTACAACTAGCTGTACGTAAAGCCGAACGTGATGGAGAGACATTAAACGAGCGCGAGCGGGAGTTATCATCTGGATGTATGGTGCATGTAAGTTTCCTATCTCTTGACGTAATTAAGTAATTATTTGTGGCAATATATGCTATAAAATAGGTGCATCTTCATTGTTTTAATGATGCTCTTTTACAGTACAAAAAGTACAATGCATTATGGTTATATGGATGACATTTTCGCGTGGAACGCATTGATTCAAAGAGAGTCACGTATGATTGTGGAGTCATGGCTAACTTCACACAAGATAGCCGAGCAAGTGCTTCGGATACCAATCTTCTCTCCTCATAGTTGGATTATTGTGGAACCATATGCGACATCTATGAAATTGATTTCAGATGATTTACTATTTTCATTCTTGATGTAAAATGGTTTAGAACTACTTACAACGGTCCCCATGCGACAGTGAGAAAAGATAGTAGCGGTCTCTTTGCAATAGACTCCACCAAACATTGGACCGATGAAAGTGATACTTTTGTTCTTCCTGAGCACTGTGAGCAGGTGCATACTAATGATTTAATTAGTCGAAGCTTTCGTTTTTAAAGTCCATTGATATATATATAATTGACAACATTTGGCACGCGATTTTTCATCTTCAATATAGGTGGTTTTTCATCCGGATCGTTCTGATCCAAGATGGTGGTACGTGATCCAAGTTGCACCACGAAGTAAGTAGATTTTTGAAGATCGAGATGTGGATATGGAGATGCCACTACCAATGCCGGATCCAATTGATGAATCTAGCGAAGAAGATGTAGATCACCATATGAGGCAAGAGGAAGATGCGCATAATGACATCGCACGGGAGGAGGATGGAGATCACGATATTGACGAGGAAGACAACAATCATCAAGATCAATCACCACACTTAAGCTTTATTGAAGAAGATGATCAAATACTTTTAGGTGAACGTACGATACTAGAGTACGATGATGATATAGGAGATCAACTCGGTATAGAGTTGGAGATAGACTTGCTTGGCGCCTTAGACTTGGCTCAAGATGAAACAGTTGATGTAAATGCTCTTATTTGATTTTTCTCATCTCAAACTTGGACATGAATATATGAGCTTCAAAGGCTTGATGTACATGCTCTCATTTTTTAATTCTCTATGAGCTCAAACATGTATGAAAATTTAAAAAATTTTGTCATTGGAAAAAAATAATTTTTAAGGCCTTTAAAAAAAAAAAAATCTCTCTGTAAAACGTCGCTATAATATTTTGTCTCAGTGTCGCTATATAGCGACTTTTAATAACGTCGCTATATAGCAACTTTTGGCAAAAGTCGCTATATAGCGACGATTTACGAAACCCGATTTTTATACCGACGATTAACGCTAAGCGGGCGCTAATCGTCGGTACATAAACGTCGCAATAGGATGCGTGTGTAGTAGTGCTGCCCGCAAATTTTTTGTTGTTTCTGTGCTGCATTTTGTATTATCACTGGTATTCTATGTCGCATGACTAGTCCAAACTTCCCTACCTTTGCAACGATGGGTAAGATGGTGATGATTATGATGAGGCAACTGTAGATGCATTGGGTGATGTTCCAATCCATGCCAGAGATAATCTTTGGCCCTCACTCGCTTCTGGATCGTGCTGGTAGCGACCGTCCTCAGAGCTTTCGCAAAGCCTCAAACGGACCACTTCGACTCGGTTTGGACAGCAACCGATCCACAAGGAACTTTGAGACGTTCTTTGTATAGGAAAAAAAGAGGATTCTCTATATCATTTACTAGTTTGAAATGAACATAACTAGTAAGAGTGCAAACTAGAGAAAATGGAACACTTCCTAGTTACCTTATCTAGGGAATCAATCAAAAAACTCCCTATGCAAGTCAATGCAGGGAATCTAGATAGTGAAATTCATTAGTAATTCCCTACATAGTCTAACTAGGAAATGTTCCATTTTCCCTAGTTTGCACACTTCCTAGTTATAGTCTAGTAAATGATATAGAGAATCCTCTTTTTCTTTGTAAGACAAACTAGGAAATGCCCCATTTTTCATAGTTTGCAAACTTCCTGGTTATGAACTAGTAAACAATATTGAGAATCTTCTATTTCCCTATATAGGGAGAATGTGAAGTAAGTGATTTTGTCTCAGTTATATCATTTAAGAAATGAAGCACTCATGTTTCACATTTTTATATGTAGCAATTTGAGCTTTTAAAGTACCTAGAGCAATAAGCAATTGTTACTATAATTACCTTAACTCACATTATCTACACTAAGATTCAACAAAACCATAAAAAAGATTATGGAGTTCTCTTTAATATTTTTACAAATAATAAGAAGGTAAAAAGTCCATTCGTTATTACAATATTCAAAAGAAAAAGCAAAAAACTTATACTATAAGAAATATAAGACAACCAAAGAGAGCTAAAAGAGTTCTACATAACAATTTGAAGACTTATTTGAGTCAAGCTAAATGTCATATCAAAATCTCTATATCTTCTAAACTAAGCACATCAGATTTTTCCATGAATCTAACTTTTTGACTTTCAATAAGCCAATGCACAATGTCCCTTATCATAATGTTACTGGCTAGTTTCTTGATGTTTGTAGAGTACTGTTTGAAGCTACTCTCCATCTTTTTAAGCTTCACATATGTACTTTTTAAGGAAAAGTACATATCATGAATTGTGTGGACTCCCATGTATTTCAAAAGTATCATCTCCATATTTTCCTCTGAAATGTCATCCACCTGAGGGCATAATAACAAAACAAGTGACAATATATTAACAAAATCGAAGCAAATGATTTAAATAATCAAGCCTAATGTAAAAGGCTGTTACATACTCTTTTATACTCGCTTGAAACCGTAGTCACCTCCATGTCTGTACCTTGAATATCTTTTAAGTTCTAATTCAAATAAAAATTTGAGATTAAAATCAAGGTATAAAGACTTCAAATCATAGAAAATAAATTCTAAATATAAGAATACCTTGCATCTCTTTCCTTGGGATTTATCACTTCTTTGCACGGTCTTCTGTTCTAAGTGATCTCTCATTTTTTCACTCACCTATGAATGATAAAAAACAAGTACTGTTAATGCCATTCGAAAGAATTATGTAAAGAATACAAGCATACAAAGTACTTGCTTTACTTTTAAAGGGTATTGCATAAACGAACACTTTTACCTTTCTCTTTCGTTCACTTTTTCTAGATATTTCATTCGTAGAATCAATCACATTCGATATTGGATCGCAAAAATATGACAAAATTAAATTAAAACTTGTCTAAAAATAAGATGCTGATCACAATTGAATCAAAGAAAATAGCTTCAATCATAAGCATATCTAAAAGATACAGGCAATTCATACCTTATCTTCATTTGTAGTGATGCCACCATGAAGCATCTTAGAAAATGTCATCTCATTCATATCAGCATTCAATTCACCATAAGAATCCTGATATAAAATATTTAAGATAGATGAATTGTGAATAACTAAATGGTTAATAATACTTTTTCATAATAGAAGAAAACTCATGATTGAAACTTACACACCTGATCAGAGTGATAATACTCAAACCCTTCGAATCTCTTCGCCATGAACTTATCTATCTACACAAAAGAACATATGATTTTATTAAAGAAAACATTTTATATTCTTTATAAAAGTAAAAACATATCTTTTATTGGAAATGCTTCAACAACCTCAGATGTTGGACATCCTTGTCCATAAAATTCTCCTCCAATAGAAACTGAATTTCCAATAGACTGCCAATGAATTGAATAATCCAAGTAACATGTCACATAAATTACACGAAAAAGTATAATTTTTTACTAAAAGTAGAGAACCATTCAAGGTATTAATATAAACATACCTTCTCTGAAATTGGATTACGTGGAGACTCGTCAATACAAGGAGTAGTTGCTTGAGGCTCCATATATCTCTAAAAAGTTTCAAATAGACATACAAAATGTTATTAAACTCTTATATATCACTTTAAAATCCAAAGGAATGAGAACTTAGTTCAATTGGTATACGATATTCTTATTTTTCTTGGAAAAACATATCTTTCAAATGCGTCAACAACTTAAGATATTGAATATCCTTGTTCATGAAATTCCCCTCTAATAGAAATAGAATCTCCAATAGACTGCTAAAGAGTTAAATAATCCAAGTAAGAAGTTATTAAACTCTTATATATCACTTTAAAATCCAAAGGAATGAGAACTTAGTTCAATTGGTATACGATATTCTTATTTTTCTTGGAAAAATATATCTTTCAAATGCGTCAACAACTTGAGATATTGAATATCCTTGTTCATGAAATTCCCCTCTAATAGAAATAGAATCTCCAATAGACTGCTAAAGAGTTAAATAATCCAAGTAAGAAGTGGCACAAATTATGCAAATAAATACAAAATTTTTACTTCATGCTAGAGAACCATTAAATGTATTGAACATACCTTCTCTGAAATTGGATTACATGGAGACTCGTCAATACAAGGAGTAGTTGCTTGAGGCTCCATATATCTCTAAAAAGTTTCAAATAGACATACAAAATTTTATTAAACTCTTATATATCACTTTAAAATCCAAAGGAATGAGAACTTAGTTCAATTGGTATACGATATTCTTATTTTTTCTTGGAAAAACATATCTTTCAAATGCGTCAACAACCTGAGATGTTGAATATCCTTGTTCATGAAATTCCCCTCTAATGGAAATAGAATCTCTAATAGATTGCTAAAGAGTTAAATAATCCAAGTAAGAAGTGGCACAAATTATGCAAATAAATACAAAATTTTTACTTCATGCTAGAGAACCATTAAATGTATTGAACATACCTTCTTTGAAATTGAATTATGTAGAGACTTGTCAATACAAGGACTAGTTGCTTCATGCTCTAGATTTCTCTGAACTTTGCTCATTTCGTCCTTTAAAACACAATAGAATACACTGACTAGATCATATCTATATTACAAATATACAGTTTTATAAAATATCACATAATTCAAAAGCCAACTCACATTATTTACAAGGGTCCTCTTCTTCGAGTATTTCCTGCTAGACTGCTTTGAGGAGATCCACCACCTGTATATATCTTCCTCTCTCCAGCTATATTCAACTCCACTAAACTTTAGAGGCACTATCTCATGATGACGCTCATGGATGATGCCTTTAATATGCTGTTGTTCTTCCTTTTTATGCCGTAGATCTATAACAGTCTCTATTCCCTCGAACCACCTTCGTACACAACGGTAGTTTTCTAACAATAGAGAATGCTGGTCTCTGAAGCACTTTTCTAGGAGCTCTTTCCCATATAGCTTGTTCTTATCCCTACTATTCATTTTGGGTGGTTTAAACACCTCATCATATGTAGGTGTAAAACTTGCCCCTGAGATCGGAGGAACAGAAACTTGAGATTTATCTTGCAAAGAGAGACGCTCCTTATTCTCTTTGAAGGACACATCCTTTGATGCATCTCCCATAGGCATTTTCCCTATATAAAAACCATACATGCCATATATTCAGCCACCTAGATTCTCCAAGTGCATAACATACATGCTTACAAATCAGCCCCTTCTTTCTCTAAATGCAACGAATACAGCCCATAAATTCATAAAAATTCAGCCTTCTCCCTTAAATCCAAATGCGTAAATTCAGCCTTCTCTCTTAAATCCAAGTGCATAAAGTCAGCCCCCTCCCTTACATCCAAAAGCATAACATACATGCTTACAAATGCATAACATACACGCTTACAGTCAGCCACCTTTTTTCTCCAAATGCATAACATACATGCTTACAAAATCAGCATAACATACATGCATAACATACATGTTCAACCCCTTCTTTCTCAAAATGCATAACATAAATCCAACAAAAAATGACATACCTTTAATTGAACTAACCACGGAATCCATGAGTCCAAGGAAACTTGCATCTTCACTCATCATTTTCTTTAGTAGCACTGCCATGTCCATGTTGTTGTTAGCCATCTTGATCCTGCATAACATAAGCATAAAAAAGTATAGTTATTGTTAGTATCAAATAAAAACACACAAAATAGAAATAGATGTAAAGGAAATCAAATACAAATACGTACCAAATCTGTTTTCGAATTCCTTGAATGATGTTAACTTCATGTATCCTAGCTACATGCCTAAGATTGCCACATGATAGGAACTATCTTGGCTTTGCCCTGAACTACCATGTTCTTTGTCTTGATAACATTCCATGTCTCTTTGACAGACACACAAAACCACCAATCCTTCCATTCGTTGTCTTCCATCGAGACCTTCCATCTCTTTTCCTCAGGGTGAACCAGCATTAGCCATGCTACTTTAACTTGATTTAGCATGTGATCCACATCTCTGACAACGGCATAGTTGAGATCATTTGGTGAGCATATTGTATCAAGATAAGACTTCAATAAAACAATATCATTCTCCTCTAGCCAAGGAGGAATACATCCAATGCAACCAGGCTGGATTAAATTTGTTCTCAATCCTAAATCTTTTGTCTCATATGCAATGATACCACCTCCATGCTGTAGAGAAATAAACTTATGCAATAAAGAACTAATTGGCCTTATATAATTCCAGGTGTATGGCAAATATGCATTTTGTAGGACACTCATGTTGAGATATCAAGCTCTACCCCCGATATATCTCTTGGATGACTATCATTTATGTCACCGCCTATGTTAGTTGTACTCGTGGTGTAGTTAGACTACCACGTATGTTTTTGGTTTGGGTTCACATATGAACCACGTATTCTAGGGTTTGACATATAGGGTATTTCCCTCTTCTATTGTATTGTTGTTGTGTGCAAAAGTGAAGAAAGGCTTCACCCTCTAACCTTGTGTCCTCTCTCTTTTGTGTGTTGTGAAGAAAGCTGAACTTGAGTCTCCTATCTCTCTCCCTTATTCTTTACATGGTATCAGAGCCTTGTTCGTGGTAAGGAGCTCAAGAAAGCAAGCCAAGTTTGTGGTGTCCTGGTAAGAGGACCAGTGTAGCTTTCCTATTTCGAGTTTGGGAGAAAATCTCTGCAGGTAGCACAGCCAGAAGTGCAGAAGTGCACTGTTTCAGATTGAGAGGCCCTTCGCGGTGTGGCGAGAGCACAGTATATGCTGCGGGTGAGGGCGAAGCCCTTGGTGACTTTATTTTTTGATTTGAGGCCGTTTTGGGGCCCATTTTGAATGTGGAAGTTCTTCACAGGCACTCAGAAAGAGGCCCTGTTTTTCGCTGTGCGACCACTGCGCGGCTAGTCGGTGGAAAGGTGCCACAGAAATTGCATCGTATGCCTGTGTGCAGAGATATTGGGAGTTGCAGATTTATGCCTGTTGCCTGTTGATGCAAAATCGTCACTAGGAAGTGACTGTGTGGTGAAATACCACTTTCGTCAGTGTTGCAGATCTGCCCCTGTGAGGCTTTTTGCAAAAGTTTTGCTATTTGCCCTTGTGAGGCATTTGCTGTGTTTACAGGTTGCTGTTGCAATTCGTGATTTGTAAAATGTCTGAGAATCTGTCTACCATTGTCAGTGAGAAGCTTGACAAGAACAACTTCCAAGCATGGAAGTTCAGGATGACAAACTTCCTTATGGGAAAGGGAGTTTGGGAGTACATCAGTGGTGAAAATGCAGAACCAGTTTTGGGTGCTACTCCCACTCCTGCTGAATTGAAGGCCTTTAAAGAATGGCATGAAAAATCCAGAAAATGCTTGTATTGGCTGTCTGTTAGCATTTCAGATTCTATGATTGTGCATATACAGGATGTAGAGACGCCTAAGGAGGCATGGGATACATTGGTGAAGCTGTATAGCACAAATACCAAAGCACGAAAGATGCAGCTAAAGCAGGAGTTGCACAATGTGCAAAGGAAAAATCTGAATATAAATGAGTATTCCTTGAAGGTGAAAGGCCTTGTAGATTCTCTTGCCTCCATTGGAGCACCTGTTGATGATGAGGACTTAGTGTCCGTGACCTTGAATGGTCTTGGGAAAGATTATGCACAGTTTCGGACATCCATTGGAGTCCGTGAAACATTTCCTGATTTTCAGGAACTTATTGCTCTCTTGCTGAGTGAAGAGCAAAGGAATGGTGGTTCAGCCACCTCAACTTCTCAAGAGACTGCTTTCTACTCGAATACAGGTAGAGGCAGGGGTAGAGGAAGAGGCCGTTTTGGTGGCCGTGCAGGAAATCAGAACCAACAGCAACAACAGGAAAACCAGTCCTATGGAGGAGGACGTGGTAGTTCTAGAGGCAGGGGGAGCCAAAGAGGCCGTGGTTCATGGCAAAGGAACCAGCAAGTAAATAGCAGCACAGAATGCTATTATTGTGGAAAGCCTGGACACAAGGAGAATACATGCTATAAAGAGCAGAATGACATCAAAAGTGGGAAGTTGCAGCAAAGCAACTATGCATCATCAAGTGGGCATGGTGACGACAGAAATGAGCACCTTTTTGTGATGCAGCATATGGTTAACTCCATGTCAGGAGATGCTGCAGCTTGCAATGATGTTTGGTATGTTGATTCAGGTGCCTCTAACCACATGACCAGTCATGGTGAGTGGTTTCATGATGTTAGAAATTTGGATAAGCCAGGTTATGTTGAAACAGGTGATGATACTGCGCACCCAATTACGCAGGTTGGTAAAGTGCCATTGGCTATGCAGGATGGCAAAACAAAGTACTTGGCAGATGTACTTCATGTTCCAAAAATCACTAAGAACCTGGTTTCAGTTGGCCAGATGGTTGAGCAAGGTTTGCAAGTTAGATTTAATCCTGATGGATGCTTTGTTGAGGACTTGAAAAATAAGTGCCGCTTGGTTGCGAAAGGCAACAAAAATGGCAGAATGTTCACCTTGGATGTTGATATGCCTGAGGTGAAAGCAGCTATGTTTGCGCATGGGAGAGGTGTCATTGCAGATATTGAGATATGGCACAAGCGCATTGGGCACGTGAATATACAAAGGCTGAAATCTATGCAAACGAAAAACATTGTTGCAGGTTTGCCTAAATTCAGAGTTGAGGGAATGCAAAAGGTATGTGAAGCATGCCAAATGGGTAAGCAGGCCAGACATGCATTTCCTAAAAATGCTAAGGTGAGCAGAAGACCTTTGGAAGTGATCCATTCAGATGTTTGGACAACCAAAGCTGCTTCTATTGGTGGATGCCATTATTATGTGACGTTTATTGATGACTACACAAGGAAGGTGTGGATTTATTTTATGAAGCACAAAAGTGAAGTGTTCAGCCATTTCAAGGCTTTTAAGGCCATGGTTGAAAAAGAGAAAGGTGTGCATATTAAAGTGCTAAGATCTGATGGAGGGGGAGAGTACTTTTCAGAAGAATTTTGTGAATATCTGAAAGAACAGGGAATTCAAAGGAAGTACTCATGCAGGTCTACCCCTCAGCAGAATGGGGTTGCAGAAAGGAAGAACAGGCATATTGCAGAAGTAGGACGGGCGATCCTAAATGAGAAAAACATGCCTGATTATTTTTGGGCTGAAGCAGTAGCAACTGCTGTTTATATTATGAACAGAACCCCCACTGCAGCTGTCCATGGCATGACGCCTGAAGAAATGTATACAGGCCAAAAACCAGATATTTCTCACTTGAAGGTATTTGGTTGCATAGCTTATGTTCATGTTCCTGATGAGAAGAGAACAAAGCTGGATCCAAAGGCAGAAAAATGCATCTTTATTGGATATGCTCAGCACCAGAAAGGGTATCGCTGTTATAACCCTTCCACCCGCAAAATGCAAGTGAGCAGAGATGTTGTTTTTGATGAAATGAGCAACTGGTATGCACCAACTGTTATGGTAGGAGATGCAGATGCAGGAAATGGGAATGCTGCAATAAATGCAGAGCAGCAATCTCAAGCCTTGAGTGGACCCAGAGAGTCCTCTACTAGTGGATCTAATGCATGGACAGGGAGATTGAGATCTAGTGAATCGTCACATGGCAGTCCTGATAGTGTTGTGCAGATATCACATAAGGGAAAAGAAAAAGTAGACAATGCTCCAGTGTTTGATGTGTCTGCTGGTAGCTCTCATGTTGATGGAGAGTCAAGTGGCTCTGAAATGAGCCTTGATGAGGAACTTGGGATTCCTTCTATTGTTACACCTGGTGCAAGGAAAAGCAGGCATGATTTAAAGACTCCTGCAACTGATCCAGTTGTACGGAGGTCCACTCGCATTAAGTATCCAGTTGACAGGCTGAGATATGATGGGTATACAACACATCACTACGCTTATATGGTCAAGGTTCTAGAGGAGCCAGAGCCCACATGTTTTGAGGATGCAGCAGGGCATAAAAATTGGGAAGCAGCTATGGATGAAGAGATGGCTGCCTTGGATGCAAACCACACTTGGGATTTGATGCCTTTGCCTCATGATAAGATGGCTATTGGCTGCAAGTGGGTTTACAAAGTAAAGCACAATGCTAATGGGTTTGTTAGCAGGTACAAGGCAAGATTGGTTGCCAAAGGTTTTGCGCAGACATATGGAATTGACTATGAGGAAACTTTCAGCCCAGTTGCAAGGATGGCAACCGTGAGAGTAGTAATTGCTATGGCTGCTGCAAAGGGATGGTCTTTGCATCAGATGGATGTGAAAAATGCCTTCTTGCATGGTGATTTGCAGGAAGAGGTTTATATGATGCAGCCAGAAGGTTATGAGGATAATTCACACCCCGATTTTGTATGCAGGTTACGCAAAGCCTTGTATGGCTTAAAACAGGCGCCGAGGGCATGGTCAGACAAGATAGGGCAATATCTTGTCACTATTGGATTTCAGATTTTTCACTTTATGTGAAAAGGACAAACAGAGGGATTGTGCTTATAGTCATCTATGTTGATGACTTGATTATTACAGGTGATAGTGATGCAGACATTAATGAAGTGAAGCTGTTGTTGAAGCAGAAATTTGAGATAAAGGATTTGGGAGAGCTGCGTTACTTCTTGGGCATTGAGGTTATTAGATCCGCGAGTGGGATATGGCTGTTGCAAAGGCAATACGGTTTGGACATGCTGTCCAAATATGGGATGACAGGCTGTAAGCCTATTTCTATTCCATTGGAGCAGAATGTGAAGCTCAATGCAGAGACAGGTGAGCTTCTTGAAGATATTACTATGTACAGGCGCATAGTAGGCAGCTTGATTTACATGACTATAACCAGACCAGATTTGAGCTATGCTGTGGGGCTGGTGAGTCAGTTTATGCAGGCACCGAAGAAGCCACATTTGGATGCGGCTAGGCGCATATTGCGGTATGTGAAGTCCACATTGCATTATGGACTGTTTTATGAAGCTGGGTGTGCATTACAGGTACATGGATACACAGATGCTGACTGGGCTGGTAGTGTCTCAGACAGGAGATCTACTAGTGGTTTTATGTTTTCCCTTGGGAGTGGTGCCATCAGTTGGAGCAGCAAGAAGCAGCCAACAGTTGCCTTGTCGAGCACAGAGGCTGAGTACAGGGGTGCAGCAATGGCTGCATGTGAGGTAGCTTGGTTACGGAAGCTACTTGCAGATATGGGACAGTCAATTCATGCAGCAGTTGTCATTCATTGTGACAACATTAGCAGCATCATGCTTGCTAATAACCCAGTTTATCATGCTAGAACGAAGCACATTGAGGTGCATTATCACTTTGTGAGAGAGAAGGTTCTAGCTGGTGAGATTGATCTTGTCTATGTCAGCACTGAGGAGCAGGTGGCTGATATTTTTACGAAGGCATTGGGTACCGAGAAGCTTCGCAGATTTAGGAGCTTGCTTGGTGTACGTGAGATGGATTTGAGCTTGAGGGGGAGTGTTGAGATATCAAGCTCTACCCCCGATATATCTCCTGGATGACTATCATTTATGTCACCGCCTATGTTAGTTGTACTCGTGGTGTAGTTAGACTACCACGTATGTTTTTGGTTTGGGTTCACATATGAACCACGTATTCTAGGGTTTGACATATAGGGTATTTCCCTCTTCTATTGTATTGTTGTTGTGTGCAAAAGTGAAGAAAGGCTTCACCCTCCAACCTTGTGTCCTCTCTCTTTTGTGTGTTGTGAAGAAAGCTGAACTTGAGTCTCCTATCTCTCTCCCTTATTCTTTACAACTCATGCCAGTGGTGCCTTCAACATCTAATCTTTCATATCCTCTTTCAACAACAATGCGTTGCCTATAGTAGTGTGCTTCAAAGAATAGTTGCATGTCACCATTATGCTGAAAGGAAAAAAACGATGCTATACACGCTTTCCAGTGTCCCACACTAGAGACTAATGTTGCATCCTCTTTAGACTTTATGATAACCTTATCTTCAATCTTATAAACCTCACCCTTGAACATAATTTTCTTGTATTCTGTTACTCTCTCAATCCCGAATTGAAGATTTTGCTCTACATACCTTCTTTCCTCACTTGTTGCGTATCTAACTTTTGGCTTCTTTCTTGCTATTACAATACCCTGTTGGCCAATGACTCTTTGGCAAGGATAGTCTTTCGCATGCAATGTGGCTAAACTCCATAAATGTTTCGCTTTTTCAATGGATGATACATGTATCAATCCTAATGAATGCCATTGAGGACAGTCATAACATCCATGTTTATCAACTAAATATCCATCTGGGACTGAAAGAACTCCATGAAACTCTTTCAACATCCTTTGATGAGGAAACAACCTATCAGCATCTTCTTGAATATGTAGAAAGACCCATGTGAAAAATTTCCTTCACTGATAGTTTGCATATGAAATCTCATTGTCATTGTTTGTTTTGATGCTAGCATATGTTGAGACCATATGCTCATATATGTAGCACCAAAACCCATCGTGGCTGCCATGTCACAAAATATCATCAAGAAATTCTTCGAAACCTGCAACATGCTCTAATGGAGCTGAGTTTCTTCCAATCCACTCTTCTGATCTTACTCTCCAAGAAGCAAGCAATACCCTCAGAGTGTTTATGTCTTCTTGAGACTAGCCATTACTTCTAGTATACTTATAAAAGGCATGAGCAATATCTATGATCAAGAGACCCAAATCATAGAATTTCTTAGGAATACCTTGGACTTCACTCAGGACATAAGGAAGACACCATTGTACGAACTTTTGTGTTTCCTCTGCCTTGTAACTCTCAAAATACTTGCTAGGAAACCTTGGCCATCGACCATATCGGATGGAATAAGGTGTGGCCAATGTCATTCTATGAGTTGCTTCATCGATTTCTTTCTTCACTCTATTATCCATATCTCTCATTAAAGAGCTCATGTACTTTGAAAACAAATTCAATGCTAGTATGTGCATACAATCGTACACAAGATCAAGAGATAAATCGAACCCATAAAGATCATATAATCTCCATAGACATGATCTACCTGAAAGACTAGCCTCTTTGAGAATGTCTTCACGTTGTGTTTGAGTGCTTGCTCGCTCTGCAAGAAGCAAGTCTCTCAACATATCTTTTGTGGACCTCTTGGCTGGAGCATATCTGAATTGGAATCTATTTTGGTCATAAACGTATCGACTTGATCCTTCACATTCTAAAGTAGCTATAGGTTTGTCTCTACGACAAAAAGCTTGGCCACCATCTTTAAAACCTCCAATCTTACATTGAGCTGGATGATCACCAGTCACCATCATAAGCATAGCACGTGCTTTGAAGGTTTGGGAAAAAGAGCTATCATGCCCAAAAATTAAAGGCATTGGATAATTGAAATCTATATCAATTCCATCTATGAACTTAAACATGAGCTTTATATTATACATTTAAAAACAAAAGCATTGTAACAATCGTAGAATTAAACACGAGCTTTATATTTATATACATTTTAAAACTAAATCTGTTCCAATCTACTTTGAAATTACATGCCTATTTTAAAATTACTTTAAAATTAAGGAAAAGTAAAGGCACACATGTAATTGCAAAGGTTTACTTTAGCATGATAGGCATAGAAGCATAGGCATGCCTTCACATAAGCATAATTTCAAGACAAGCATAGGCATATAAGCATTCACATTGGCATAGAAACATAGACATGCATAGGCAAATAGGCATAGGCATAGATACATAGGCATAGAAGCATAGGCATGCCTTCACATAAGCATAATTTCTAGACAAGCATAGGCATATAAGCATTCACATTGGCATAGAAACATAGACATGCATAGGCAAATAGGCATTCACATAAAGCATGTAGAGACATAAGCAAATATAGGCATACATAAACTTAAAGAATAGGCATACATAAAGCATAGACATAGGCATACATAAACTTAAAGAATAGGCATAAAGCAAATATGCATAGGCAAATAGGCAAATAGGCATAGGCATTCACATAGGCATAGGCAAATAGGCATTCACATAGGTACTAAATTAAGGAAAAGTAAAGGCACGCATGTAATTGCAAAGGTTTACTTTAGCATGATAGGCATAGAAGCATAGGCATGCCTTCACATAAGCATAATTTCCAGACAAGCATAGGCATATAAGCATTCACATTGGCATAGAAACATAGGCAAATAGAAGCATAGGCAAATAGGCATTCACATAAAGCATATAGAGACATAAGCAAGCGTAGACTAGCACATATAGAAACATAGGCAATGGCATTCACATAAAGCATAAAGCAAATAGAAGCATAGGCAAATATAAGGCATAGGCATAAAGCATATAGACATATAGAAGCATAGGCAAACAGGCATAAAGCATAAAGTAGGCATTCACATAAGCATATAGACATATAGAAGCATAGACATAGGCATACATAAACTTAAAGAATAGGCATAAAGCAAATATGCATAGGCAAATAGGCACGCATGTAATTGCAAAGGTTTACTTTAGCATGATAGGCATAGAAGCATAGGCATGCCTTCACATAAGCATAATTTCCAGACAAGCATAGGCATATAAGCATTCACATTGGCATAGAAACATAGGCATAGAAGCATAGGCATGCCTTCACATAAGCATAATTTCCAGACAAGCATAGGCATATAAGCATTCACATTGGCATAGAAACATAGACATGCATAGGCAAATAGAAGCATAGGCAAATAGGCATTCACATAAAGCATGTAGAGACATAAGCAAATATAGGCATAGGCATACATAAACTTAAAGAATAGGCATACATAAAGCATAGACATAGGCATACATAAACTTAAAGAATAGGCATAAAGCAAATATGCATAGGCAAATATTTTGCGACATGGCAGCCACGATGGGTTTTGGTGCTACATATATGAGCGTATGGTCTTAACATATGCTAGCATCAAAACAAACAATAAGGACAATGAGATTTCATATGCAAACTATCATCGAAGGAAACTTTTCACATGGGTCTTTCTACATATTCAAGAAGATGCTAATAGGTTGTTTCCTCATCAAAGGATGTTGAAAGAGTTTCATGGAGTTCTTTCAGTCCCAGATGGATATTTAGTGGATAAACATGGATGTTATGACTGTCCTCAATGGCATTCATTAGGATTGATACATGTATCATCCATTGAAAAAGTGAAACATTTATGGAGTTTAGCCACATTGCATGCGAAAGACTATCCTTGCCAAAGAGTCATTGGCCAAAAGGGTATTGTAATAGCAAGAAAGAAGCCAAAAGTTAGATACGCAACAAGTGAGGAAAGAAGGTACGTAGAGCAAAATCTTCAATTCGGGATTGAGAGAGTAACACAATACAAGAAAATTATGTTCAAGGGTGAGGTTTATAAGATTGAAGATAAGGTTATCATAAAGTCTGAAGAGGATGCAACATTAGTCTCTAGTGTGGGACACCGGAAAGCGTATATAGCATCGTTTTTTTCCTTTCAGCATAATGGTGACATGCAACTATTCTTTGGAGCACACTACTATAGGCAACGCATTGTTGTTGAAAGAGAATATGAAAGATTAGATGTTGATGGCACCACTGGCATGAGTAAATGTACAAGCATATTATAGAAATATTGAAGCATACACATAGGCAAAACATGATTAGGCATATACAAATTTATGGCAACATCTTTGACAGGATTTGTGGCATGGGAGGCATATATATTAAGAGATAGGATTACTTTAGGATAGAAATTAAAATGGGGGTTAATGCTAGAACATTCCTCAGTAAATGGATCGAATTCGTGTATACTAACCTGGAAATTGCTGCCCAAGGTGTGTCGCAATCGACCTGTTGGGAGTTGACCTGAGAATGTATACAAACGTATGCCCCGGCCGCGAGCTGCTTCGAATGGTGCACAGCAGCTAGTATACTTATGTACATATATATCACCCTTTTAAATTAAGCCTCCATGCCCAATCAAGTGTAGTGTATAATCTCGAAAAACGACGCGGTATACTAGCTAGCCTTAGTGGACGAAAAACAACTAGCTCTGAGCAGGGACTTCTTACCTTCAAACTAATTAAGCCTCGATGCCCAATCGACTAGTGTACTGTATAATCTCGAGCTCGAGCAATCCACGTCGTACAGCAGCAATTTAATAATACATATGGCGCACAGATGCAGCGAGGAGTCGACTAGATTGACATCTACAGTAACGTATAATTATAATTATAGCTGGCTATGCATATGCTGCAGGACTAGGGCGTGCACAGATCGAGATATCGATTCGAGCACCTGGACAAATTAGCAATCATGGAAAAACAGCCGCAAAATGGATATGCCTCGAGGAGATAGCGAAATATGAAGGTTCGTGGATGGCGGCGCAAGCGCAGGCGTAGTACAATATCGATATCGATTTCTGAAGTGATATATATCCGGTCCAGTCCGCGAGACAGCGCCGCGCCTTTGTCGATTGATGGGCCAGAGGAGTACCGGACCATACCTTGCAGTCGCGCGCACGTCGATCGATTGATGGACTAGCAGCTGCTATAGCTAGCGCTATAGCTAGTAGTCGACCTAATTGCAGACGTACTCGTGATCTCGATGTTCATGACTCCGAAACTGCGCACGCGGAGATATCTATATATATTCACTTCAAAGTTCAGCGCTTGATTAATTTGATCAAGGACCTTAAGCTTGCACGCGCAGTTGATGCGAGATGAGGCGGCTCAAGAATCGAAGGTACAAGCAATGTAGAGGTAAGGCCGGATATGGTAAGCTCGAGTCGTGAGCAGGTAGGGGTTAGCTGCTATTATCGTTGTGAGTGTAGAATGAGCCGTTTGGGATAGGTTTGGGGGAAATCTCTTTCCCCCTATTTTCCCGCTTCCCTCTTTCCTCTTCCCTCTCAAATTTTTGGGCCCTCTCCCTCTCAAAATTTTGGGCCTTGCACCTTCCATGCTCCATGCTTGCACCTTCCATGCTTCTTAACTTCTATTCTTGTCTAAGTCGAATGGCCTATGTTAAAGCCCATCAAATTTTGAGTATTCTTGAGCTTAGGAGTCCTTAAGAAACTATGAGTATTCTCTCTCGGATTGGCTTCCAAGTCTAAACGCTATTAATTAATTAGTCATTCTTCCTACGATGTCTCAATTAACATAATCTTAAGCACTTAATTGACATTAATATTAACCTAATTAACCTTAATATTAACCTTTTTAACTTGATTAAGGTTAACACTTTCAATTCACCATAGCACTTACACCTCATAATCTTAGAGTTTACATTAACCCATTAAAATTTCCAGTATGACGTTGCAAATATATATATAAATGAGTTGCCTTTTATATTATTTGTATTGCAAAACCATACGAAATCTACAACCTTCATACAAAATTTTAACCAAAAGTTTCAAGCTATGTGTATGCCGTTTTTGGATTTGGTGACTAACAACAGATAATATGGCATGCGAGTGCTGCTACTTTGATTTTGTGCTCCTTGCCATAGTGCATATTAACTACCCTTGAAAGGGGCTCTACAAGGTGACGTTGAGGGCATCCTTATGGTGTTAAGTGTCAAGGTTTCTTTGTGGAAATGAGATTTGAGCTTCAACTTCCATTTGGTATTTGGTGGAGTTTTCCTTTCAACCTTGATCAACCAAAGCTTATCAACCTTGGTCGCTAAGAGCCTTTGCACCTTGCCCAAGTATCTTGTAAAAGTTCAAGGATTTGGATATGTTCACTTGTTATGTAATGGAAGTCCTGTTACATTGTTTTGATCTAGCGGGTATACTGTTGGCATATTGTGGGATCATTTGATAAGTTCATGTATGGGTTCAATGTTCATTTGATAAGTCCCTTGCATACACCAAACAAAAGGTTTGTATGATGGTATGCCTTCCACACACCAAAATAAACCCTTGCATAGTCCCTTCAAGTTGGATCATGTAAGTCTAATGGTATGACTTCCACACACCAGATTGTAGGATCATTTACTACTTGATCATGTACCCCATCTTCCTTACATGCTTCCACCATAGTGGAATCATTCAATACGTTCATGCAGGATTTACCTTCAGGTCATCGAACCATACACTCAGATGTAACTTGCATAGACCACCAAAATTTGGGATCATTTGATAAGTTCATGCAATACTTACCTTCATGTGATTTCCATACACCCAGATTTTCCTGTGCATAGACCTACCAGAATGTGGAATCATTTGATAAGTTCATGAATCCTAGCTTCCTTGCATACATCCTCATCATGTGGTTTGTCAAAGCAATCTTCATGTTATGGCACATCCCCAACTACGAGTAGACTATGGAAGCCCCGATAGGCTATAAGCCCTTTTTCAATTGGCCCAATCTCCATAATTTCCTCCTTACTTCTAATAAAACTAAGTTTTATTATTATAAGATTTCCAATTAAGAGAAATTCTCTTTTACATCTTAGTTGTTGAACTTGACCTCTTTACAAAATGTTATGTGGAGTCCGATTTGATGTTTAAACCCTATAATAATATAGGATACAAAATTGTATGTGGGCCTCTTAGGAGGGTGATCATAATATTTATGCATGGGAGAGGAGGGCGATCATAATATTTATGCATGGGAGAGGATCATTCATCTTTACTATGGAAGAGAGGATCATAAGTAACTATGCAAGAGGAGTGTCCTTAACATAGACACTAATACACTCTATGATATTTTGGACTAGCCAATGTTCATCTTAGCTCCATCTCATCCCACCTTCTTGACCATAGCTTGTCTAAAACCCATGAACCCATTCACGAGGCAAGGGGTCCCATTGATGTCATTACCAGAGGTGGCGTCCCATTCCTTACATAGGTCAGCAGCCTCTGCTTATAGGATCTCTTTGCTTCTTCCAAATCCAATGGAGTGAAGCCGGCTTGGAGATTTTTTGCCAATTCTTCCATGTAAGAAATCAATTCTCCATCCTCCTCGAGCTGTTGGCCTAAAGCCCCACCGGTAGAGATCACATCATTTGTGGCACTGCTCTCCAACTGTTTCGAGGTACTTCCATCCTCACCACACACCACACTCATTGGTTTCGCATACTCGATGGCTGTTGAATCGCTTCTCCATCTTTTCAAGGAGCCTCTACTCCCTAGCACCACATAGGGATGGGTGGAGACCCAATTGAAAATTTGTGCACTAGAGGATATCAACATCTCATTCACAATTAATTTAATTAACTTAATAAATCTATTGGAAAAATATATTTATCTGATACTCAAGAGAATTCATTTTGAGTATCATTCAGATTAACATTAGATAACTAATTTTTATACCAAAACATTTCATTTGACATGACACATTGTGCTTTATCATGGCTTAAGGAATTATTTGTCCTTTATTGGCAACCTTTTTCTTTGAAAACCTTAGACAATTGAGACTTACTTCTGAATATCAGTTCCACATTGTGCATTTACTTTTAATCGACACTTGTATTTGAAACATCAATTTGATATTACATACCATTTTTTTATTATTTACACATTTGACAATTTACATTGACAATATTGTATCTTGCACTTACAAATAGATATAATATTATATATTGCACTTAGAATAGATAAAACTTCATTTCACATTCATTTGAAATTTTTGGATAATATGAGAGTTTTAAAATGAGAAAATTTATAATTAGCCTGTAGAGTATCTTATTAAAATTACAATTAAACAAGCTTGTTATATATATGCTCGTTTTTAATATAAAAAGTTTTTTCTACATAAATAATCCAATATTCTTTTTTGCATATTAAACAACTCATTTCAATGCAGGTATTTTAAATCACCACATAGAAAAGATACATTCTTGCTAATTACCTATATAGGAAACTTTGATTCTCCACGTAAAAACTCACATTTCTTAGAGAAGACGTCATTTCCTATATAGGAAACTTAAAATCCACTTCATTCACCATATAGAAAGTGAGATTTCCTAGAGTTCTATGTAGGAAATATAATTTCCTATATATAGAACACCTCATTTCCTATATAGATAACATTGATTCTCCATATTAAAGTCAAATTCCCTAGAAAGCACTACCTGGTCTATATAGGAAATAGAATTTCCTAGATAGAGAGTATAAAATCCCTCTTCCTATCTAGGAAATATGATGAAATTTCCTGGTTACCTAGCAATTTCCTAAATAGGGATTGGGCCAAAGTCCCTATTACCAAAAAACCAGGTGCATCCAAATGTGTATGCCACAATAGACTGAAATTTTACCAAAACTCAAAGCTCAAAGCATCAAAAGATGCAGCTGACTCATGTGCATGTACTATGCATCCATATGAGCAAATCTGGCCCAAAAGAAAATGCCAACTGCAATGGCAATCCAAAATGCCAATAAGTGCCAAATGGCTCAAGCATAAACACTGTCCATGGGCATATGTATCAATAATATCTCATCCAAGAGAGCATAACACTATGAGTGCATGACCTATAATGTGCCAAACCTGTCCCTCAGCATAATATAGCATCCATGTGCAAAGCGTCCATAAAAATAGCATCCCACCATGCAATCTAGCCTATCAGCGCATCCAATAAGGATCGCAATGCATCCAAATGGCCTATAAATCATCCACTGCAACCCAATGCACACCACAAATGAGTGCACATGGCTCAAACTGCAACCAGAGTGATCTGCATAAGATATGCTCAAGAAATCATGGTCCTACGAAAAAGACCGAGATGCCTCAAAACATGGGTGCCATTGCATAATCGGACTCAGCAAGAAAATATACAAATATCTCTCTTCTGTCGGAACTCCAAAATCCCAACTGATGAGTGAGAAATGGAAGTCAACACTTATCCACTGCCATGTGGCATAAATCTAAGATTTCAAAACCTTAGAATGAAAAAATGCATAATAGAGAGACGAAATCGAATACACAGAGATCTATAACTTTGAAAATACTCCACCAAATCACACAAGAACTGATAGGTAGGGGCGTCCGGAATGCAATGGGACAGACGGTTTTAGAAACCGTGGTCTCAATCAATGGGTCCAACACATGGACTAAAAAACGTTTTTGGAAACAGAGTTGTTTGTAAACTCCACCGAAGTGTGAATGATGAGCAACATAGAAGTTTTAGGACCTCCTGAGTCCACCAGAACTGACAGATCTGCAAATGGTTGCTCCAAACTTGAATTCTAACACCTGGGCAAAAAACCGTAGGAACTGACATAGTGAGTTAAAAATCCAATGAAATGATCCCAGATTCAAGGATGAAGGTGTTTCCAAGCTCCTGAAACAAAGTGGACACCAAAAGCAAGCAATAGTTGCCTCTACAAGTCAATACAGAGTCTTTGTCATCGAACGGAAAAAGGAAAATCTCAAAAAATGACTTTTTCTTTGAAAACATTTAACAGACTCTCAAAACCACTTCGCAAAGCCAAAGTGACTTTTCCAAAGGCTCCTCCAATTTCTCTACACACTCCGATGCAAGTAAGGTCACCCACAAAGCTTCCCACAGAGCTTCTCCTTCCTCCCACAGAGTTGCTGAGCTTCCAAGCATTCACACACGCTCAGCTAGATCACCCGAGCTCTAACACCAATTGAGAGTGCTCTCAACGGAAGCAAGAACGAAAGAGGGAGAGAGAGAAACAGAGAGCCACACAAGTTTTGGTGGGTGCAAAACACCCTAATCTTCTTTTTCATTCATTTATATGTGTTTGAGTATTGTACATGACCGAGGTAAAGGCACAGTGACCTTTAACCCCCACATCATCATCAAGTCTATTTGTTGCCATTGGCTTCACTTTGTCATCCAATGAACCACATTTGGCGATTGTTGTGCATCGTTGGATCTAATAGTAATCTAAGGGTCACCAGAACACCAAAGGATCTTGATCAAAGATCTTATGGCCATAAGGGGCTTTACTACACACCATTGGATGGGAGCTACAAATGCATCCAAGGCCTCCAAGTTTGAAAAGCAAGTATTTAATCCCCTTCATCCTCTTTTAAAGAGATCAAAATTCCTTCAAAACCATCCTTACAATGGGCTTTTCACCAAAAAGCAACATTTTGCATGGTTTAATAAGTCATTATATTATCTCCTAAGCCTCCATTGTATTGAGCACTCCATGAATAGGATGCCCCTATACTTTCAATTCCATAATAAGAAATACCAACAACAATTGAGATCCAATCTAGCTAGAGATGAGGTCAACATATGTCAATACTCAAGGAAATGAGTTAATAGTTGTAACCGATAAATGAAATTCTTCATATGATCCTCATTAGACAAATCATAAGCTTCTATGTATTTCTTTAAAAGCCCAATACTTATTGAAACTTCTAACATGGGTGGCATGCCTTAGCCAACTTTGAATGGTCTCCTACCTTCTTCTTGGGTAGCAATTAAGAGACTTTGGAGGGTACATCATTCTTTCCAAAACCAAAATTTGTCTCCCTATATTGAGTTGAGAGAAGATGACAATCAAAAAATTGCTTTAATACCTCACCCTATCTGACTCTTGAGACATAGAGTTTCAAATCGCTCTTCAAGCCTAGACGGTTTAACCACCTTAGTTCCTAAATGAGTAACTATCCCTATTGAAGAAAGATTTACATTCATCTAATCAAGCCATTCAATTATGTGAATTTCCTAAGAACTAACCTATTCATCGTGAGGCAAGCATTTCCCCTTTGGCCAATCTTTTGTATGACATTGTCCATGACATTCCCCACATAGTGGTATATACTAGATACCGGTTCCTTAGAATTAGGAGTTACTTTGCTTGTATGGCCAAGTTCTAGATAATGATAACAAATGATAGGCTTACATTCAATTGCAAAGATCTTGCAATCTCATGCAAGGTAGTTAGAAAGATTTTAGACTTTTCAAAATCTATAGCCTAAATTAACTAATCCATAACCATTGGATTAAGCCTAAATGTACACATTAGGATCCTCTCCTATCCCTTAAAGATACTATGATGAGCCATAGAATGATTATTATCCATGACTAATGATGGTACTATTGGCATTGATATTGGTACTGATGATATTGATGAATCTTATATATGATTGCTTTGAGTTGGAATCCATGCCCTCCTACTTTGGCTTTTTCTAATTGACATCCTCTTACTTGATAGCCTTAAGACTTCACTTGATCCTCATCATGTCCCATGACATAAACTACTCATTCCTCACCCATGTATGGAATTAAGTGGGATTTAGTTTCGATTAGATACCCAAACCTACCTCCAACATGTCCTAGTGATCAAATATTCAAAAGTTACAAGAGACACCTTGCCATCCCTAGCGATAGTGCCAAAATTTTATATAATATACATGGTTATACATGAATGAAGATCATAACTACACTAGCTAAGAGACTAAGACTTCACTTGATCCTCATCATGTCCCATGACATAAACTACTCATTCCTCACCCATGTATGGAATTAAGTGGGATTTAGTCTCCATTAGATACCCAAACCTACCTCCAACATGTCCTAGTGATCAAATATTTAAAAGTTACAAGAGACACCTTGCCATCCCTAGTGATAGTGCCAAAATTTTATATAATATACATGGTTATACATTAATGAAGGTCATAACTACACTAGCTAAGAGACTTGTGGTGCATTAAGGGCTACTAGACATAAACCTTAAACACTACATTAGTACCACAATCAATAAGAGCATCAACTCTTCCACTTGAGTAGCGAGCTATCAAAATTACTTAGAGTTTTCATTTAAATTATACTTTGACATGTGAAAAGAAAGGCAAAACCTATATTGCAACTAAAGCATATTTCACTTAAAAACTCTCCAAATCATGATGCTTACATAAACTCCACTATAACAAAGGAATTTACACTTTGATAAGAGTTTAAAACCTAATCTTTTTACTTTAACTAAACTCAAACGAAGGTATATTAAAAGTTATCCCAAACTTTTAGGTATATCTATAAATTTAAACTTGCTTGTCTTGTCTTATAATCAAGGTGGGCCAAATAAAAGACTTATTGAAACTCAAGTCATACAATACGAGACTCTCGTGTTTAAATACTAGAGGCACCTTTCACTTCCATTTTTTTCCTTGAGCTTGAAAATTGAAGAATGAGAAGTCTTATATTACAAAATTTAAATTTTATTTTTCTCAAGCTTGAGCTTAAAAGGTGAAGAATAAGCTTAAAACCAAGTCTTATATCATAATAAAAGACTATAGTAGTCTTATACCATACTACAAGACTATACTTTAAACACAAAGACCTACCCTTCACTTGGATTTTTGTCCTTGAGCTTAAACCCAAGGTGACTCGTAGATCTATAAGTATTACATGTGGATTCAACACATATTTTAGATAGAAAAATGTATCATATAAAGAGAACATTCACACATTTAGTTAAAATAGAGTGTTTTATTCATGATAATTTACAAATAAGCCTTAAATGCATGTGATATAAGGTTTATACACATTGACCACTCGAAAAAGAATTAACTTAAAACCAAATCTTTTATGAATCTCTTAACGCGTCAAAAGTTATCTAAAATTGCCAATCTAGACCCCATGGTATGATTAAAGAAAAAAAAATGTAACTATTATAACAAGAAAACATCTTGGAACACTCTTTTGGAGGGATGAGGATGTGAAGGACCTTCAACTCATTGGATTCCTTATCACATGATTTCTATATGAAATGCATTGGAACATTTTCACATGCACCGTTCACAAGACCTACACACCTATGTCATCTACAAAAGCAAAGTTTAATATTAGCTTCATTCCTTACACACACTCTCGCTTCATACCACCTTGGTAGCATGGAGAGTGAGTTATAGTGCTTTTCAAGAGAAAGCATAAATACAACATACACTTTGTCCGAATGTAGACTTACCATGTGAGTAGAAGCCATACATGATTGAGGCTGGCAAGAAAGGTTTTAACTCAACTCTTATCATAGATGGTCTATAGGACTTGATTCTAAGCAAGAATATAAATACTATATAAACCTTATATAAGTACATCAAAATCCTCGAGTGAAGAGGCAACAACCAGTAATCCCAATCGAGGGTCTACCAAAATCGGAAGTTTGCACCCGATTTTACATCTAAATAGTTCATTCGAAAGTTCTTTACATCCTTGCCTGCAGATTTTTCGGTTGGCTCCAACATATCTTAAGTTGCATTGCTAACTATTACCTGCCTGGTATTCTATGTCGCATGACTAGTCCAAACTTCCCTACCTTTGCAACGATGGGTAAGATGGTGACGATTATGATGAGGCAACTGCAGATGCATTGGGTGATGTTCCAGTCCGCGCCGGAGATAATCTTTGGCCCTCACTCGCTTCTGGATCGTGCTGGTAGCGACCGTCTTCAGAGCTTTCGCAAAGCCTCGAACGGACCACTTCGACTCGGTTTGGACAGCAACCGAGCTGCCGTCGCCACCTGCAGTAGAAGCACAATTGGAGGGGTTCTTAATCCAGATCGGAAACATGAATTGGTCGATAGTTTGTAACAAAAACTCCAAGACATACCAGTGGACCGCTGACGAGGAGGAGATCGAGGACGACGGGAAGTAGGAACCGCTGCGGAGGAATTTGCTGCCAAGTCGCGTTTCAGCCGATCTGCGAAGGAACGCAGCTCGAAGGAGTCGTACAGCTTGCTCTCGCAATCCCAAATATCTGCAATAAAGTCAGTTCGATCTGCTCCAGCAGAGAAAGATGTTGCCATGGCCTCTGACTTGAAGCGCGAGTCCCCTCTCGTTCTGTTCCGAGTCTGATAGACGTATCTACCGTCTCCGCTGTTGCCTTTCCCATGCAGATACCACACCCAAGCAACTGCCTTCTCCACCGAGTCTTGATCTGAAGGTCTGCTGCTGAGAAATCGCGCTTGGGTTCCATGGTTGGGCTGCATGGTTGAGTAATACAGGGCCCTGGCTGTTGGGAGCTACATGAAAGCTCAGAGAAGGATTGCGCGTGGGCGAATCGGGAAGAAGCGAGGAGGGGGAAGGTGGTGGCAAGGCAAAGGGCGGAGAGAGCGTCGTTTTTGAAGGCGAAAGAGGACTCGAGGGGAAGTCAAATTTCCCGCCTGAGGTGATGCTGATCTCTGAATTGAGGTCGACGCAAATTGTGGCGGATGAATGTATGATTCAAGGGGGAGAAGGGACAAGGAGCAGGCAAGCAAAGAGACCGATCTGACACATATTCAAAGGTGCGCGGGCATTGTAAATGAGTTTGCAACTTTGCAAAAAGGCAGGCGCGTCGCTGAGCTCGAGAATCGAGATGCAGATAAGGGACAAGGTGGCGCAGATGATAGATGCGTGTGCCGTGTAGACAATTGAAAGCTCTCTGAGCTCGCTGTAACGCATTTTAGAATAGAATAGCCCTTGGAACTCCCCATTCCCTATACCATTCCCCCACTTCCTTCCCAAGAAACCATAATGCGCTTAGATCATTCCATAATGCGCTTAGATCGTAATATTACTCCCAGGGAATTTCGTCTCCACGCCGTTGCACTTCCATTGCCTCCCGCGGTTAGAACGTTATGCATTACTTAACGGGCCGAGGTCGGCCCAGTCTCCAGATTGAATCTGGACCATCCGATCACAGAGCTTATGTCACCTCCCCTTGCTTAACCCGTGCACAATTAGTGTAACCCACCGTCTAAGTTAACTTTACAACTAAAACCTCACCCACGGTTGATTTTTTAACCCTCCCTCCGCCCTCCACATGGGGAAAAGGGCTGAAGGAGGACATTCGTTCTCGGAAAGTCCTTGGAATTTGGCAAGTGACCGGAGGGGTGAAGTTAGACTTTCTTAGAAGGAAAGTCCTCCTTCAGTCCTTTCTCCTATACAACACCTCTACAACTCCCCCTAAGAGCAGTCCAATCTCAAAAGTTTCAGAAGCTCGGCCCATTTCAAGCAACTCCATTTTGTAACTGCCAACCCATCCCAACTAAACCTAGCTCACCTACAAACCAAACCAAACAAATACCCCAGCATAGCAAAATTACAAACCCCAAACATGTGTCCCACTAACCAGTAACTGCAGTTAACCCTCCCCAAGGGCCTCTGTGTGAGGAAATGAACCACAGTCGATCTTTTCGAGTTGAAAAGTGCCCGGCCAATGCGGTTGCTCGCCATTGGCCAACCACTTTCCTTCTAGGAAAGGCCTCCCCTGGCCCATTCCCCTATCCATCAACAATTTCAAATCAAGGTGGTGGTATTACAGGCTTTTCCAAGGAACTAATGTGCCTATGTCATCCCTAAGTGAATTTCATCTCCAAGCAACGGCACTTCCAAGCCTCTACTGCTTCCCACGTGCTACTAAGAAGGTGAGGATTGCCGTGCCATCCCCTCTAGCTAATTACGTTTCACATCCCAAGGAGATGTGTAATGTTCTTACCTCTAAGAGATGCAACTCCATGCTAGTGACACCAAAACTCACTCTTTTGAGTGGGCATTACAATGTTGAGCAAAAGCTCTACATAAATCATGTGTTGATTCTCTCTAAGAAACATTTAAAACACATACAATTCGCTCAAGCAGGTATGCTATTGGGGCCCATCTATAAGATGAATGTTGTTAGGAGGCCTACACAAAGATGTGCTAGATTCTTACCAACATTGCCAAGCCCAAGAGGTTGATGCCATCGCATTCTCACCTCTAAGTAGGTGCCTTTCTTGAGAGGACTTAAGAGAAAGGATAGGAACACCTACCTGCACTAACCCTCAAACATTTCCTTTTGCTTGAAACTCAATGGCATGCCCCCCTCATCATTAAAGCTAGTTGATTGTCTTAGCTTTCCACCACTTATATAACCTCCATAAACTAGGGGGTGATGTTAAATAGAATAGATGCTCGTTCGAGTTCCCCCCCCAACATCTTGGTTCAACATGATCTAGGATGGCACCCATCGCCCATTGTCAGTCATAGCGGACACTAGCTCTTCTCATAGAGCAAAAGCAGGTGTTATGAGGGAATAGTAGCAGGACTAACAAGAACATTGCCAATTCCGAACAACTAATGTGTGTCTACCCATCCACAACCTTTCTCATGAATATAGCGGTGATCTTTAACACATCCACAACCTTTCTCATGACTATAGCCAGATCTTGAACACATCGTCTCCTCAAGCATATTATCAAGAGGGAAGCTATCTCTAGCCTTGGCCAATTTTTGTATGTGGTCCACCTTGGCCTGACCAACCTTTTTGCAGTACAAAAACCTTTTTTGAAAAAAAAAGGAGGGGGAGGGGGGGAAAAGGGAAGCTATCATGTCTTCTCAAGTTTTAATTTGTTAATATGGCTTCCCTTGAGAACTTGAGAGAAAAACTATAAGGTTTGATGCTGTGCAACCAAGTTTCGACAGTTTTCTCCTCCAACTTTGCCTTCCTCAAGCATCAATGCTAGATGAGATACCTTGCAAATTGATTTTGTCATGCCAAGAAATAGTGTTATCTCAATTGATTTTTTCACTAACACACACATTCAATTACCGAAAGAAATGACCAAGACAAACTAGGGCAATGTATTGGATGCCAATTAAGGAGAAGACAACTTTGTATTAGCACATGTTCAATTACCACAAGAAATCACCATGATAAACTAGGCAATGTACTTGGTGCCAATTAAGAACGACACTATAAGAGAACTAAGTCGGCCAAGCAGACAAGGTGAAGATGGAGAAAAACTAAGAAGCAAAGAGCTAAAAAGTATACATGTGTGTGTGTGTGCACATGTGCATGCTTACGTCTGCATGTGTGTCTTTACACGTGTGCAGTGGGGAGAGCGCATTAAGCTTACTCTCTCTCTCTCTAAGTGCTTCTTGTATTTTTTTCATATGTATCAAGGTAGAACACCCTTGAATGTGACTCTAAAGAACTGAATTCGGTTTTTAAATAATTGAAGGCATCCTTCTATCAAGATTGAGTTATGTTTGGATGAACAATTTGTTAGGCAATGTGGTCATCTAGGTCTACATTCTCACTCATTTTCTTTATTATAGGCCACATGCCCCCACTTTACATGAGTACAATGCCAAAGAGAGCAAAAAAACCTCCCCTGAAACCTCACTTGGGTTACCCACCCCACATGGAGGCCCCCAAGAGAACCCATAGGCTCTTTAAAAAGTGAAAAGGGATCCTAAACAAGAAGTGAAATGTCAAGAAAATCAAGTGCATCCGCATCAAGTGGCATATTGGCATCATCCAAAGTATCAAGGAGCCTTAATTAAAACATGAGCATTACAAGTTGTTAGCCATAAGTGTTAATCAAACCTTTGGGTCATAGTGCATGTGACATTATTCAATCATAATCCTTAGGTGAGGGATAATGTTGGAATTTCAAAATAGAAATTCAAAGAGAAAGAGAGAGAGAGAGAGAGAGAGAGAGAGAGAGAGAGAGAGAGAGAGAGAGAGAGAGGGGAGGGTAAAACCCCAAGCAACCGAACAGATGCAACAACAATGCTAGAGTAATATGCAAAGCAATAAGCAAGAACCAGGTGTGATAATATTAGCATGAAGGTCCAATGATGGTGACAAGTGGGGAATATATATTGTCTTCATCTTTTTAGAGAAAGGTCTAGCGATGGTGACAATTGGGGAATTTGTTGGTAAATAGAGACCAAAAAGCATTGGAGTTGATGAAGAAAAGGATAGGGCACCGAAACTTTAAATCCAGATTCCCCACTTTTTGCAGTTGAATGGTCCAATCTAAAGCCATATATGGAATATGGTTTGCCTTTTATAGTTCATGGTTGTCGTGCTTTCACAAAATTTAATTCCATAAATTTTGTGTCATATAAGTAATGGGATGGTTAGATTCATGAGGCTTTGTGTTCAATAAATTCAACAGTAGGTTACTCCATACGATAGTCTTGAATTCAATAAAGTTGTTGATTATTTATATGTAAATTACTATGCTTGTTTTTAAAAAGAAAAATATTCCTATTGTTGTAAAAATATCAATCAATAACTAGTGCATCCTTACCACACAAAAAGATTATGACTTTTGTAATTCATTAATAACAAGAAATTATAACTAATTAATCCTTATTATAATAATTAAAGTACAAATAATCAAATAACATTTTCAGCGACTCATATTTGTGGTGAGCATCATATTTTTAGAATATTGGAGTAAGGATTATGTTCATAAATAGCATTTTGATAGCTTATGTGTAGTTGTACATTATGTTATTCGAACAATGACAAGACCATGATATTTTGGTAAGTTTCATCAATATATTGTGATGTGCTCATGGGCCTTGTAAGTTGTCATAAAAATTGGCTAAAGCTATAAGGGATTCCTCATTCTTTGGACTTGCGAAAGGACAAATGCAAAGGGCCAAATGTGTGATGTTTATTTTTGCAAAGTTGTACATTGTGAATCCAAACCAAAAACATACGTGGTAGTCTAACTACACCACGAGTACAACTAACATATAAAGGGTAGAGACTCCCCTTAGAACAGATTACAAAACAAGCCATACATGAGCACCAACGGAGCTCCCAAGCGAACCCTTCTACTTGTAAGTTTACAGTGAGCAGAGATGTTTTTAATGAGATGAGCTGCTGGTATAAACCAGTTATGTTATTCAAACAATTACAAGCCATGGTATTTTGGTAACTTCCAAGCATGCATCTAAGTGTGGTCATCTTCACTCATCAATATGTTGTGACGTGCTCATGGGCCTTGTGAGCTTGAGATTTTGTGGAATTGTTAGGAGGTTCCGTAAAAAATGGCTAAAGCCATAAGGGCTTCCTCATTCTTGGGAGTTGTGAAAGACCAAACACAAAGGTCCAAATGTGTGATCTTTATTTATTCAAAAGTATAGTACAATTGAATCTCTTAAATTTTGGCACCTAAATTATTTGTTATTTCTATTGTGACTACCAAGTGGTGGCGATGCCAATCACTTATCTACCACTTATTTGTGAAATGATTTTTAGCCATGAGCGGTTCATCTTTCAACTAAAGGTTGTTGATCTTTAGTGAATCTAAAAATTGGTTGCTAGTACTTGTTTTCGTAATTGATGACTTATATTTCTTGATGTATTCAATATCTTCTTGAAGAAAAAATGGGCATCATAAGGAATGGATTAGAAAAATATATTAAGAACTAACAAGGCCTATAGAGGGTCCCATCAACCCCTAAAATGCTGCACCCCTCTAGGTTTTGGTACCCACAACTATACCTCATAAAGTGTGCCTCCCTCTCCCACTTGGAGGGGCCTCCTATTTCCAAACTTTGGCCCTATACTTTTAAAATTTTAAAATTTTACAAAAGTGAGAAAAATGGCTTAAAATTATTCTAAACCCTCCCTAAACTATTCCTATTTATTCACATCATCTTATTGTTATCTTTTAATTTCAAATACCACATCCTTTCATGGCTCCATTTGGAGGACAAGAGTAAAATAATATCCCTATACATTAAACTTGCACCTGAGTATGCTACAAGTTGCTTGTGCAATGGCAATAAGAACATCAACAAAGAAACATTACACTGACTATGGAAGCAAGAAGCAAGGCATGTTGACATCTTATGGAGTGTTGGGAGACTCTATCCAATAGATTCTATGACAAGTGCACCTTCCACTGTCCAGTTTGATTACACAAGAGTGGTCAACATGGATTACTTGATTGTTCTAAATGATGCACAAGCCCACTTTGCAAATTGTTAGCTACCTTCTATTTAAAAAGAATTTGAAAAGATTAAAAATACTATGCATGATATCCATGGTGATTGAACCCTTTTCACTTGGAGGATATGTTATCACTTTACTACTTTGAATCACAAGGCTCTTGGTTACAAACATAAGAAAAGTTTATGCAACCAATGCACTACTTGGGAATGGTGGTAGAGCGAGAATTATAAGGTGCAAGCTACACAATCAATGTTTTTTAATGTTGAAGAACCCACCACTTGAAAAAGAGTTCATAAGTGGGCTATCCTACCATTCTCACCCTTGAGAAATGATAGCCTAAAATGGGCGATCGTTCTCTAAAATTGGTGGAGAAAATTAGCCATATAACTTCATGAGATGCTTTTTTTAATTCATGCAACTTTACCAAATGCTGCAAAAAACATGATGATTATCTAAATCATTCTTCCTAGCTATTTTGATATGCTAGATGGCCCGATTTGGATTTGTCAATTCAAGAATATAAGCTGCCAAGCAAGTTACATAGATTTTTTGTAAAAAATGAATACCATGGTCAGATATATATTTTTCCCAAACCCAAATGAGTGCCTAATTTTCATAACATTCACCTTTCAAAAGACTCTATACATGGTTTTTATCTTCCAATGAACAATGAAAATTTGTTTTCTTCTAGTCATAAATCATTTCATCCAGTTCTCACTGTGTTTTTCTTTATCATCATCATTCTTTTTGTAGGAACTTTATGGATGAGATCGTTAGAAGATCTGCATGTGATGAACTTTATGCTATAAAGACTTTAATAAAGAAGACAAAGTTTATTTCTATTCTAAGGGATCCGTGATGGCATGCATCATGACATTTACCCATTAGAACTATTCATGCATGTGATATTACTAGCATTAGTAGAACACCATATTACGGAATTTGGGAATCACAAAATTTTAGATACTTTGGGAATATTCTCAAATGAGAAAAATCCCATTAACTTTGGGAATTTTGTTAATATGGAACTAGCCACCATGAGAGTATGGAACTTGCATGGTGTGATTGTAGTTTTATAACACTAGCAATATGCATCCACATGGTATAGGATTAAAAACACTCACATTGGTGGTGTTTATAAATAAGCAATATGGTGGTGTTTATAAAACACCATTTGTAAGGCTTGCATAACCTTGTTACATCACACAGATGCATCTCTAGAGGACAACTGTAGTTTTTCTTAGGCTTTTTTCGCATGTTTTGATGGGATATTTAATTTTTTTTGGAGTAGCACTCGTATGCATCCATGCAAATACAATACTATCTATACTCTCCCAAAGCTATGGATCCTTTGTGCTGCACATCCAAAATTTATCCCAATTCCATGAATACACTTCTTCATCTATAGCATTTAATCAAATGCAAATAGGTGTCCAATATTGTACAAGTATCTTTTTGTGATTCTCTGACATCCTGTTCACATCAATGTCACTTTGTGCAACTCCAAGCCATATTGGTGGGTAGATAGAATCTGCTAGTCAAACATAGTAAAAAGTCACCATTCTTGACATCCACCATTGGCTTAGATGCATCAAAGTCATCCTTGTCATCCATTGCAACAAATGTTCCTTCACCATGTGTCCTTGGCTAAAAATCTTTAAACACTTCCTCGTCTTGCATATTTGGAGTTTGTAGAGCACCACCATATTTTTCCAATATTTAATCACTGGTGCTATGTACTATGTGAATTCAGCATCTAGACAACCTTTGATGCCTTCTACCACCTCTTGGTGGTCCTTTATGTATTCAAACATGGGTACTAGCAATGGGACCCTATTGGAAGCATGGGCTCCCCATAATTGTACCTATATGCTACCTTCTCTTGATAGCCTTTCAATCAACTTTGGATGCATCTTGTACTGCATGTTTGGATGTTACCTTTCAAATAAAACCTAAATTGTAATGGCTTTGAATGTCCTACCAAAATTAATCCTAGTTAAATGATCTTGAAGGTCCCTCGTTCCACTAAGGGTGATAAGAATGCAAACAAGTAGCAATTTTTATTCTCCGATCCACAATTGTCCAGCTGTAGTTGCAAGTTTTTATTCGATGCCACCATCTTATCCACACACATGTTTTGATTGATCTTACCTTGGTAATGATCCAATGCCTTTTGTGAACTTAGTGCACATAGAAGTGCATTGCTTGATCTTAGCATACCATGTTGCACCTCGTCATCTGTTGTGTGATATCTTCATTGCACGAGCCTCCATGACCTCTCCCTATCCATTGCCTCCTATTTGCGTGAGCCTCTACTAGACTACCATACTACCCTTGTTGTCTCGAGGTTGTCTCGATTGCTACAACGTTTCCCTACACGTTGCTGCCCTATCTAGATTGTCGTCTCAACAGCATGACTGAAAGGTCATGGCAATAGACTACCATGCTATCGCTGCCCTATCTGCATCTCTCCTTATTCTGCTAAACTCCCAAGCTACCTAGGTCTTTATCTTCCAACCTACTACTGTTGTTCTCCTAGGACTTGCAGCAATCATCGAATTAACACGAATAGCACTCCTAAAGCTCCAAAGGTGATCAAGGCCTAGAAGGCTCCCCAGCCAAAATCGGCCAAGGCACCACTTGTTGCAAAAGCTTCCAAGGCTCTTAAGGTGCCAAGGCCAATGTGATGAATACCATGTTGTTGCTTTCATCCCCTAGCCAGGTACGGACCTCTCTCTCTCTCTCTCTCTATATATATATATATATCCAACCCTTCCCTTTGCTCTCTCTACCCACAAACCCTTGAATTACAATCTCTATCTCTCTCTTTCTCCATCACTTTCTTTCTCCTAAGAATCTCTCTCTCTCTCTCTCTCCTTGCTCACAATATGAAATTCAAATTAAAATCGAAATTGAAATTGAAATTCACATGTAAACAAAAATGACTTGAAAGGTCAATATAAATTCCCACTCACTAGTCTATTTGAATTTAAATTTAATAGATTTGAAATTTGAAATTCCTTTTTTAAAATTCAAATTTCCAATTTCTCGCCAATGTAGAATTGAAACCTTCATGAGGGTTTATTTTCCCTCAAAAGTTTTAGTCTGAAGGCCAAACTTTTTGACATCCTACTCATGAGTAATTCCTCAAAGATAGCCTCACAAAGTTTTGATTTTGAGGCCAAAACTTTGTAAAGTGTGTGTCCACAAGAGTGTAAAATACCCTTGAGAGTGTATTTCCCTTGGATACAAGGCCAAACATATTGAGCCAAATCCTTTGAGAGTATCCATGGAAGTTTTGACCATATGGCCAAAGTGTTGACCATATGGTATAATGTTTATGATGAGTGGTGCAAAAAATTTGGCCATATGGCATAAATTTTTGACCATATGCAAAAGATTTGGCCATATGGCATAATCTTTTGACCATATGGACAAAAAATTTGGCCATGTGGCATAATACTTATGATGAAGATTATACCACTCAAAACTTTGGAAGATAATACCACTCAAAGGATTTGGAAGATTATACCACTCATATTGCCAAAGTCTTAACCCCTGGGGCACCAACTCAATATGTATTATATTATTACCCTTGTCCAAAATCCGGGGCATCGCGGACAAGGTCCATATATGCATGGATTTCCTTTAAAAAATTCAAATATGCAAGGGAAAAAAATGAAAATGTCATGTCCCCCTCCCACAAAATATAAGTTATATACCTTGAAAATTACACAAGATTTTAAGATTTGTACATATTTTTCATAATACGTGAGGCTCGGGGGGGGCAGGGGGGTCTTTTGGATGAGGGGAGGTAAAAAAAAATACACTAAAATATGAAAACCCATCTCCTTTTAAATTAATGTAACTTTCTCATGTGTTATCTAAATTTCAAGACGTAAAGACATATTTGAAGCTCTTTTGGTGTAGAACACAACCATGCTAAATTGCCTAATTTCTACTCATGGCATATTGTCAAATTCATCTCATACTCAAGATTTTGATATAGGTATTCTTACAAAAGGGAGTTAGCACACCAAGTTTTGACCATATGGTGTAATGTTTATGATGAGTGTTACAAAATACCCCCAAGAGTGTATTTCCCTTGGACACAAGCCCAAAAATTTTGATCCAAATCCTTTGAGTATATCCATGGAATTTTTAACCATATGGCCAAAGTTTTGACAATATGGACAAAGATTTGACCATATGGCATAGTCTTTATTATGTGTGGTGCAAAAACTTTGGCCATATGGCATACAATTTTGGTCATATGGCCAAAGTTGTGACCATGTGGCATAATCTTTATGATAGTGGTGCAAAAACTTTGGCCATATGTCATAATTTTTTCCAAAAATTTTGGCCATAAGGCATAATTTTTTGACCATATGCAAAAGACTTGACCATATGGAATAATATTTATGATGAAGATAAAAACACTCAAAACTTTGGAATATTATACCACTTAAAGGATTTGGAACATTATACCACTCATATGGCCAAAATTTTGACCATATGGCAAAATCTTTATGATTCCATGGAATTTTGACCTTATATCCAAAGTTTTTGACCATATGGCATAATCTCTATGATGAGTGGTGCAAAACCTTTGACCAGATGGCATAACCTTTTGACCATATGGCATAAACCACAACAGCTAAAAAAGCAAGCAACCTGAAGAAGGCTTCACCAAATGGCCAAAACCTTATTTCGACAGTAACAAAATCCTAATGAGTATAGTTGCATCAAACATTTTGGCCACAAGGTCAAAACTTTGTCACATCCTATTTCCAAAGCATGAGGATACAGAGTTTCCACCTTGTGGCAAAAATATTGTTGGATGTGCATCCACATAAAAAGAACCTGACCATATGGACAACTCTTCTTGATTTGGCCCTATGGCTAAACATTCTTGATTTATCCAGATTTTGACAAGGTTTAAATCTCCACAGTGGCCAGATTAGCAAGCAACCTGTAGAAAGTTTCACCAAAAGGCCAAAAATATATTTTGACAGTGACAAAATCCTAATGAGGTCAAAACTTTGTCGCATCCTGTTTGCAAAGGATGGGGATACAAAGTTTTAGCCTGAAGTGACAAAAACTTTGCTAGATGTGCTTCCACATAAACAAGAACCTAAATAAGGTTTGACCATATGGCCAAATCTCCTTTATTTGGCCATATGGCCAAATCTTCTTTATTTATCAAGATCTTGACAAGGTCTAAATGTCGACAACGGCGAGACAAGCAAGCAACCTGAAGAAGGTTTCATGAGATGGAAAAAACTTTACTTTGATAGAAACAAAATCCTAAAGAGTATATTTCCCTCCAAAGTTTTGGTGACAAAGTCGAAACTTTGTCACATCTTGTTTCCAAAGGATGGGGATATGAAGTTTCAGCCTTGTGGAAAAAACTTTGTTACATGTGGATCCACATAAACAAGAACCTAAATAAGGTTTGACCATATTGCCAAATCTTCTTGATTTGTCCCTATGGCCAAAGCTTATTGATTTATCAAGATTTTGACAAGGTCTAAATCTCCATAATGGATGGACTAGCAAGCAACCTATAGAAAGTCTCATCAAAAGGCCAAAAATCTATCTTCACAATAACAAAGTTCCAATGAGGTCAAAACTTTGTCGCATCCAGTTGGCAAAGTATGGGGATACAATGTTTCCGCCTTGTGCCAAAAAATTTGTTAGATATGCATCCACATAAACAAGAACCTAAAGAAGTTTGACCATATGGTCAAATCTTCTTGATTTGGCCCTATGGCCAAAGCTTCTTGATTTATCAAGATTTTGACAAGGTCTAAATATCCAGAATGGCCAAACTAGCAAAAGCAACCTGTAGAAAGTTTCACCAAAAGGCCAAAACTCCATTTTGATGGTAATAAAATCCTAATGAGGTCAAAACTTTGTCGTATCTAGTTTGCAAAGGATGGAGATACAAAATTTCCACCTTGTGGCAAAAACTTTGTTAGATGTGCTTCAATGTAAACAAGAACCTAAAGAAGGTCTTGATTTCTCAAGATTTTGGCAAGGTGTAAATCTCCACAATTGGCTAGACAAGCAACCAACCTGTAGAAAGTTTCATCAAAAGGCCAAACTCTGTTTTGATGGTAGCAAACTCCTAATGCGGTGAAAACTTTATCGCATCCTGCTTCCAAAGTAGGGGGTTATAATGTTTCCGCCTTGTGGTAAAACCTTTGTTGGATGTGAATCCACATAAACAAGAACGTAAAGAAGGTTTGACCATATGACCAAATCTTCTTGATTTATCAAGCTTTTGACAAGGTCTAAATCTTCACAATGTCTAGGCAAGCAAGCAACATGTAGAAAGTTTCATCAGAAGGCCAAACTCTATTTTGATGGTAACAAAATCCTAATGACGTGAAAACTTTGTCGCATCCTTCTTGCAAAGAATGGGGATACAAAGTGTCTACATTGTAAACTTTGTTGGATGTGCATCCTCATAAGAAGGAACCTAAAAAAGGTTTGACCATATGGCCAAATCTTCTTGATTCGGCCCTAATATGGCCAAAGCTTCTTTATTTATCAAGATTTTGACAAGGTCTAAATCTCCACAATGGCCAGACAAGCAACCAACCCATAAAAAGTTTCATCAGAAGGCCAAAATCTATTTTGATGGTAACAAAATCCTAATGAGGTAACTTTGTCACATCTTGCTTGCAAAGGATGGGGATACAACGTTTCTTCCTTGTGGTAAAAACTTTGTTGGATGTGCATCCGCATAAACTAGAACCTAAAAAAGGTTTGACCATATGGCCCAATCTTCTGGATTTGGCCATAAGGCCAATCTTCTTGACTTGTCAAGATTTTGACATGGTCTAAATGTCTGCAAAAATGGCTAGAAAAGAAAGAAACCTAAAGAAGGTTTCACTAGATGGCCAAAACTTTAGTTTGATATAAACAAAATCCTCGAAAGTTTTGGCCACAAGGTCAAAACTTTGTCACATCCTATTTGCAAAGGATGGGGATACAAAGTTTCAACCTTTTGGCAAAAACTGTGTTGCATGTGCATCCACATAAACAAGAACCTAAAGAAGATTTGACCATATGGCCAAATATTCTTGATTTGGACCTATGGCCAAAGCTTCTTAAGTTATCAAGATTTTGACAAGGTCTAAGCTCCACAATGGCTAGACAAGAAAGCAACATGTAGAAAGTTTCACCAGATGGCCATAACTTTTTCATATCCTTATACTAAGTTTTGTCATAAGGTCAAAACTTTGGCCCTTCCAATTCATGAGGTAATTTCTCAAGGATGGGTTTAGAAATCCTCACAAAGTTCTGACGTTGTGGCCAAATCTGTGTTAGTTGTGTATCCACCAAAAAAAGAATCTAATGTTTAAAATATGTCTAAAGTTATGACAAAATTCTAATTAGTGTATTGTCCTCATTTTTGTCCTCAAGGTCGAAATTGTCCTCAGTTTTTGCCTCAAGTTCAAAACTTTGTCAATCCTTTTCATGAGTTAAGTCCTCAAGGACAAGTTTAGAAATCATCACAAAGTTTTGGAGTTATGGCAAAAACTCTATGGGTTGTGTATCCATAAAAACAAGAATTCTAAAGAAGGTTTGACCATATGGCCAAAACTTGTGGCCAAAACTTTAAGATGGCCTCATTAACAAGGTGTGAAAAAGTTTACACTTTGTGTCCAAAACTTAAAGAGAAACAAGCTCATGAAGACCTTGTCACAAGAAAATCTTATGACTCATAAAGAATTTAATGTGGTAACCCATCAACGATAATTTGAACACCCCATTATATCTTCCTATATATATAGAGCTTCAAAAATTTGGCCACAAGGTCAAAACTTATCCACATCTTGTTCAGGATTTCAGAGAGAGAGAGAGAGAGAGAGAGAGTCACATATCTTTTGTTTCTAGTATCACTTTCTAATGGGAATTTTTATGTCTCTTGCAGCTCTATATCCATGGCACCCAAAGTTTCATCAAATTAGGATAGCCAAGTGGTTGATTATTGACCTTGGGTTAGGCCAATTTGGTAAGCAGTCACTGAGCATCGAGCACGGATAGCAGGAGCCACAGTTGAGCACTATTTTACAATAGTGGGTGCCGATGATTCTAGGGTATTGACCTATAGGCGAGTAGCAGCGAGCGCACTGAGCGTGTGTGAAAGTGGAAGGCAGTTCTTAGGTAGAAGTTGAGTTGTAATAGGTGTAGAAAGTACGAGAGAGAGCAATGTGCTGAGTTCTCTTCCTTCGACTTGAGTTGATAGGTTAAGGAGAGTTCATTGCAAGTAGAGGCGGCTTGGTTGTACGCGATGATTTTGATTGAATGAATGAGAAATAGCCTCTCTTCTTGGTTTTCCACTTGTGTATTTCACTAAGCGTTCAGTGTGGATAATAACTCATCATTGGTTGTCGTTACACGGTTCTTTCCCGTTACCTGACCCTGCCCTCCGAGTGTTTGTTATTGGCACTTGTTTACACCCAAGCACCCCTACCTTAGGATTTCAAGAGTGAGCATCTTCACAAGGTATAACACTAGGTAGGGAACTAACCCAATCATTCCGATTTAGTGGGGTGAATGAATACAAGCATGAACATTTTGGTGATCCTACTGGGGAAGGTCAAGTGGACTTGTGTGTTGAAGACAAGCTACAAGAGGGTGGAAAATTTAGAGAACAAAGTTGGTAAGCTTGATGTTAGTAGGGAAAAGAGAGAGTTCATGATTACCCATAACGAAGCAAAATAGTTGCTGGGAATTGTGGGTTACTAAATGATCACCTAGGATATCTTGAGAAGGTTTTTTAGAGATGCAGGAAAGCGAGTATCTCTTTGACCACTGCTAAGAGTGTGTTCTGTGTTAGAGTTGGTATCCTACTTGGTCGTGTTATTTCTAAGGATGGAATCAAAACCGAGCCAGGAAAAATCAAAGCCATCTAGCAAATGCCTGAACCCTCGAATTTAACTCAGTTATGTTCTTTTATGGGATTTATTAGTTTCTATAGGAGTTTCATCAAGGACTTTGCTAAGATTGTAGCGCCCTTTTATGAGTTGAAAAAAAAGGATGCTAAGTTTGAATGGAATGCCGAGTTGGCCATAGTTTCCAATGTTTAAAAAATCAAGCAATAGCTACTCCAATCCTTAGACAACCAAGATGGGATGTCATTTTTCATGTGCATGTGGATGCTTCTAGTTATGCATTGGGTATTCTCTTAGCATAGCTGAATGGTCGGTTGGACTATCCAATATATTATGCTCGTAGGTTACTTACACCTATAGAGTCATACTATAGCACCATCAAGCGAGAAGCTTTAGGAAGGGTTTTCGATGTGTAGAAGTTAAGGCACTATCTACTTGGGAATCCTTTTGTGTTCTATGTAGATCATCAAGCCCTACTTTATCTTATTAACAAAACTATGGTTCAAGGATGGCTTGTTTATTGGATGTTGCTATTGCAGGAGTTCAACTTTCAAGATTATTCATAAACTAAGTAAGACCCATGTGGGAACTGATTGTTTGTCAACTCCTTGAGTTTGCACTTCTAGTTCCCAAGCAAACTTAAGGAGTTGACATGGAACTACCAGATGCTGATTTGTTGACAATTGATTATTGTGCGATTTCAAACACCACACTTGCATACACAATAGGTCACCAGGTTCCATTAGGTGTGTCGTCCATGTATACTTTCATGCAATGGGTGTCTTTATTTCATTTCTACATCTAGCAATTACTTCTAACAATGAACATAACTAGATGGTTCATGACTATCTCGATTATTACAAATGTAAAGAAGAATTTAATTTCATCTATTGGGGATATACTTATGGGAAGACGATTTGAAGACGAATGAATATGGACCTCCAAAAGTCTAGCTACACAAGAGGAAGATCTCACATAATGCTGGACACTCCACATCTTAAAGAGACTTGCAATACTCTTTACTACAGTAGAATACGCCTGGTCATGTTTGGGGTTGCAAAATTGAGAGAGTTATATAAAAATTATGTTCAAATCAATAAATATGATCAAAAAAATTTATTTAGCATGGTTTATAAGACCTAGGAGCCCATGATGAATAAAACTGTGTTTGAGTACTCATTCAGTTCAAGAATAGTCTGTCACAAAGCATATAGGCTCGCATTTATAAAGACCGATACATTTGTACAGTAGAGAAAATGAGAGTTCTTGGACCACATGGTAACGTGTTATATTCTTGGTTGCAAGACTTTGCACAAAAACATGCCGGGGCTCTTCCAAATAGCACGATCAATTAGACTTACTTGATAATTTCTCCAAGTATGAGATAGATTCTATGTATAAGGAACTGCAAGTGATGAGTATGGGAAGTACCAACACTTTTTAGGAATTGGAATAATGAGTTCAACAACGTGAAAATACCAAAATTTCTTTGGTGTGTGCACCACATGTGCATACTTGAAGGATATATGTAGTCAAAGTCAAGTGCAGGAGAGAGGTGCATATAATGTTGTGAAATTTTATTATTTCTTAAGAAATAGTTTGCTTCCAACTTCTAATGTTATTATACATCTATAGAGAAAGATATTACGAAGTTGCAAAAGCATCAAGAAATGCAAGCTTTAGAAAGGAAAATGTTAGCAAATCATTGCAAGAAAGGCTATCAAGAGCCTGAGAAATACCTCACCATCATCATTAATGGTATCGATCAAAAGAAGTCCAATAATCCTCAATTCAAACTAGTGCCCAAAGATTTGAAAGAGGAGAACTTCATCAACTATCCCATGGTTTGTTGCATGCTCTACCATGGTGAATTAATCCCGAAGGTTTATCTAATGACACCAAATGTAAGAAGTGATCCTAATCTCACAGTTTCAGGTTTAAAGGATGCATTCAGGAATCACACACAACCTGTTTCAAAAGTATTGTATGTCCAACTTGACAACACATCAAGAGAGAATAAGAATCAGATTGTGTTGGCATACCTTTGCATGCTTGTGGAGAAAGGCATGTTTCAAAAAGTGAAATTAGGATTCCTTCCGGTGGGCCACATACATGACCATATTGAACGGATGTTTAGTAGGTTCTCAGTAAAGTTGAGAAGAAAAAAAGCATGGAATAGAGATACAATGGTCCACATTTTACAAGATGTATAAGTGCCAAAACCAATAGTTTCAAACAAAAACAACAGATTTTAGATGCTTTGTGTTTGGTGACAATGAGCGAACCGATCAATGTATTGAGAAACTAAATGAGCTAAGTTTTCAACACCAATTTTGAATCAAGAGAGATTTGCATGGCATGACATTGTTGTGGGGGAAGCTCTATTCCACATCACTGACTTGGGTTCCAACCGAAGGATTGAAGTTCATCAATTGTGTCCTAGAGCATGAGTTGTGAGTTGCACCATCAACGAGCCATGACACTATCCAACATGTTGTCACATATTTTAATGATGTGGTGTGGACATGATGGAATCCATTTTTTGCATCTCAATATTTCATCAATGAGCACATGAATGAGCCCCAAAATACATCAGATCTTAGTTGGACAGAATCCATTGAAAGTTCTGTAGATGCACATACGAATGTTTCTTCAAGTGCCCATTTGCTTGCACCACCAAAGAAGAACTACCTTGGAGAGAAGAGATAAATGTATCTTGGAGCAAGAAAGTCCAAAAAAGCCAGGGAAAAGGTTCAACAAATGTGAAGTGGTAGCATCAAGGATGTGGAGTTGGGTATGATGGTCATTGTGTTAGTGACAAATGATCCTAGTGGATTTCCTTTTTGGATTGATAAAGTTGTTAAAGTCAAAAAGGAAGGATCAAAGACTAAGCCAATATACGACTTCTACCCCACAAGCTTTGGTTCTAGTCCATATGAAGGTGTAGTACTGGAGGATGAGTACTGTTCTTTGTAGCTTCAATGGCATTTATGTTTGTGAAGCAATGTAATTTGTATCTTGTTAGGATTTTAAAATGCGCCACGCCATGGCCCTTTTATTTGCATTGGATGCAAAGGCCCATATTGTAATTGTTTTGAGAAATTATTATGTTTTATGCAATGTTGGTATTCCAAAAAAAGGTTTTCATGCCCGTTTTCCACAAAAGGTTGTCAGCAAAAATTTTAAAAGCCATGGTCTTTATGTATTTTTTCCAAAGTCGTGCAAAATTGGCATCTTTTTTAAAATATGTAAAAGTCACATGAAAATAAGGCAATCTTTGGAATATTGCCCTAGAGTTCTCTTTTTGAGATTATTGTTCTTAAATTAGATATTAAACTATTAAAAGACAAAGTAAAGATCAAGTAGATTTGAGTACATGGAGTTCAATGATGTTCTTTTGGATGTACATAAGTTTCAAGACACAATGGTGTAATTTTTTTATATTGAAACATGGAGTAAGTAAAATTTCTCTAGTTTTCTTGAGCTAGTTTTTTAAAAAGGTAAAAAATCTTAATGTTTTACTTCTTATAAATTTTTAGATTGTAGAGACAAACTTGTGTCTGTCACAAAGTTGATGAGGTGAAGTTTTGATAGGCTGCAAGCTTTGGCTCTAGGGTCACATCATACTTATGAACAAAGCTATAGGCTATTCAAAGAATATGAAAGTTCAAGAAGATGAGCAATTAGAGAAATGTGTTTGGTGGCTTACTGCATTTGAACTATCTAAAGAGATACTTTTACTTGAAGTGGTACTTTGAAAGATCTCCAATTACAAGTATCACAAATTCTCAAAACAAAGGAGAGTTGGTTTATGTGGAAGGATTTGGAACTTCTAGCATTGAGGGGCATATGTCATGAGACATAAAAATAGTGAACTGCATGTTTAAAGTGGAGACAAGTGCAAATGCAACATACCTATGCCTTATTGGATGCATTCACAAGTGAAAGTTAGCAAAGACATAAGTAGGGAAATATTGAAAGAAAAGATCTGAAGAGGACCAAGGATGCATGTACATGAAACCATAAAGGGAAAAGGGAAGGCTAATTGAAACAGAATACTAAAAGAAAAGATATGAAGAAGTAAAGGTAAAAAATAAAAAGTTATAGAAAGGTAAATCTATGAAAAGATTTCAAATAAATAAATGGTAGAAGATCATGCTCAAAATAGATGCAGTATGAGCAGACCAATGGAGTAATGAGCTACTATGACTAGGAGCTTGCACCCAATTGAGACGACTTTGATAAGAAATGGGATGCAATTTAAAATATCCCATTAGAAAAAGTGCATTTTTGTGTATTTTACGTCGAGGTGTCTCTCATTAATAAGTTGTTTTATTGCATGTGGTGTCTACATGGGCCATGAAACCTAATGAGAGAGCTACATCATGTGTTGTGAATACTGAATATTTTTATTGGGCATGGGGCTACATCAAGGAAACGTGAAGCTTTGTTAAAACACACCAATTTCAAAAAATTAGGAAACCTTCCTAGTAAAGTGTCTATAGGTATTGAAAAGGTGCAAATGTTTTTGTCCAATCATGATAAAAATATATTAAACATGTGCTGAGGTTTTGGGAAAGCATTACACACATGCACACATGCACACACACGTGCACGTGCACGCACGTGCACACACACACACACATGTATATGTATAATATATAGTTTACCATAAATGTGGAAGCTAGCCCTTATGTGAGAAATTTGAGACAAAGTTTTTGGAAAGCACTAGGTAATAGAAGAAAGAACTTGAGAAAACCTTTCATAAATGATGAGAACGTGTAACTATATATTGTCCTTGTGAAGAGTTTTTTTTAGCCATGGTGAATAGATGAGGTGAATCTCACATTAGTCATTACATGTTGTGCTCATCCCCACTTTTTTTTTAATATTACATTTTACTTTTTTTTGGCTACTTCGCCTACCCTTCCATCGGCCTTAGGTTGGCTGCTAACAAGGTGTCAAACAGCAACGAGACGAGCAAAGCAAACCTCGAATGTTTAAGTCAAGTGTATATTATATAGTGAAAGAGGATTGCACCTAGTGGAGTCCAAGAGCCTAAGACTTACATCCCAAGAGCTAGGAGTTAACTAACATGAGGCAAGATTTTGGTCCGTGGGTAATACACACACACACACATAAAAGAGAGCATAAACAATATCAACAGGAATGCTTGCAAACATTAAAAAATGGACAAGCATTGTGAATATCCTTTAGGTGTAGAAAACCAACAAGAACATTTCTCTAGGATGGTAAAGAGTATCTTTAGCATGTCTCTAAGTTGGACGGTCTCACCGTGTTGCTTGATTACAAGGCTTTCCATAACCAGCCAATTTCCCCATCACCCCTAAGATTATCATTATGTTGGGCTCTTGTACAAGAACAAAACGTTTATACATATTAGAAGTAGAGATTGACTTCGTTAGCGATGCCTTGTTAGAGGAGTTCATTAGTGGGACTGTGGGATATGCATGATTTTCCAAGTATTTTCTTCCCCTAAATCTTGTAAAATGCCATCACAGAAAGCTCGCATCGAGACCTTTAGCATCAAGAATGTAGAAGTGCACATTACTTGACTTTGAATTACATGTTGATTTCCAAGGCGCTCCATAGATAGGACCATTAATATAGTAGGACATGCATCTTATCACAATAATTTTCCCCACCATGGTAGGCCAATGTTGAGAGGTTGTCAATCAATGGGCTTCAATTGTCAAGTGACAAATTTACAAGTTGCTGCTGACATAAACGACCTTATCACAAAAAGAGCACATTTTTTCCTAGCATCCAAAACTTGCATCCTAAAGAGAGCTACCGAGTTTGGAACCATGAGTATGAGCTACCAACACCTCAAACCCTCCTAGGACTATTTTCAACATGATGGGAATTGGGGATAAATTCTGGTTACACTTGAAATTTCAAGCTGGAAGGTTGAGAGGGAAAGAACTAGGAAACTGCAAGTTGGCAGGTGGAAGTTGAGGATGGTGGAGATGTGGCATGGAAGTTCTCGTTTTCTACTTTCCTTCAACAAAATGTCATTCAAAGCCTTCTTTACTTGGATATCTCTTAAATTTTAGTATTTTAAATTAAAAAAAAATTGTCAGTTTAAAAAGTTTTGCAGTTCTGTGCATATACAGATGCTTCACTTCGAAAGAGTGTACTATCACGATCACACCTTCATTTCTGGGGCTCAGCAAGGTGCAGATACTTCTTTGTTCACTGCGAGGAAACCATCGTCTTATGCTACTAACTGTTGCCACGATGGTCAATTCAATATCCACTTACATTGTATTGTAAATCGTTCCTTTCAGGGTCTGTAGCTCCCATTTGTGTGTTCATGTGTGTGCATGTGCAAGCAAGTATTGTACCTTCCTTGCGCTTAAGGTACCTGTGTGCACATGTATGCATGAGAGAGAGAGAGAGAGAGAGAGTTGATCTTTACTAAAATTACACGCTCGACAACATTAGCAGGTCTGTGTAATGGGAAGATGTCTTCAAAGTTCATAACAATCATGTGATATGAACAAAAAGACCACCTTTGAGGTTTTCGTAGCAACAATGCCAAGGAGGTAAATTGACTCATCAGAAGCAATGCCTAGGGATCGAACTCACACACCCCACAACATGAACGAAGCCTCAACCACCAAGACCAAGGCGGGTTTGACAAAACTTGGTGGGGAAGGATGGCATATACACACGGTTTGGTTTTTTTAATTCATAGCAATAATGCTAAGGAGCCAAAGCGACTCATCCAAAGCGATTCCTAGGAATCAAGAACACACAAGAGAGAGAGAGAGAGCGAGAGAGAGAGAGAGAACCAGACCAAGACATTTGTTTTGTTGATGTTAATTTGAAAGGTTACATTCTAATTTCAGCAGATCTCTCTTAAACAAGGAAGAAGCTTACTGATTAGAACCAACTGATACATCATCCATATGAAGAACCATTAAGACGTCTAGTCCCTATTTGATTCACAGGCTGAGCTTTCCTCTTCCTTTGTAGTAGAGATCTACTTCACATCTCCCTGTAAGTGTGCTTCTGACCTATTTGATTCACAGGCTAAAATTTCCTCTTCCTTGATAGTAGCAATTTACTGCACACACTCTCCTTGAAAGTGTGCTTCTAACTAGAGAATCTGTGTCACTTCCCTAAGAGACATGGTTCCCATGACCAAGCAATCGTGCTTCTAGAAACTCTCAACAATACCAAGAAGAGAAGAGTAGCTTCCGGTAACAGCACAAGTGAGGCCTATCAGAATGATCAACCCACAAAACAACCTCTGCACAACAGCAATGCTCGTCTTTGTGAAGTGATGCCAAATTATTGAAAGCATCAACGCTAAAGTTGAATGCCAGCAAAGCTAAACTTACAATTACAAGAGGACCTAGAGGACCAAAACTAAATACCTGCAGTACAGTGGCTTTATTTCCAACGATCTTCAGAAAGCATGCAGAGGGCAGCACCAAACACTGGCATCCACAAGTCCACACTCACTTTGTTAGTTGTAGCATGATTGTGATTGCTAACATTGCAAGGTAACATCATTGTAATCAGCCTTGCATTGGAAATTGCATTTGAAATAGTAAGAATCAAACCATATCTAACATTATTACAAAGGCCTGAAGAACCCACCACGAGCATGCTAAGAAGTGAGCCGATAAGTGCCATTACATATGCTGCAAAGACGAACAGCAAATAATGAATCTTCCGATTTGGCACTTTCTGGTGAAAAGTTCATAAAAGTAACAAGCCCAGGGAAAGAGTGGCATTTTTACATTAACAGTTCAGAAGCTTGGATCCTCTTTTGGTTTCTCATTAGAGTGCATCTGGAACATGTGTATTATGTGCATAGCAAACACACTATCCATTCAATCTCATCTTAAGTTGTCTTAGGAAGTGCTTTTTCCCCCTTACATGAAATGTTTCTTGGAGTTGATCAGCATTATCACTGTCAAATCTATGAGGAGCTTAAGGCTTGCTCATCAACCAATTCAGTATGTTTTTCTAGATGGGGAGGGTTTGGCCTCTATTTTCAAATATAATTTATGTGAGCAGGTTGCAATGCTGAATGGGAAGGAAAATTTTTGATAAAAGATGTAGCAGATTCAAAATTATTTGAGAATAGCCTGAAGCCAAATAACTGATCTTGCCCAAAACGCAGGCTTTTTTTGTGAGCCCTAAGGAAGATGCTTTCATCGGAAGTAAAGAGAGCGTGACAAAATGCACCACAGAATCTCTACAAATAAGCCCAAACAAATTTGTTTTAAACACACTCATTCAGCATACGGCAATATATCGTATGCATGCATGCCTGAAACTCTCCAGAACGCTTCTGCAAGCCTCCATCCATAGGATTTTGCTTGTACCAAAGTACAAAAATTTCACGAGTTGGACAAAAAAAACACTTGGACACATTAGCACTTGCAATTTGATGCCATAGAAAAGTAGCAGACACAGCCACAATTGCTCGCATGCAATTCTGTTGAGTTTTTGACCCTAAAAACACTGCAAAAAGTCTCTCTCTCTCTCTCACACACACACACACACATGGGGGGGGGGGGAGAGAGATCTTACCAAAGAAAGGTATAAGTAGTGCTACACAGAGAGTAGAGAGCACAAGAACTGTTCGTATGGTGAGAGAAGTCCAGTAGCTCTTCAAGCTGTACTCTGATGAAGGAAGCAACTCCTCCAAGCTCAAGGCTACAGGTGTCATTGTCAATGCATATGTTTATTTTCTTGAAGTCAAGGAAAATTCTAACCGCATAAAATTGGAACCATACAAACATCACATGCATGAATGGATCACTTGGAAAGCTTGCCATCTTGCCCCTACAGGCATGAGAGGACAACCGAAACATACATCCATGCACACACCCAAATATGCACAAGTGACTGAACATACCATCTAGCACCTCAAAGTTCCTCCACTTCCTACCTTTTATGCAACTTCGTAAAGAGAGAGAGAGAGAGAGAGAGAGAGAGAGAGAGTTGTTCGTAGGTCTAGAGCAAGTTTTGCTTCTGTCTTCCCTTTGGCAATTATGACCACATTATTCCTAAGGGTTGCACAAAGAGACATGTAAATGCTGGTTGATAGCTATTAAAGAGAGAGGCAAAAAGAAAGATGAGCGTTGCAGCCTGCATTAGCAATGCTTCTATTCCCTACATAGTGAGTTATCAAACTGTATGAAAAGATTAAACATGAGTCCTCCCCAAAATAAAAGTATTTTTCACAGAAACTGCAACTTTGGTTATCTGAAACTTATTGAGATTATTTTGAGAGGATATTTTGTAAAAGGGTTTACAATCTGCAACAGAACAATCCACGTGTCAGAATATCACATCAATACACATTTACAGTTAAAAACATCAGTCAGTTTTATGTCAAGACACCTTTCCAATTGAGTATACTGCATCAATGAAATTGAGTAAGACACAAAATGCGCCTTATGGGACATCAAAAGACAAAATGTGTGACGTAGGGAGCACCAGCCTTACTGTTGTCCAAACTGCGATTTTGGATGCCACTAACTGTTCTGGCAAATTGAGAGTTATTTGAGATTCTGTCTCATCCCCGAACATGGTAAACCCCATGATAGCCATACCACCATACATCATCGTGCAGATGATGAAGCTGTAATTAGCATCCACAGAATATGTTACCAGTGGCTATGCATTGATGATTAAATAGCATTTATAGGTTGCTATAATAGAGGCAGGTTCATGTGTATGTTGTGAAAAACACCAGCTTACATGCATACCTTGTCATTAAAATTACAGGGAATTGAGACCTTTTTCTCAAGGATGTGTAGATGTTTGGGAAGACTGCATGTCCAGAATAGCAAAATCCATAGAGACCAATCGCAACAGGAATATTTGCCAGGTTCAGCAAGGGGCCTCTTTTATGGAATCCAACACCATCTACAACGCCAACCCAGAATACACAAAGCATCACCAAAACTGATGCAATGACACCGCCAGCTGCAGTTTACACACAACAGAAGTATGTGGTCAAAGCCTGCTAAATCTTCAGCTGGAATACATGAAATTCTTAAATTATTTTAAGATGGAAGATAGCTTTAACCTAATAATTTGTAAAAAAGCACGAGGTATGAGCTTAGTACTCTGAAACAGGGGCATTTATTCATTGTTTCTCGTTTTTTATAGCTTCATACTAGTAGTATTGACATTTCACATGTCATCTTTGCCACTTGGAACTTTCAAACGACTGTTATTAACTTGGGTTTCATTCTATACCAAAAGCGACAATCCATTTCATTCCTACCTGAGACATAAGATAGAAGCCTTAAATCCCGAAGCCATACTGTAGGCAATACAAATATGGCAGTCATAATAGTAAAGACCTCTGTAGCAGTCAAGTCGACACCACCAAAGCTCAAAGAGGCATTAGGGAACAATGCAGAGAGGTTATCTCCTTCCAGAATAAGAAATTCCACACAACAAGCCTGCATGTTATGCAGTAAAGGTAAGATTATCTTCAACATATTGGCTACTTAAATGCATTTAAAAAAGAAACCTTTTGAAAATGGCAAAAGAAAGAGTCAAAGGAAAAAGCGAACTTACATAAAGTTCTACGTACAGAATTATCTGCAGGAACACGTTATTATCAGAAATTTTCTTTGTATTAAAGAATTGAACTTTCTTAGAGAGATAATAAATTTGACAACAAAAGAAAGTTACATCATGGTCAGAAGCAAAAGGAAGACTAATGTAGGATAAAACACAATCTTACAAAAAATCTTAATAGATGCTATCTACTCAGGACGCCAAGGTCTTTGTTTGGGGTACATGTGACTTCTGAATCCTTTCTATAAAAGTTGATTGTGCAATGGTTATACACTCATTACATGCTATCCCACTGGGAAAAATCTGTATCTGATAACTTCCCAAACACATAAATATATTAACAATAAAATCCTTTTTCTGTGCAAGTTAGCATTGGGTCAATCACTCTTGGTCTTAGTAATTTTAAAAAAAGTTATGGATAGGGTGATTAAGACGATCCAAAATAAGTAAGTGGAAAGCATTTATGGTATCTAGAATGTGCGAATTCCATACAAAAGATGTGCTACAGAACAGAAAGTACACAAGTATACTCAACCTGTTTACAGTATAAAGATAGAAGAAAAGGGTCATCCTGAGACTAAATGATAACTCTGCATACAATTTAATAATGTATGGTGTATCAAGCTGTGATATCCTTGCTTATACTCACAGAAATGATAAGCCGTCCACTAATTCCAAAAGCAGCTTGACCAATATCTGGATAAGTTTCAAGACCCTCTTGACTATCTAAGCAAAGTCGAAGAAGAAGCCCAGTGTAGCAAGAAACAATAGCAAATACAAACAGAAGGCCCAAGCCAAGCCAGCCTGCTTCCTTCACAGCATATGGGGTAGTCAAAACTCCAACTCCACACAACACATTTATTCCTGTACATGGACAAACAGAAAATCGTTACATTTTTATTCTTTGAAAGCCCTACGACAAAACACTAAAAAAAAATCCAAGAGCACTCACCATTCAAAGCAGCCTGTGTTGCACTGCATCCATGGGGTTCTTCAGCAGTGTCATCAACTTTAAACGAAGGTTTTGAAGCAACTGAAGGAACTTGCTCATAAATAAGTGATTCAGGTCTCTCTTCTTTGGATGGGAGGAAGGATGTAGTCAAAGGGCTTAAGATGTCAGAAGACTTTGTTCGCCTTTTCAATGAAGTTGATAAATAGGACGAGCTTAAACGAGTGATACTTGGGCTCAAGAAACTTATGCTGGGAGAAGTAAAGTTGCTATAAGCATCCATAGACTGCCTGCAATGATAGAAAATGCAAACCTTTCATGTGTATGCCTTTCAACCTCATTTCTTAAAGAATCTCAAAACAAGAACTCAAATAAACTACATGAATTTTTGCAGATTGATAAGTCTCTCACAGAAAACATTAGCTTCAAGAAACAGAAAACAAGAACTCAAATGCAGTTCATGAGCTGATTGCATATTGATAAACCTGTCACAAAGGTTAGGAAATGGTGAGTACCTCTAGCCATTACAAGAATTGGTACAAAACAATGAATACCAGCTGTTCCCGATGAGGACCTTCCAAAACATAAATATTGACAGATCTTTCACTCTCTCTATTGGCAATTTGTAACAATAGTTGATATCCCAAGGACTAAATTGAAAGTCTCCATCAATCCGAAAAATGACATGATACTCTAACAACATCATTCTTACCTAATCCATATCAGTACTGCTCCAAGTAAATCAAGTGTTTAAGACACCCTGTGAGAAGAAATAAATAGAGGTCAAGCTTATAAAAATAATGATTACAAAATTCTTTCATTTAGTGTGGTGACAGTCTATCCTCCATTACCAACCTAGCTAGGCAAATTACCATGCATTTGAAAGACACAGAGGTTTTTCTTTCTGACTTGGTTGATAAATAAGTATGGTGCTTATGGACATTACTAATTAGAGGTCTAGAAGCCTTCCAAGGGTTTTCATAGCGGAGCTTAGGTGTTGTTAGGCCATGTAAAATCTTGGTGAATAATGGGGGTAGGAAGGAGTGGGGGACAAGCAAAGGAAGATGTGATGTAAGGGGGTGGCCGATATCGATGGTCAGTGAGAAAAACTTTGCCCTACAGCTTGAGCCTCGAAAGAGCCATCACATTTGAGTTAATTGTGTGGTCTGTCCACTCTTTCCATATGTCTAATCATCTCTTTATAGAAAATTGACGGATTGGGGTGAGTCAAATTCATTCATTAAGAAGTCCACCAACAAAACATTTTGGTTGATTCCTCAATCCTAGATATTGACACATTTTAAAAGTCTCACAATACCCACTGGTAGCCCATACAATCTATAGAGATACTTCACAAATAGCTTTTCTAATTCGGGAGTTTTAACCTCTTCATTGGGGAATAAACTGAGAATTCTTGCTCAACCAGTCCTTAATTTACCAAACAGAGTGTGCCTCTTCTATGTCCTAGGTAATGCAATAATAATCTCCATGGAGGTACTTTTCCACTTGTTAGATGGGATCTTTAGGGGATGTAGGAGACCACTTACAAAAAGGCATTCAACCTCATTGACTTCACATTTTTTGCACTTTAATAAATAATCTTGGGCATCCTTATCTATTCTAGGCCAAAAGAATGACCTTTTTAGAGATGCATACATCTTCTAAATTCTTAGGTGTCTACACTTGGACTATCATGACACTCAAAAAGAATTTGAGCACCTAATGTCATTATTATCTGGGACACATACTTAAACTTTGTAGAGCAGGTGCCATCTTAAATACTATATTTTTCCACTCGAGGCCTTTATCATTAACGTGTGGTATGTCACCAATTCCATGTGACTCTTCGATGAAAGCTCCTTAATTTATTAGATCCCAATTGAGTAGAACTCAATTCATTAACCATTGGCATTCGGCTTAGGAAGTCTACTAGCAACTTTTATTTTTTTTTCGATGTGTCAATTTAATATCAAACTCTTGCATTATTTTAGCCCATCTAGATTCTTTCCTTCAAGCTTTGACTGATGGAGAATCCACTTCATGCTTTCTTAATAAATAATAATCTCGAACTTGGCACCATAAAAATAGTGCCTCCATTTCTTTAAAGAATAAACTATAGCTCCTTGTCACATGTAAAGTAATTCAATTGAGCACAGTCTAACTTTTTTCTTTCAAAAGCTAGTGCTCAACCCTCCCCAACAACAAAACCACTGACATCTGTTTCAACCACAAATGGTTCATTGGGATCCATATCTTTAAGTCAGGATGCTACAGCTACTTTTAACTTTTCAAAACTCTTCTTTTGAGACTCATTCCATATGAAGGTGCGTCCCTTTCCCTTAAGCTGATTCATAGTCACGACATTAATTTTAGCATAGTTTTTTATGAATCTCCTATAAAATCTAGACAAACCTAAGAACATTTATAATTCTTCCATGTTTGTAGGATGTGGTCGTTCTAATATGGCCCTTATCTTTTCATGATTCATACGAATCCTTTCTTGGGATATAATGTCTCAAGTACTTTACTTCTTTTGCGAAGAATTCATACTTGGATTCTTTAACAAAAAGGGAGTTACGTCTAAGCAATTGGAATACTTGTCTTAAATGTTCCATATGCTTTTTCTCAGTTTTACTACAGATAAGGATATCATTTAAGAACACTACAGTAAAATTTCTCAAGTATGGGCTTAAGACACTATTCATAATGTCATAAAAGTTGTTGGAGTATTGTTTAAACCAATGGCGCTACTCTAAATTGATAATGCCCATACCTAGTACAAAGTGATGTCATAAGGACATCCTCTTCTCTACTTCACACTTGACGATGTCCTGATCTTAAATCAAATTTAGTAAAATATTTAGCTCCTTGTAATTTAGTAAAGAGCTCATCAATGCAACATGGAATACTTATTTTTATTGTGATTTTATTTAAACCTCGGTAATCTATGGATAAATGCACAGTACCACCCTTTTTCTTTACTTGTAATACTGGTGAAGACCAAGGTGAGCTACTTGTTTTGGCCTTTTCTAAAATATTTACTTAACTGTCTTTCTACCTTGTGTTTTTCCATTTTGACTAAGTCTATAAGGAGGTTTACAAACATGGTTAGATCCAAGAAACATATCTATCTTATGATCTACTTCTCTCTTAGGGGGTAAACCATCTAACAAATCAGACAGAATAACCTCTATATATTCAATAATTATATCATTAGAAGAAGAAATGTTCTTTTCAACAACGTCAAGAAAAAGTTTGCTTCATTCAAATGTAGAAGAAATAAAATCATTTAAAAAAGTAAGTTCACAAATATATATCTCGCATTCTTGTTACTGTAGAAGTCGTTTCCATTTTAACGAACAAATAAGAGGAGAATTGGATACATCATGTTCTCATTGAATCTGAAAGACTCTCCTATCATCTTTAAAAATGACGAGTTCTTTAAATAACTGTATTGTAAGATATGCCTAAGACTATATAACCATTATGGAGTAAGAAGTATTGAGATGCATAATTTGGAAATCCAAGGCATCCTAATAGCCTTTACAACTATCCACCTCTACACCATGTGTCATGGTGCCCCAAACCCTTTTGTCATTTGCCAGGGAAAACACTATTTATGGGCACTTAGACGCTCAAGCAACTTTGATTTCTTAACTAATGAGTGGTTTAAAAAATAATTTATCGCAATATCATTGACCATAATCCTTACTTTTTGACCCATGCATCCTCATGAATCATGAGGATCAAAAGTGGGCTGCCAAATTGCCGATGATAGGCAACATCTATGGATACTATCCTCATGATAAACCTCTACCTTTATTATTATTATTATTATTGAAAAAAACTCTACCTCAGAGTTCTTTTTAGTACCTTTAGGCGGTAATACTTGCACCGTGTGTACTTCTTTTTGTGGAGGTTTATTTGGGGCTTAATCTCCTACCTATTTATTTCTAGGGTGGTTCCAAGCCGAATTATCATTGCCTAAACAATTTAAGGGAATATTTTATTAGGTAGCCTTTTATAATCCTCTCTTTTCAAAAGAGGATATCTTTGTGTTTGAGGTTTCTTGACTCTTATTTCATGAACGTTAGGACTAGTTCCTGTAAATCTAGCAAAAAACACTCACAAACCTTAGTACTCCAAATTTTCTCATGAAGAGAGATGTGGTATTCACAAACACCTAGGAGGGACAAATGAGGCATTTAGCATGCTCTTGACTAGGTTTGTTATGTGCAATAAATAATGAGTGGTATATGTCTAGACAAATCCAAGAATATGCCCAAACTCATCCTCTACAAACAACACATCGTGCAGCTTCAATCTCATGATAGTCACTCATAAGGCTGAAAACCATAAAGTCCATCCGTATAGCAGGAACTAGCTACTATGACATCCCCATTGTCGTCATTAGTGCCCAACAGTGGGTGTAGACCATGGCATAAACGTATACTCTCACACATACAAATCCACACGTACTTGAGTACGAAGGACTTCATACTGAGTTTCTGTCGACACTCTAGAGGTGAAGGACAGACTCAGCTGTGACAAAGGCTAGCATTAAAGGAGAAGGCTAAGCAAAAATAGTCCACATTCTCATCATTCAAGTTACAACTGCTTGTGAAGGCTATACGACTTCATTGCAGTCTCTCCCAAACAAGCATCCAAGCGAAAAAATGCTTAGACCATCTAGCTGATAGGGCAACGCAACACTTAAGAAAGAAAGAATTTCAGCAGATTGTAACATGGAGACCTCAAGGTGAAATTTGCATGTCCGCTAATACGGAAGAAGCACAAATCTAAACTCGTCCTCTTAAAACACAACACATAGTGCAATTTCAATCTCATGATAGTCACTCATAAGATTGGAAACCATGAACTTCATCATGCATAGCAGGGACTAGCTACTATGACATCCCCACTAACATCATCAGCTCTCACAAGTGGGTGTAGACCATAGTATAAACATATGCTCTCACACATAAAAATCCATATGCCCACACGTACCTGAGCATCCATTTCTACAAAGGTCTTTGTATTGAGTTTCCATCGATACTCTGGAGGTCAAGGACAGAGTCAACTGTGATGACAAAGGATAGCACCGAAGGAGAAGGCTAATCAAAAAGTAGTCCACATTGTCTTCATTCAATCTACCACGGCTTGTGAAGACTATACGATTTCATCTTAGTCTCTCCCAAACGAGCATTCAAGAAAAAAAATGCTTAGAACATCTAGCTAATAGGGCAACACACCACTTAAGATAGAAAGAATTTATTGCAATATCAGCAGGTTGCAACATAGATAAAAACTTCACAAGGTGAAAATTTTGTCTGTCCGCAAATACGACAAAAGTATACATCTAGATGAATCCACGAATATGCCCAAACTCATCCTATAAAAACACAACACATAGTGCAGTTTCAATCTCATGATAGTCACTTAAGGTTGCAAACCATAAACTCCATCACGCATAGCAAAGACTGGCTACTATGACATCCCCACTAACGTGAATAGCATCCAACTGTGGGTGTAGACCATAGTATAAACATATGCTCTCACAAATACAATACACATATCCACAAATACTTGAGCTTCCATTTATACAAAGGTCTTTGTATTGAGTTTCTGTCGACACTCTGGAGGTGAAGCGCAGACTCAGCCGTGACAAAGCCTAGCAAAGGAGAAGGTTAATCAAAAAGCCGTCCACATTCTCTTCTTTCAAGCTACGAACTGCTTGTGAAGACTATAGAATTTCATTTTAGTCTCTCCCAAACAAGCAAACCATGTACTATCATTTGATTTCTGTAACTTTGTTCCATAAGGGTTTCTTGCCTTTTTTGAATCTCTTCCTCTCCTTTAAGCTGCTTCTTTTCTTGAACAAGCCAATTATATTATGTATCCTTGACGTGTATGTTCTTTGTTCTCATTCTCAATTGGTTCATCTTGACATATCTTTAAAATTTAGAATTTATATTCAACAAATGTAATCAAAACTACCTAAGCTCATTGAACCTATCTGGTCGATTCAAAGTGATTGGATTTGTTCAAGTGGTTACCTTTCTTGTATATAAAAATATAACGTCCAATTTGCTCAGCATATTTCCTTTGGATATGCTCATGAGGATTCCTCAATAGAAGATGAGTCCCATACACAGAAAGGCCTATTCATTTCCTCACTAGAAGATGAGTCCCATATACAAAAAGGAAGCCTCACAAATAAGGATGGTCTCCTCACAAATATCCAAATAAATTTTCCACAACAATGAATAGGCCAAATGCAGTATTAGCAACAATGATGCTTTCGACCATCATCATCTTTGTGAGTGAGGAAAAGGCTTACCCGAGTCATTTTGATATTCTGAAGTATAACATTTTGCAATTGACCTTTCTTTTATTGGGATGATGGAGAAATCATATAAAGCATGTAGAAGCACAAAAAGACAAGTATGAGAAGTCTTTCATAATGACAACTGAAGGACCAATTGATTCGTGAGACGGGGTTGCAAAATCTATGATGGAAGAGCTTTGTGAAGACGAAGGTGATGGACAAAAGCATCACACCTTAGTAATGCAATTCAAGGGGGCTCCATGGAGTGGGTATGGTTGGTGGAAGAAGTATAGGGCTGCTTAGGCAACATGATCATTGCTTTTGTTAAGCATATCAACAATTTCACTTTGCTATCTTCCTAATTATTGGCATATATGGGTTTAAGGAGGAAAAGTTGTCATAAGAATAGCCAAAAAAGGGCTCCATTCCCAAGGGAAGATGGGTATTCAGAGATCAAGCATGAGGGGAGTAATATGGCTATGAAGGAGAAAGTGATCTTGGGCTCATTCATAGGTTGCTTAATAGGACAAGGTTCCTCTTTTACACAGCTCTATGTCATTGGTAGGAATCAACATCCACTCAAATTTTCTAAGCCTGAGCACTCCATTGATGTGAGGGTAAAAACAACATGAAGTCAATGTTTACCAAGAACGTGGAGTCCCTTGCTTGCAAGTCTCTATGTTGGTAGTAATAATGTATGAAAATAGAGGTGGAGGTTACTTGCTACAGCCAATACTCCCTGCAGAACAGAAGATAATAAAAGTGTATGCACAGAACTTCATTGTGCTAATTCAAATCACACGTATTTCCTTAATGCGTACAAGTGTGCACACACGCGCGCGCGCGCACACACAGAGGCAAAAAATAAGAGAACTATACTCAAGAGAGAAGAAACAATAGATATATATTGTCCCAACGATGGAGTAAAACCTTGTACAAAAGGCGTGCATAGTGTGTCACCATCTAGCAGCCAAGTGCACACACACACACACACACACACATGCACACATAGAGGCAAAAAATAAGAGAAGTATACTCAAGAGAGCAGAAACAATAGATATATATTGTCCCAACGATGGAGCAAAACCTTGTACAAAAGGCGTGCATAGTGTGCCACCATCTAGCAGCAAGGTGCTGCCTAATATGGACCCTATGACTACAAGACTATTATCGTACCTCCTCATCGCATATTCAAAACATTGTCAGCCTGTGTGCTCTCCTAGAGCTTCAATGGGCTGCGTCATGATGCCCCGCAAACACGCCTTCTTGCTGCTCCAGTGGACAGCCAATGGTAAGGCAGTGGTTTGCTACTTGATTCTTTCTCTGATCCTGCAATGTACTGCTCTTCATCCTTCATATGATATGTAGCTTGGACTGCCTCTTGCATTGCCTTCTTTGCTACTCCAGACTGGCTACATCAACATTATCGTGGAGCGTGTGGTTTGGTTCAGGAGTGGTGCCCGAGAAAGCTCCTTCTTAGAGTGCCTTTCTTTTTAAGGAAAATTTATTGAATCTTGGATTGAAATCAGTGTGTTCTCAAGCTCCAACTCTATATTTCCCATGGTATCATCATATATTTATATTTAGGTGTACTTGATGACCTTTAAAGGTATTGGGAGAGTTTCTTCTCACTTTAACCTTATAATTGTCCTTTAAACCTCTCACAAAACCTCTTATCTTCTGGAATTAATCTCAATCCCTTCTGGCTTGAGGCCTACTTCTTATGTATCATTTATCCGACGGTTCTCATGCCCTTTCCAACTCATTTTCTTTTAGGAAATCTTATTCAAACACAATCGAGCACTTTGGAATCCTATCGATTTCTCTGAGTCTCATCCATCATTTATACGCTTGCTTCCAAGGAAAGGCTTCCATGGCTTTATTTTAAGGAGGGGTATCCTGAGTCAATGAAAGTCTTGCCACTTTTGCAAAAACGTCTTTATAGCATCCTTATTTCTATCTTTTTCTTTCCCGTTGTATATTGAAGTTGACCTTGATTAACTAGAACAAGTTTTATTTTCCTCTGTGTTGCATTGGTTAAATAACTATGTGGGGATGCCCACAACGGACTAGGATCAGTCCAAGAACTAGAATGCATGCATTTGGCTAATCTCTAATGGGTTAAAGTGTTGGAGAAATCCTAAGATTTCAGATTATGTTAATAATTCCGTACTTGCAATTCACAATGAAAATCGAGCACGAAATATAGAAATACGGTTAGAGTCTATTAGTGACTCATTAAAAACTCCAACTGCAATCATCTCTAAGTTTTCCAATTCTCAATCAATAACTCCATTTTGTAAAATTACCATTTCCTCCTCTATGTCAATGTCCAATGTTGTCTCCTAGGTATTATGGACAATTCCAAGTACTTAAGAGAATTGAAGCATTTGCTTACTAGAGGATGTAGAGTACTTCGAGTTTTTCATGTAAGTAGGCTAAAAACGAAGTTAGGAGATGATGATGATCTCATTGGAAATGAAGTCATAATTGAACTCATTGATCCTGCTACTTTACCACATGAACCAAGGAAAATCTTAGATAGACAAGAGAAAAGAACAAGATATATAATGCCTCAAGAATGTTGGGTTAAGTGGAAAGATAGACCTAAAGAGACTTCAACATAGAAAATGGTAAGCAATCTCCAAAGCAGGTTTCTCAATTGTTTTTGAGGACGTAGATCATTCTTAGGGAGAAGGGAATGTTACGTCAACCATAATCGTGGAGTGCATCGCTTGGTTATGGTGAGGTGGAAACTAAAGGTCTAGACATCACTTGCATTTAACGAGGGTTCGAGGGTTTGGGTCTAGGTTTATATATAGTCCTAGGCACGAACAAAGAGGCATTAAGAAGAGCCCATAAGAGGGATTTACTTGCCAACCTAGCCTTGCAGACATTAGTCTACTCAAACTCTACACCTTGCTACCATGTGTCAGCTCTGCACTTGGTGCCTATATGCTGCATGTGTCAAGCCTGTCCCACCTATTTAACAGCTCCATCTTGCACCTATTTGTGGTGCAGCTATGCAGGTTTGTCTGTAGGACTTTGACCTGATCCTGACAGCCCTTGTTGGTTGTCTCTGTAGAGTCTTTCCTAGTCCAAGATGCTACTACCTTAGTTGCAGTCTTCTGATAGCTCTCCTTGCTGTGCATGCTGCCCACATAACAGCTTGCATGCTGCCCATGTGGCAGCCTTCCATATTCCTTCAAATCTGCCCATGTGGCATCTATTCCTCTACCCACGTGATGTCTTCCATATGTTGTCGGTACACCTTCCCCATGTCGTCATTTGGGGATCTACAAGTAGGGAAGTGACCCAGATAAACCCAACACCCCCTCTCTGCAACCCACAGTGGACCAACCCCCACACTTCGATGCAGATGCTCCATTAGCTCCCAATGAGAAGCACTCTAGAACAAGTCGTAGACATCCTAAATCATAAGTCTTTGAACCTACCATTCTTGCTCTTGCAAGCCCCGTCTTTGTGCAATGATACACAGGTACCATCCAAGTAGTACCTAAGGTCAATGGCACCACCGTCCTTGCTCATAAACTTGCCAGTGTTTGTTGAGGAACTAAAGGGAAAGCATGAAGTGAACACAAAATGAGAATGCTTGACTTTGGAATGAAGAAAGGTGAGGTTCATATGTAGGCACCTCTTACATGATCACTGACATCACTGATGACCTCTGAGCTCCACAATCATCTCCTCAATCAGCTCCTAGAATCTCTCAATCATCCTATGTGGCATCTACCACCTAACAGTGCTTATGGGCACCTAACTGTGCCTCTAGCACACACACATAGAAACCAAGGTGTGCCTGGGGCATACACCTTAAGATATCCCAACAAACCCCCCCTCAAGGGAATGCCTCAGGCTATGTCACGGATTCATCTAGTCTCATAGTTTCTCATGCCATCTCATGGTGGTCAAGGATTAATCTATGGCTAGGATCTCATGCTAGCAAGGGGTTCCCAAGGGTGTGTGGTAAACAAAAGGGATACATAAGACCTTCCAATGGTTATCTCCCCTGCATGTACATGCACACAATGTCTGCAAGAGGTACCATGGAGCAAAACACATACACATGGCCTACATCATATGGTGACCAGAGGTGTTTACAAAGAACACAATAGTTTATTTCATTTATTTTGGAGGACTATCCAGGCTGAGTACCTTGACTCAACATAAAAAGAGAGATCTGGAGCATATATGGAGATGGTTCAAAAAGCATAATCTTCATCATGTGGAGACTCATCAAATGAAAGTAGATTGGCAGTTTCTGACTTTGTAGTTGCTTCCTTTTTTGCTCTACAATACTTTTCATGGTGATTGTTTTTGCCACAGTGTTTGCATGGATTGATCTTGAAACAGTCTTTTGAGAGGTGATTAGTCTTTCCACAATGTTTGCAAGGTGAAAACTTGCCCTTTTGAAATTTTATGGCATAGGCTGTGTCATTGCCTCTCTGGTATGCTGTGTCATTGCCTCTCAGGAGTTCCATGTGCCTTTCTTCTTCTTGAAGAGCAGAAATAAGACCTTCAAGATTAGGATTAGGAAGATTTTTCAAAGTGGTAACAACTTGATCATAATCTTCATGCATACTTTTGAGCAATACTGCCATTGCATCATCTGTAGTGATTGGAGAGTTGATAGAAGCAAGTTGAGTCATGAGACTCCGCATAAGATTGACATGGGCAGCCAGAGGAGTGCCACTAACCATCTTCAATTCAAAGAAACCAATCTTAAGTGACAATTTTGAGATGTGAGAGCTAGCACCAAAAATAATGTCAAGCTTCTGCCAAGCTTCCGAAGGAGACTCTAAGTCAGAGATGTGATGAATATAGTCATCTCCTAAGGCAAGAGCAATGATGCCATAGGCTTTCTCCTCTCTAGCACGATCTCTTGCCGGGTGTGTCAGAGCTGAGGATTCTCCATCATTAGAGGCTGTTGAAGAAGAAGTTGAAGCCGGTTTGACAAAGCCCCCAGAGGTTTTCCCTCATCAATGCAAACTTAACCTTCATCTGCCATGTGTGAAAGCCTTTACCACTGAACTTATCCATATTCAAGATGGTAGCCATGAGAGGGTCTAACCCAGAATGGGCAGTATCTACTCTCTTACAAGGCTAGAAAGAGTTGAAGAGCTTCAAAATACAAGCATTTAGAATAGCAAAGGCTTGCAACCAAATTCCATACTACAAAACATAATGGAAATGATGTTTTCACTTGCATGCTTCATAGAGGTGGCTAAATGAAAGCATTCCAAGCAAATCCAAGTGTAGCAACTTAAAGCAAAGCTGTAGCCATAGTTGTACTGAAGCTATTCATTACTTTAAAACATCAGAAATGCTAAAGTAGCATCTAATGTAGCATTAAACTCACAACCTTGTCAAAACAGTCCAAAACAGAGGCCTGAACTTGGAGGGCTTGTATCTCCTTCTTCAGAGCAAAGAAAACAGGGCTTTCTAGGTAGAAACAAAGCTCATATACCAGAGAAGAGCCACTGAGGAGAAAGGGCGAAATGCCGCGTTACGTCGCCATAGCTAGCAGCTTGAAGATCGACTGGTTTTTCCGCGTTTTCTCCTCGAATATGCAACCATTGCTGCTCAAATTTCAACACAAGGTATGGAGAAGCTTCCCCTAAAAGGAATTGGAGAAAGGTGGAGCAGAAACAAAGAATACGCAGAAGGAAGTTTTGACGATCTTCGGGGAATGGCGACCAGCAGCGACGATGTTTCTTTAATTCCTTGCAGGTGAAAGTTCGCCCATATGAAGGGTATCTCCAGCTCAGAGGATTTGGAGAATGGCGGAAAAATGAGGGAGAATAAGCTCTAGCAAGTTTTGGGAAGAAATGGTGAAGATGAAGAAGAAGAAGAAGATGAAGAAGAAGAAGAAGATGGAGAAGAAGAAGATGATGTGGCACAAATGGGCTCAAGGAGGATCATAGTGCTCTGATACCATGTTGAGAAACTAAAGGGAAAGCATGAAGTGAACACAAAATGAGAATGCTTGACTTTAGAATGAAGAAAGGTGAGGTCCATATGTAGGCACCTCTTACATGATCACTGACATCACTGATGACCTCTGAGCTCCACAATCATCTCCTCAATCAGCTCCTAGAATCTCTCAATCATCCTATGTGGCATCTACCACCTAACAGTGCTTATGGGCACCTAACTGTGCCTCTAGCACACACACATAGAAACCAAGGTGTGCCTGGGGCATACACCTTGAGATATCCCAACAGTGTTCTCGAGCAATCCTAGCACAAAACATTATCCAGCTGCCCCCCTCAAAATCTAAGAACATTCTGGATCCTACCAAGCTCCAGGCTCCCAAAGGTCTATTTCAACCCGTCTTGGGCTGATCCACATAGATCTCCAAAGCCAAGTTTCTTTCCAGAAGCCTTGAATCATGAGCTCCAGATGTGAGCTCTCAACTGAATAATCCTTCGGTGTTGATAGTGTACTCTTTGATCAGTAGATGTCCCAGTCTCCACAATGAAGGCTTCAATAGGTTCATCATGATCTTCCAATAACCTGCACTTGGGACTTGGAGAAGCAACAAGACTTCCCTCTCTGCCTACCAGGAAGGCTTTCACTACCATCCGACCTCTCAATGCTTGGGAACACAAAGCAAAGACTTTGCCCATAGCATGCTACTAAAGTATAAATTATGCAAAAGAATATACATACCGATTATGGAGGCACCCATAGCATCCCTGTGTAAACTTGTAGTACCATCTTTAGTGTCCCTATATCCATCTAACTCTGGTCCTCTCAACCCCCATGCAACTGACATCTTTCAAATCCGTGTACCTCTTCATTGTGTCTTCTTGACTCCTTTTTATATAATTAAAGAATGCTTGTATTTGGCAATTTGACTTTTGACACTTCATGTGATGTATTCCTATATTGGAGTTATGTTTTAGCTCTACCTTATTAATTTGAATGCGAGATCTTCTACCCTGCTATTAGTTCCATCAATGCAGTTTGGACATGGCCAATCCAATACTATTGAGGACGGACCGTGCCAATAATTACGGGAAGGGCCTTTGCAATTTGACTGCAATTGGATCCACTAGTGTCACCACTACCCCAGCCACATAATAAATATGTTGTGGCCTTAGCTCAACTCCTGTCTTTATCTCCCAGATCATCCGAACCACCAAGTGGCTCCAGATATTCATCTTCCAGAGAGGGTAGTTACATTCTTTGAGCTTACTTGATTCCCCAAAAGCTTGAAATGGGCAGTCTCGCAGCCACGACAAAGAAATGAAGGGCTTAGGAGAAGTACACCTATCTGAATTTGGATCATCCTCCTTCTCGCAAGGATATATGTCTTCAAACATAGAAGTCAATATCTATAAGATTGAACTGAGATCTCCTTTCAAAGGTTCTCACCCCACAGCAGCACTTGTGAGTCTTCCTCAGGGCTTTGATACCATGTTACAAAACAAAGGTGGAGGTTGCTTGCTATAGCCAACGCTTACCGCAGTGGAAGATAAAAGAAAGTGTATGACTAGAAACCACGCGTTGCTAATTCAAATCACACTTCTTTCCTTAAGATGTACAAGTGCATAGAGAGAGATGCAGATAGTAATAGAACTGTGCTCAAGAGAGTAGATATATTGTCCCAAAGTTGGATCAAGACCTTGTACAAAAGATGTACACAGTGTGCCACCATCGAGCAGCAAACTGCTATGGACCCCTATGACTACAAGAATGTTCTCCTACCTCCTCATGGCACCTTCAAAACACAGTCAGCCTGTGTGCTCTCCTAGAGCTTCCGTGTGCTGCATATTGATGCCCACAGTTAATGGTAAGGCAGTGTTTGTGCTTGATCCTTTGTCTTGATCCTGCAGTGTACTGCTCTTCACCCTTCAGATGATCTTCGGGCTGGACTGCTTGTTGTGTGGCCTTCTTTGCTGCTCCAGACTGATGTGCAATACCTGGCCCACCAAAGGTAGATGCTGGCCTCCCTGCTGCTCTACAAGACAGCCTATTGTGAGGCAGTGCAAATGACCAGGGCTTGGGCTGTTTATATAGAGCTGGAGCCCCCCAGAAAATGCCTGAACAATCATGCAGACATTGGCCTGCTCAAACTCTGCGCCCTGCTGCAAAGCGGCAGCTCTGCCCTGGTGTCTGTCTGCTGCATGTTTCCAGCTTGACATGACCTGTTTATCAGCTCCAATTTGGACCTGTTTGCTGTGCAGTTCTGCAGGGACTTTGACCTGATGGTGACAGCCCCTGTTGCCTATCCTTGCAGAGTCTTCCCTACGCCAAGCTGCTACTGCCTTGGTTGCAGTCTTCTGGCAGCTGTCCTTGCTGTACATGGCAGCTTGCATGCTGTCCGTGTGGCAGACCTGCATATTCCTTCAGATCTGCCCCCTTGGCATCCCATTCTCTGCCCACGTGGCATCTTCCATATGCTGTTGGTACACCTCCTCCTCATTTGGGGGCTCAGGAGTGGGAAGGTGACCTAGATAAACCCAACAAAGAAGACTAGAGGCAAAGGGTTGGATGGGGAAGAATTCAGGCCCTTGAATTTTCTATTCTATCTTTAGTCTAGCACTACCTCTGGCTGCCAACACTTCATATGGGCTTGCTATTTCTGATTCACAAGGTTTGATGTTCCATACAACACCCTGCCATGTAAGCATGAAGTATTAAGGCCACTGGATCATGGACATGGCCCTCATCTGGCCCAAATATGGGTTTCCACATGGACAGAATTGAAGCGGACACATGGGCAGCGAAGTGGACTGACTTTGGCATCAAATAGGGCTGACCACCATATGGCCAGCAAAGATAGTAGAGCTGCATGGTGAGGAGTTTGCATGTCTGCAAAAGGCTCAATCTGACAGAGTTAGTCAGCCCAAGAGGCTGTGGACATAAGCCATAAACTGTGGCATAGCTACTCATAAGTCATTAACTCCTGTTCAAATAGGCTCCTTTGCTGCAATACTCTGTTACGCCATCTTTTTCACTACTTGGAGCCTCACCTTCACCCTTCTCACCAAATAGTTTCCAGATTCAATGTTCCACCTCTCCAAGATTAAAAAAGGGAAGTTATGTGGCGTTGAACACATGGTCATCTGTGAAGGTGCTCGAAATATGACTCGAAGAAATGTAAAATCTCAAACATGTAGCAAAAGAGCTACCTCTTTGGTGTCCCATAATGCATGTAACTCACTCTCACAATACTTAAGGCTTAGACGACAGCAAGTATGCTGTTAACACATCAATCCAAAGTGTACCAATATCCATGTCAAATCAAATCCATATAATTTTCAAAATTGCATTGAAATTGGGATTCAAACAGCCCATCAATTCCCCTATCTTTCCTCAGACAACCAACCTCAAATAGTCACTTGGAAGAGGTCAATGCATCCCATTCGCTATCCATACTTTCTGCAAGCCAAAGGAATTCAAAATAACATATCACTGCTGATGAAGATACATTCCACAAACCCATGCATGCATGCTCCAAATTCCAAACAAGTGTAAAAAAGAGAAAACTCTTGCATATCTAAGCTGCAATGGAATCTCCGGCAACTTGATCAAAAGGTACCGTCCATTCATCGTGTTTACCAACGTGGCTATGATACTAAGTTGGAACTGCATTGAACTGTACACCGGAGGCAGAAGTATTGCATATATGCCACAAGTGCATGTATGCAAATATGCCACAAGTGCATGTATGCAAATAGCCACAATCCTAATGCACAGAAGGCCGCCCCAAAAATTGCAACTTCTGCAACTTAACTCAAAATGCTGAATAACAAAATTCCTAATCTTCCACGTGAGATTTTGGAGTGACGAGGGGTCGACTCTCTTTGTATATCCCCCACTTATGGAAGCGTATAGTGTTGCCCCAGGCCAATCAGCAGGCACATAGACCACTCTACAGCTTGACCTGTACAGGAGTCATCTGATCAGGCTGATCAGACCAGCTGAGCAGCCCTTGGACCCTAATTTTGGGCCTTGGTTGGTCCTCAATCAGGCCCTAAGGATGGCCCATATTGCTCTCGAATGAGCCCCATAACGGAACCATCGTGGTTTTGAAGGTTGATCATGAATGTCTCTGCCCCCATACATGGCACCGTGATGTATCTCCATACCCCAATCTTGTTCAGGTGCTTTCCAAAGATTATTCTATATCGGTGCAAGTGTCTATTCATAAGTCAGCACCAACCTTGCCCAAAATTCTTTGCTCTGGCTCTCCTCGTCTGAGAGCCTCTACTGGTCATCTAATGGACTAACCTACACAACACATTGGTATTTGGATGTGGCATTGTCATCTCCTCTTTTCTAGTCTAGATTTCTTAAACAGGACTCACACTGCACAAAAGCCAGGCACTTCCATAGAAAGTCATGTGATGGGTGCTTGAATTGCCTTTGTCATTCCTGTGGTTTCTAACCTTGAATCTTAAACAATACCGTGTCAGCCCATGTATACATAGGTGTACCTACTATCTCATAAACCCCTGCAGCCCCTAACCCTTGCCGCCCATCATATGATCTCTCTCTGTAGTTTGAACCTTCTTGCACAGCCAATACAGAATGATAATATATGTGCAAGAGATACAACTGCAGATGGGTAGTACGATGACAAGGGCTCTCAGTCGAGGCCCAGTCAAGAGCACAATCCAAACATTGTTTCAAAAAATTAAAGCAAATCATCTGTATCGAGCCTGAATAAGAAATAAGATGACCATTTGAGAGTTGATAATTTACTTTCAATGCTCAAACTGATGAGATGGAACTTCCAAAATATTATATGCCTTCAAGAAACCCTGAGAGTAACACTGTCCACAACTCTGTGGGGTTGAATAAACAGACTTCAAGGCCAGAAAGTGCGCTCAAGCAGTCCAGACGCAAGGGATGAGAAATACCACTCCCCATAGGGGAGTCATCAATTTCAATCCATTCTTTACAAATATCGGTTGTAATTGCAAAGCATGGACATGATTTTAAGACAGACTTTCAGGATGACACCTTGCATAGTGTCGTAACATAGAAGGTTAGTGCACGGGGGGGGGGGATTTTTTAAATTGGAGACTTACGTGCCATATACAGCACGAGCGAATTTGAAAAATGTTTATTGATGTCATGAATGTGTGTAAACTTATAGAGGGGAGCTTTAGATTCACCATCCATACATGTTTACATAATAAAAAATTAAAAAATAGGGATATTTGACTTAGTTTATACTTGCATGCACGTATTATGTCAATTATAATCGAGTGAAATCCTCGGGGGACAGACCTTTGATCACAGCAAGCAGGAGTTCAACACATACCTCGGCTCCTGTGCCATCAATCTCCCCAACATGTACTTGATCAATAAATCCCTTAATTGCCCTCCAAGGTCAGAAAAATGCTTATGCTTGTGGTTGAGTATGGTTTTGATCGCTTGTATACATATTACTGTGATTTGAGTATAATCATGGGCGTATCTGGGCTTGTGGTATACTAGATACACGCTGATCAGTCTAAGGTGTACCAGAGACCCTTTGAACTCCTCCCTGCCGGGAGTCTCCCCCCCCCCCCCTCTCTCTCTGTGCGCAGAATTATGGGCATATCGTCCATCGTATGTAAGCCAGATTTTTCCGTATTAACTTATAGAGAGCTGTTATCATTCAAGTTACGTTTCACGGCCGTGTAGATCATCTCTCCTTCACAAGCATGCACCCTGAAGCAAATCTGTAGCTGCTGATTCTCTACGAGCCCCCTGATACAAGATTGGATAGAAGAAGGGAGGAAAGGTTCAGTGTAAGGCCTAAAGGTGACTACGAGTTCTGCTTATAAGCATCGTCATACTCGTACTCGGGATTCAAAACTTTGGTACCATGGCAGCGACCACCAGCTCATCTTTGGAGCTTGATGTATTCTGACTAGATTATTGAAACTTTCGACTATAGACTTGTTTCACAGGACTGATCGCCATCGTGATCCACCGTATAAATTTCTGTAGGACTACCATAAGCGCAATTCTCATCCGGCGTCCGCATATAGGAACGACTTCCGAAAATTTATCAGAACTTAGGAGAATTGAGAAATTACAGATTTAGTTTCCGAGGTGGCTGCCTTTACATTTTCACCAAACTACGATGCCCAGGAGAGTTGCCCATGCAAGTCTAACCTTCTTTTCAAGACGATAAAAAAAATTTGCACGACAGTAATTGCAGCTCGTTCCTCAGCATTGAAAAAGATGCTCAGATAAAAGCGGGGGACGAAATGACCTGTAGCTCTGAGGCCATTGAGGCGTCTGAGCCCAAGATCCCTGTCCGGAATCTCGGCGTCGTGGAGAACCTGGCGGGGAAGACGTAGCGTCGTCGGAGCTCTCGCCTTTTCCATAACCTCGATTGACGTTGTTTTCTGCGTCTTGATCTTCGTCACCAGTAATGTAGATATGACCGTCGAAAGTAGAGAATGATTGGTCTTTCCGCATTGCAGAAGTTAGCTAGCAAATTTGAGTGAAAAACAAACAAGCTTCTTGCTGCGGGAATCTCTACCAGTGCTTCTATAAAACTTCTACTAGGATAGGATGTTGCCCAGAATTGAAGCCTTTGAGTAGGGGCGGAAGAGGAGGCGTTGGGTAGAAGCTGGGGCGACACGGCAACAAAAGGCAGACGGTAGGGTTCCCTAGAAGAAGCAGCCAGGAACGATCCGAATCAAGAGATGAAGCACTTTTCTTCCACTAAAAATTGCATGGTGGTAGCCCAGGATGGTAGTGCGTATTGGATGGAGCGGGCTCAGCAAACGACGGGCAATGTCGAAGGATAGACAATAGTTATAAATTGAAGCACATGCGCAGCAAACATCAGAGATGGGAGCCAGTGGTTTCGCAGGAGTAGTGGGGGAGTCGAGGAGCGGCGAGTGGTGGAATCCGAGAATAGACAGAGTGGCTGAATGAGGAAGAGGGCGTCATGCGAATATAGGCAACGATGCCGACGCAACAGAAAATTTTTTTAGCAAAGATTCGCGTGGAGGCGGAGTGACAGGCGAGGCCTGACTTCGGCTTCTTTCGCTGCAGCGAGCAGCTGTATAGGCTCGAGCTCAGGAGCTGTGTGTTACCACGACTCGTCACGAGGCACGAGTCACCAGCCACGCTGTGCGCAGTAGGACGATCCACAAACTGTTTGCGGGTTTTGGGTTTCGGGATATTATGATCGTCAATTTTCGTAATTCGTCGTCTAATGGCGATGGTAAATCCTACGTAGTGTGAGACTCTGAAGAGTGATGACTCATTCGAGCTCGGATGCAGCCAGCCACTGCGAGCCAGCATTGCAACAGCAGACTGTGATCCCAGCTATTTTTGGAGCGTGATCATCATCAAGCTTTTGTATGGAGTTAGATTTAGAAATTAGAATGAGTGTGATGATTGATCGTTGCGGCACGACAGAAGAGCGTGTGATTAGAGAGACGACTCATTAAGGTAGATTTCCCGAATTTACGAAAGATCCATGTACAGAATCAAAGCTAATAATCATTTTGTACAACCCAATTGGATCGAAGGACGGTATCATTTGTATTCCTTGCGAAAAGAATTTCAATTTTCTGGAGTAGAAGGTACGGCGAATGATGGTATCGCCATAGCTGATTCGGAGAATATGTCGTCGGCCTCGACGGGACACAGTACATCTCGCGTCTGCAGACTGCGCCTCTGTTGGATGGCGCTTTTGGGCAGCCCGTGCGCGTCGGTGACTCGCTGTTGGCCAAAATCGCGACAGTAAACTGCTGTCGCCCATGATTTAAGCTCCAAGTTCCATCACAGAAACTTAAAGCATCAGGAATCTCATCGGTTGCTGCTGCTGCATCACTTCCAAAATGCAACTGTTCTACGATTGTCACGTCAAAAATTGCAACAGTTGTTCTACGTCGTGATAACGGTTGTATAAACAGTGGTTTGCTCTTTAGACAGTATATGGTTGGTTCTAAATTCTAATTGCAAAGTTGCAAAGACAGTACATTTTTTCTATCTGTCATAGTGTGGAAGTTTCTGTTCATTTGTGCACTCGCGTCTAATCTGGCCAATTGCTCGATAAATCACAAAGATCTTTACCGTCTTCCTTTGGTAATTGTTAAGCCAAAATTCTCAGCAAACTGTCTTTGATAATGTTGGATGAGTCTTCTCTCAAAAGAACTTTCGTTTCATGATTCATCAGTGATCTTCTATGCTCATCTCATCCCATCCATGAAATTCGAGCTTATCCCCCGAGACTGCAACTGCCTTTGAAGCCTTTCCATCGCTCGCTAACACATCATCAATGATCATAGACTGCTGTTGATAGTGAGCTGCTTTTAATTTCACAAAAATCCAGGCATCTTGCAAATGGCATTTATATATGCGTTGCTACTTGCTAGCCCTGCATAAAATATTTTCGTCGATCTTAGCTGCATACGCTTTCTCTCCTCAAAAGCTCCACGTGAAGCGTCTGATCTGCCCCTAGCAGACAAAAAATGGAAGACCTCGGTCCCCCAAATCAATCCAAATTCATGAAGTGTCAATCCAGAATCCAAAAGCAACCCGATTGCAACTTGCTACTAAACTCCCTTTCTTGTCAAAAATGCAGCCAATTGTCCACATTGTAACAGTAAATTCGACCTTCGTTGCGCAAAGCCTCATCTACTTGACGTTGAGGTACTAGAATTCGTCGGACGAAGTTCTGACAATATGCTCACCATCCCGCACCCTGTTCTGGGGAAATCACGCAACTTCACGCTGTCAATAATAAAGTCTGATGAAACTGTCGTAAATTTTGCATCGAATTGCTGAAAAGCTGGCTTCCCACATTCTGCCAATTTCAACCTTAGGAATCACGATTCGTCGCATTTTCGGTCCCAGAGGAGAACTCGAATCAAACGATTAGCCGCGTTTTGGCTCGGGTCAGGAGTAAGAACTGAAAGAATACTTCACAGTGTTCACACACAGCTTTTTGCCGAAAAACCCATGATGCGGCTGACTCGATTCCCGAGAAATCAACGTCAATCCTGTGGCCATACGTTCATCGAGTCTCTGCTGTCATGCTAAGTTCTAACCAAGTAAAAATTGTCGTTCATGGCATGGCGCATGCTATAAATAACCAAATGGCCAGATTGATTTTCAAAATCGTTTGTTTCTCATGGCGCAACGCCATTGCGACGCTCTCATCATGTCGAGCGATGCATCCACACTCTACAGATTGTAAGCTTTCAAAAATATTGCCACAAAGTGGCATTTATGCTTGACGATCGCTAAGCGAGAATACATTCTAACTAACATACACTGTGTAGTATGGCCTTGCACCTCTATCCCTTGCTAGGGAAGGTTGCCTTGCTAGGCCTACATGGTGTCGTATGCATGTCCATGGGCGTAACCAAAGACAACACTAACCAAGGAAATGCCTAGTGTCATGGCTAACATTGCCACGGCTACCCATTTCTCTTTTCAGCAACCCAAAGGCTTTTCACTAAGAGTTGGCCAATCATCATTGGGCTCACTTTTTCTCCAAGTCTAGGCTGGCGCTACAATCCTCCAATTTTTGTGGACTACTAGTGGTTCGTGCCTAGCATTACTACAGCATGCAAGGACATGCTATAAGGAAGCCCTTTCTATCGTTGTTTTGATGGTAATATTCAAACACATTTCACATTCATCCCTGCTTTCATTTATCTTCCCACATTGAATTATACTACTCTATCATTCCAAAATATATCCCATCCTAGGATTCATTATATCTACCCACATTGTTCCCCACTCAAGATTCATTGTATCTACCCACATTGTTCCCCACTCAAGATTCATTGTATCTACCCACATTGTTCCCTAGTGAGTCACTCTCATGTGCTTTCTCCCTCAGTTGCATACGTCATGCATGCTTGCACATGTGTGTATGTGCATTCGTACATTCACTCTTGTATGCATTAGAATGTTCCCTTCATAGATCTCCCTCTAGTAGGCATTGGAATGTTACCTTCATAGATCCCTCTTGTATGCATTGGAATGTGCCCTTCATAGATCCCTCTTGTATGCATTGGAATGTTCCCTTAAAAGATCCTTCTCATTACTATTCTCTTTTTAGTAAAGGAGTAGCACACGCCATCACAAATAAGCATACGATATAAGAAGGTACTCAAATGGAATTTTTAAATGTCTCACGTGTGTGGAGACATTGAATGTGTGTCGAGAAGGTCCCTCTATGAATCCCCTTCCCTCGAGCAGTTTAGGATGAGATGTCATGGTCATGTGCAAATTGGTGGAGCTTTATTAACTATTTCTTATCAATAAGCACGATGGAGACCAAGCATTGGATATAGGTCCTTCTCATGTCAATAAAGGCACACATGTGATTTAGGTCCTAAGCTCTCATTGGATGTAGATCCCTCTCATGTCAGCAAAGGCACACATCATGAGGCTCATAATCTCAAACTTTGTCCACTATCATGATTATGATGTATGTGTGAAGAGTGTGTAGGTGGTGTGTGTGTGTGTGTGTGTGTGTGTGTGTGTGTGTGTGTGTGTTTGTGTGTGTGTGTGTGTGAGAGAGAGAGAGAGAGAGAATATTCTTTGGATTGAATTGAAATCTATTGTACAAGCTATAGTAACCATCCTCTAGAGTGGAAAATACTTTTGAAAAGATATAAGGACACCATGTACAAAAGCTCTTTCCTCAAATGTCCTACTCACTTCTTCTAGAAAGTTGTTTTAAAACATAGGCTTGACATTGTGGCGAGATAATAATCCATGTAGCATCCACAACATATTTCAAATCACACTTAAAAAATCATAGATATTGCTTGAAATGCTTTATAATTCATGCTCAAGGTTCCAAATCATGCCTTTGTGTGTGTGTGTGTGTGTGTGTGTGTGTGTGTGAGAGAGAGAGAGAGAATATTATTTGAATTAAATTGAAATCTATTGTACAAGCTATAGTAACCATCCTCTTGAGTGCAAAATACTTTCAAAAAGATATAAGGACACCATGTACGAAAGCTCTTTCTTCAAAAGTCCTACTCAGTTCTTCTAGAAAGTTGTTTTAAAACATAGGCCTAACATTGTGATCCTTCAATAGCTTGCATAAATTAAATGGCTAAACAATAATCCATGTAGCATCCACCACATATTTCAAATCACACTTAAAAAATCGTAGATATTGCTTGAAATGCTTTATAATTCATGCTCAAGGTTCCAAATCATGCCTCAACTTAACCAATACTTAGGTAAGCTTAATATGATTTCTCTTTTGGTTGCACCCCTCACATGAGAATGAGAGCGGGGAAAAACTCTTAACCCTCAGCACTGAGACGAGGGGTGAATACTTATCATGAGAGTTTTTTGATTTTTTAGTAGCCCGATCATACATATGTGCACAAAGCCATACACTTCGCAACAAAATGGACTTGGAGAGCAGAAAAATAGAACATCTATGGAAATGGGTAGGAGCATGCTTAAGTGGAAGTTTTTGCCCAATAAAATCTAGTTGGATGGGATCATGTGTGCTAACTATGTGCTTGTTGAGCATCCACTGAAGCATTGAAGACCATGACCATGACCAAGCCTAAAATTTCTCAAATGTGGGTATGTGGATCTCTTGCATATGCACATGTACTGGCACTCAATGCCATGGTGCATCACACATTTTTTCTATGAGACCATGGACATGATCAAGAATACCTTGATTGACGTATGGACCATGATACATCACACATTTTTTTTAATGAGTCCATGGACATGATCAAGAATACGTCCATTGAGGTACATACATCAAATCAAATGGTCATGTTACATATCAAATCAACTGGCAAGGCATGAGTTAGATGATCATCATTTGACACTAGTTACTAAAGTTATATTCAACAAAATAAACATTATATAAATTTATACCTAATTTTTCCCACCAAATTTATTGCAAGGTCTCACATTTTATACTATCATTTCTCAAGGATGGGGATGGTAGGATAGTGCACTTAGGTTATTATTTTCAAGGGGGTATCCACAAAAAAACATTGGTCCTCATCTTATCCATCTAGTTAAAGCACAAGATTCACTCTAGTCAATTGAAAAAATTGTGAGTAGCCATTTTCTAGATATAAATGCCTTTTAGGAGTATGGTCGTGATGATGAGAGTTCATGATTTTTTTCGTATAGATGGTGTTCAATCATGCAATCACATGTCAAAAGGTATTTTTAAATCGGTGCAACAAGGTTAGTGTTGGCCGCTTAAATTGTACTTAACCTTTGGTCTACTTAATAGTATAGATTTCTTCGTTTAAAATCTCACATCTAAGATTCACAACAGTTGGTCATTATTTTTGAGGTGCTAGTTGAGTATGTGGAAGTATGTGACAAGTCTTTCATAATTTAGGAATTAAAACGAGTAGGAGAGCATATGGGTCTAGAGAAGCTAGAACTCCATGACTTGCAGATGGCTTGCCGATGGACTTTTTCGTGCAATTTTTGAGAATGATTGGCAATGACTTGGCTAAGATGGCTTGCCAATGGAATTTTTCGTGCAATTTTTGAGAATGATTGGCAATGACTTGGCTAACATGTCAAGAGAATATTAGTAGTCAAAAATAGGGCTCTCAACCTGGAAATTTTCAAAATGATTCATACTTTGTTGTGTATGTCCATGCTTCAGACTTCTCATACTTGTCCATCTTTTACATGCTCCTCTCCCATGCTCACACTATTACTCTCAATAAGGTACCTAAACAATTCACACTGATTGAGAAAGCATGACATACTTTGTGCTCAATGTTGCCTATGTAACACAAAATGAGGTAGCAAGTTCTACTAAAAGGTGATTTCTATGTGAGTACCCATTATCTTACTATGCTTGCATTTAAACACCCTAAAGTTCTAGTTTAGGAATATGGTTGCGATAAGTTCAAGATTTGTTTAGTATAGATGGTGTTTAGTCATGTAGCCATGGCTACTTTATTTATAGTTGGCCTTTGACTACTTAACACTATAAAATACTTCATAAAGAAGCCTGTGCATCTAAGATTCCCAAGTGTTGGTAAGTTGTAGGGATCGACTCATGAAGGAGATTATTTTGAGTTGCCAAATGAGTAAACTGAAAAATTCTATCAATGGGTAGCACAAATAGATATGTCCACTAAAAATAGCAATGGTAGACATAGTCATACATAGCAAAAAGCAATGAGTGGGTGGTGGCACAAAGAAAATATTTCTATTAAAAGGAGGAATTGTAGACATACACACACATATTGTATATAACCTCTCATGTGCATGCACGTGTGTATGAATGTATACATACATATTTATTTATTTATTGATCTATACACACATACGCATACGTGCATGCACACTCGCATGTTAACCCTGTGGCAACAAGGGCCAGAAGTGTAGTCTAGGGCAATGATGAGAGCATTGTATGTGTAGAGTAGCAGCAAAGCTCCGCTTGTAATATCTTGAGCTTGAAAGATGGTATGATTAATCTTAAAGGATGAGGATAGCCAAAATACTCTCTAGAAAAGATCCAATCATACTTGCAAAATCAGGATTAGAGAGAGAAAAACTAAAAGCCTACACTTTTTAAGGTCCCCCCACTTTGTGTAGAGACCCAAAAGGTCTCCCCACTTTGAGTAGAGACTCAAAGGTCCCCCCACTTTGTGTAGAGACTCAAAGGTCCCCCCACTTTGTGTGAAGACCCAAAAGGTGTCCCCCAAAAGTGAAGGGACTCTTGTCCAAAGTTCTCTTACAAAAGAGGTCCCACCATGGAGGTACCTACGGATTGTGTAGAGACCAACATGTATAAATATTTCTCAATGGAATGAAGCTCCCACTCTTGGGGGTTCAGTGTTCAAGCTCACTATTGTGTTCATGTGATTGATCTCCATTGCGTCCATGCTCCCTTACACTATTGTGTTCTAGCATGCCCTTACCCTTTCACACTCTGGCCTTGTACTCCCTCCTCCTCCTCCTCCCTCCTCCTCCTCCTCCTCCCTCTTCCTCCTCCTCCCTCCTCCTCCTCCTCCCTCCCTCCTCCTCCCTCCTCCTCCCTTGTCCCTCCTCCTCAACCCTTGCCCCTCGAATCCACGAAGGAGACTAGCTCTCCACACCTCAACCTTGGACTCCTCCTAAACCTTGAAACCCCTTTGAACCCTCGAACTCCTAGATAGCTCTCTCAACAGTGTCCCCTGAAATCCCCTTCTAAATCCTTGTGCTTCCGTGGAGGTGAGATTCTCCATCAATCGTTATGATCAAGCCCTCTTTCTCACCCACGTGCGCATGAGATCTACTTTCCACGCTTTAGCCTACACCTCTCACCGTAATACTACCTTAGGACCTATGCTACAACGAGTGACGACATGAATGTAGGTGACCAATACCCTCGAAACCTACACATGGGAAATACAGTGACAACAACGCACACACAGGCACACACATGCTCACACACACATATGTGAGATTGCCTTATCACTTTTGCTTACTTGTGATGGGAACACATTTAGTTAATAAAAGTAGTAAGCACTTGAATTTTTGTGACTTATTAAACATTTTGGTATTGATCAACACTTTCATACATAAATAAAATTTCTAGATACATTTTAATTCTTTCCTATGTTCCAATTTAATCAACCACTTGAATCTATTCTTGGAACTCTTCATCTAGATTGCTTCTAGAGAGGCTTATCACATTGGATATTACCACAACAGCCTTAAATAAAGTGTCACATCAACTATAATAAATGATGCAAGTCTCCTTAACCTTGCAAAGCATTGCAGTTTGTGAGATGAAGGTGGAGGACACAATGGCTAAGAAAAAACTTTGGGAGATGCTAAACCATGTGATGAAAACACATGGACATGATGGTGTGGACTTCCATGGGTTCATGGCTGATGAAGCAGCTGCAAATTAGCGTGATGTGAGAGATATATATGGCAAGCGAGAGAAAATTCCACTACAAGAGGAAAGGAGAGAACATGTTTGTTCCACTTCAATGATAGCTTGGCAAAGCATACCAATCAATGAATTACCAAGAATTGTCATCATAGACACCTAGAGCTTTGCGAAGAATGGAGAAATGCAAAGGACAATAATGATGCTACAATAAAATAACACACACACACACACACACACACACATATCCTCCTTTTTAATTTCATATAGAGGTGCTACAATTTTAGCAAAAATCTTTACAAATCTGTGATAAAAGCTAATAAAACCAATAAATGATGTGAGATGTGTCACATTCATAGGTTTTGGCATCTACTTAATTGCTCGAATTTTACTTAGATTAGTCTGAAAGCCTTCCTTGGAAAACACAAGACCAAGCAAACACCAATTCTCACACAGAAAACATACTTGTCTTTTAGGGAGATGCCTACTTGCCTATATTTAGCCAAAACTTCTCCAAGGCAAGCAAGATGCATGGATACTATTGAGTATGCACAAAAGTCATCCAGGTAAATGGCAATGAACTCAGTTAAGTAATCTTAGAATGTCCCAACCCTGAATCTCTAAAAAGTTGATGGTGCATTTTGTAGACCAATTGGCATGATTTTATAGGCATACGCACCCCATTCTATAATAGATGCAGTCTTTTGTTGATACTCTAATGCTAAAGAAATGTGATTATAGATTGTTGCCATCCATAAATGAGTACATCTCATGTCTTGCAACGGTCAAGTATACCATGAGTGAAAGGAATTAAAAAAGGATTTGGCACTCAATGAGCATTGGCTTCCTATAATTCACATAAAATTAGAGTTGTCATTCTTCTTAGGCACACCATAATTGGGAATAAGCAATTGCTCTGATCAATTGTATAGACCAAGTCGGTCCGATCAATCTGGCACTAATTGAGCATTGAGCTTCCTATGATCCACATAAACTCAGAGTTTGCCAATGTTCTTAAGCACACCATGATTGGGCATAACCACTCACTCCAATCAATTACATAGATAAATCTTATGTGAATCAATTGGTTGAGCTTGTTGGCCTTGACTTGCTTGGCATAGTTTGGGTTCATCTAGTTCTTTGTTGATGAACTGACTTGGCATTTGTTATTAATGGAATTCGATGCAAAAAAATTCATGGATGAACTCCCTAAAAATTGGTGTAGCTCCATGCAAACACATATTTAGACTATAGGAAAAGACTTTTAACTGTTTGAAGTTGGTCATTCAAGAGATGAGCACTTATCACAACTGTATGTGGCTCCACAGTTGCACCCAAGTTGAGCTCTGGAGTTGGTTCAAGAACCAAATGTTTAGAACCAAGCGGAGTGATAGTTTTCTTTGGCTTCGCTAGCTCTTGTTCACCATTCGCATCCTTAGTGAACTGACCAAGGTAGAGATGTTATTGTTCTACTAACTTTTCATCTTTCATCTTTTGTTTCAGGTCAGTAGCCACTTATAATATGTCAATTTCTCCCACAGGAAAAATTTTCATTTCCATTAGTCAAGACTCATCTTGTAGAAATTGATCTTTCACTTACAAGCCCTTGGGTTGGCAGGCTGTTCGGTACCTTACTTGGATTAATGGGGATTTTCACCTCGATATTGCTAGTTTTGATTGTCATGAACTTGGAACCCTAATCATGCAACACCTTGTGGCACTTTTCAACTATGGTCTACCCAACAAAATTGGATAAGAATTCATCTCCATTCAAATGACAATCAAACTCACTATTTAGTGTACTTGTCCAATGGTGATGACCACATTCGGGAGCCTACGTTTGGGCTCTATTAGCCATTGCATACTTTGGCTTCAAGTTCTTGAGGTTGAGCTGCTTAGCTATTTGAGCCATCATCCACGATCACACAGGGTTCACTCTGCTTTTTGATCTTAACTATGATGAGTGGAACTTCCTCATCCACCACTACTGTATCAATAATAGTAATGGTAACAAGAGAATCCATGAACTGAGGTGGGTTGTCCTTGGCATGGAGCTCTTACAAGAAGAACTCTCAACAATAAGGAGCAAGCTACAACAATTTAGCCGATGTGAGGCTGACCTTCTTGTTGTTGAAGGTTCCCCATGCTTAGGTCATTTGCAATCTCGAGTACTCCATGGAACTTGGCTTGGCTTGGGACTTGATTGATGTGGCTTTGCCTGGCTTAGTCCGCTATGGAACCAAATTCTATTCTGGTGGTGGGTCCATGGCAGGGGCCTTCCCTTTTAATTCTCTCTAGCAAGATTGGATGTCACCTATGTTTGCTCCTTCCGATTGATATCCTTGGTTTATGGTGGGTCCCTCTTGCAACTGGTCACTAGGCCCCGGGATCTAGTGACAACATTAGCCTTGATCAATTCTATTGCCTTTGTCAAAATACCACAGCATTTGGGATCAATTTCCCTCTCTCTACACTGCTTTTGAGCAGCTTGATGTGCTCGAACCATAATTTGCAATCAACCTTGGTATGACCGTGCTCTCAAAAGAAGTAACATTGGATCTGTGGTGGTTCTTGGTTTTTCCTTTTGTCATTTTTATCTTTGCCTTTGCCTTGCTCGAGGTCTTAGCGAGTGTCTTCATTTGGCTTGGTATCTTGTCCCACTTGGTGGAGTGCAGTTTTTGCCATACCAACACTTGGAATCATCATGCCCAAAACTTAGTGCAAGTGTTAGAGTTTTTTATCTGACAATCATCTTCAATGTGTCCTTGCCAAGAGCTCTTAGTGCACACCTTCTTGTTCAGACCAAGTTTACCATGGATACCAGCTCCTTCAAGGCCTTTTTGAGCTTAGAGATTAGCTTGTCGTTCTTAGACGAGGCATACTCTTCATCATTCTCATCCTTCTCCTTGGTCTTACAATTGGTAGGCCCACTCTTCTTCAGAGCTACTACTCAGTTCAGCAACGCTTCATAGGTCTTTGTCGAATTGATAATTTTTTAGGAATATAGGTCCACTTGTGTGCAACTTGTAAGCAACTAAGCATGTCAAGAATTATTGGTGTCTTTCTCTTTCAAAATTTTGAAAGTTTGGGGTCTCACTTAAATTTCACTTTGATGACCTTACGAGTGCATATACTTTAGCTCAGCTAGAATAGCTATGGGTAATGTGGTAACACAAAGTCTTCCTTGATAGTCGACTGGCTCTCTCTAAAAATAGGGGGATTATATTGTGATCTCATGCTCAGTCCTAATAATATGAGGGGATCACTTTATTTTTTGTTTCAGTTCTACAACTAGGCCATCAAGCTACCTCTATTTAACATAGATCCATCTGAGACACCAACTGTGGTTTTTGTAAGGCGATTCTACTTAGTGTAATACATTCATATGTTTCTTTTGCATAATTCTCTAGCCAAACATTGATTGTGGTAGGCATGCTACCCTGTTAGGGATTAATATATTTGCTCTATTTGAGACGTCCTTATTAACTATTCTTTGCATGAATTGTACTTGTCCTTGTAGCTTTATAGAGTACCTTTGAGGGCACGTATTAAAATTTAGGAATGAGGTTGAAGCTTTGTAGTTGTTTATGGACTTAAGGCTTGTGAGCTTGAATATCCCTCTCTTGTTTCCTTTGAAGCCTTGCAAGCCTAGTTTATGTTGGATCAATCTTTTAATTCATCATTGCCATACCAAAAATGGCATTAGTTTCCATAGTAGGCTAGTTTGCAAATATATCAAGGTAATGTAGGCCATTCTCAAGCATCCTAGTGAGTACAATATAGTTATCATACCAGTTATCAAACATGGCAGTGATGACTGTCAAAAAGAACTCTGAAGCCATGTGTGGAGATGATTGAAATATAAATCAAATTCTTCTTGATACCTAGAACATTACAACTTCCACAAGTGGTCACTGTATCACTTGATACCAATGTGACCGGCACCTAACCAATCCCTTTCATAGGATAAGATGCATTGTTTGCACAAGTGACAATGCCCCTATGTGGAGCACCACTCGACTAAATTAGAGATTTGCAGCAGATATTGTGCTTAGAGATTTGTAGGAGATATTGTGCTTAGAAGCATCACTATCAAAATGCTAGGTTGACTTAGAATCTAAAAGCCAACTAGGCTACATGCAAGTGTGGGAAGGCATTCCATGACTGACCGCACTAAGGGTAGATGGAGCATTTCCCGAGGCAACCCACTCTCGGGTTGCAGGGCCCGTTTGGAGCCCCAGATGATCCCGGATGGAAACGGCGACCATAGGTCAATTGCTCTATTTTGCACATCGGTTCTATCGTGTGGTCGGTGGCCTATTTTGAGACCGACCCCTAGTCTAGCGGCTATTTGTTTGCGATCACAAAGATGCTATTCACTCGTTATTTTGTGCCACAATTCATGGGTTGTGGCCTTGTACCATCCCGCTACTAGCTTCCACCATGGATCCTTCCCCCATCCTCCTCCTCTTCCACATGTCCCATTCCTCCTCCTCCTCCTCCTCCTCCTCCTCCTCCTGCCTCCCTCCTCCTTCCCCCCCTCCTCCTCCCTTTGTCCACACGCCTTCTCCTCCCTCCTCCCACATGCATCCTCCTCCTCCCCCCTACTGCGTTTTCCTCCTCCTCCCTCCTCCCACATGCATCCTCCTCCTCCCCCCCTGCTACTTTTTCCTACTCCTCCTCCTCCCTCATGCTCATCCATTCTCATCTTCCCTCATGCTCATGCCTACTCCTTCCTCCTACTCATGCAAGCTCCTCTTGCCTCATGCTTACGCCTGCTCTTGTTGCTTCTACTCCTTCTACTCATGTGTATTCATATGCTCTCATCCTCATACCTAGTCCTCCGCTTGCTTCTCCTCCCTCGTAATCATTCGTGGTCCTTGTCATCCCTCCTCAAACATCACCTACCTTCTATCATGGCGTATCACAGTTTGTCAATATGTGATCCATGATTGTTTTTTTCAAGAAAAGAAGCATCTTGAACCTCAGTAGATGCTCTAAAGAGGAGAATATGAGATAAAATGTTAATTTCATAGTGTTTCAATGTAATTTCTTACTTTGGATTATCCACAGTGGTGCATTGCTTTTGCTAAGGTTCCCTTAGTTGTTCTTTCAGAAACTTCATGGAGAATGATATGAGAATGGTGGGCATGGATGATATGGACTCTTCATATCGAAAGACACAAAGTCATGCATGAGCAAGTTGTTTTGGAGGTGATGCATGACTTGAAGGGAATGGTGATGCAAAGGAGATGGCTGGAGCTTGTGATGCTACTAATGTAAGTCTTGAAGCTCAAAAGTTTATTGAAGAAGAAGAATTCACATGATGCATTACATTTATTTAAATTTAAATTTCTAAAATAATGTTTCTTCATGTGTGCAGTAGCAAGCAAGAATGGAGAATCTGTCCATTTGGAACAAGAAGGCATAGAGAATTCACAGTATTGACCCAAGGCAACCTACATGTTCCACTCCAATGTGTTGTACATGAGATTATAAGAATTTACGAGTTGAATGTGAGATTCCAAATAGCATAGTGGTCTTTCTAAGGACTTGGTCGAGGATTCAAAGACCCTATTATTGGTGTATTAGAGTTGAAGAAGAAGAGAAACAGGCTATCAAGACTCTTTGTAATACAATTTGAAATACAAACACCTATTTCTAATAATATTCTTCTATCTAAAGCAAAAAAATTTCATGTATCTATGGCCAAATGGTGAATCTTTTGTTATGTCTATTTTAATTATCTGTTGCTTTTGTTAGATATCAATGCTCCACTCTTGTGTAACTATGCGGGAACCAGCTAACTCTCCTTGTAAGCCCCCCATATGAGGAGAAGGCATTTGAGTAGCTCGGTTATCTGGTGGGTCTTGGTTTGGACACCAGATGGGGGCCATGTGTGGCCTGATGGCTGGATGGAGTTGGTACATACCACATCATCTATGTATATAGGCGAAATAATGCAATGAAGCATGGAATACAATCACATCAAATACTTATACACAAGCCACAAAGCGCTATTTCATCACATGAAAAAGAAAGGGGAGTTTTATTGGGCCTACTAGACATGATTTCATCAATTTTCCCTTACTATGTGTCTTGTTACAAAGTTTTTTGTGCTTCATATAAGGACATTCCAAATTATAACATCTCAAATATCTTGCACATCTACTTATTTAGACTATTCCATTAAAAGAGTCTTGCGTGCTTGTGGAGTATAGCATCCAAACATGGCCATCAAACTTTTGACCATTCCAACCATTGGAGACCCAGGTGGGACCTCTTATACAACATAATCATTTTATATTGTTGGCAACTCCAACACCTCAACATGCAAAGTACTACAGAGTGGTAGGCTCTCCAGCAAGGTGAGCACACTCACCATGTTCTTTGATTTGTGAAGTGTGACTGGTTCATGAAGCGTGACTAAGGAGAATACTGCACCAGAATTTGGCTCTAGCTTGAATCCAAACTCTTCATTATCAAGCACCATTGGTTGATGAGTGATCCCAACATCCTCCAGTTCCATCTCTTCTTGAAGTTCCAATGTTTCCATCTTGTAGCCCAAAGGAGTCTCTAACATGTAACAACAAAACCTTGCAGACAAGAGAGTTGTATCTGATCTATAACTCCTGCACCCCATGTTTGTAGAAGGAAGCCATTGGCATAAGAGGAATTGACAAGGGAGAGAATGTAGAAACAAAAGAGGAAAGCAAATGTGAAATTGTGAGGACAACTAATCTTCGGACAAGGAGACAAGGAGTCCAAAGAAGACAGTGCAATTCTACTTACCAAAGCTTTGTATAGCAGCATTCCAAAGCAAGTAATGGTAGTTTCCTAGTTGGTTTTACCTATCATCAAGATGAATGTAGTAGGAGCACATTTATGTTTTCAAATGTTTGCAAATCTACTCCACTGTAACCAATACAGGAAGTAAAAGCAAAGCGGAGAAGTTTCAAGCAAAAAAAAATTTTGTGCAAAGAATTTTAACACGAGATTCATTTCTGCAATAGAGTTAATTGCATATACTAGGCACCATCCTAGCAACAACTAGCCACCCTCATCCCACCACTCACTATCTCCTTGTCCTTCTGATTAAAGCGCTTGCCATCTCTCTCAATAGAGTATCTATCTAGACCGTCCGTGTACCTCTTTGCCATCTAAGAGTTGCTTAGCCTCTAGCTCTTTTGTTCAATATCTCACTTAGTCTCTCACTAAGTCTCAATCAGACTCCAACTCATTCATTCACTCCCACTCTTTCACTAAGTCTTTCACTCTCGCTCAGTCTCTAACTCATTCATTCATTCTCAATCAGTCTCTAACACTTTCATTCACTCCCACTCTTTTGTTCACTCTTTCATTCACTCGCACTCCCACAATCACAGCCACAAGTACTAACTCTTAGTAAAGTCTAACTCTTTTGTTCACTCTTTCATTCACTCCCACTCCCATAGTCATAGTCACAAGTACTAACTCTTAGTAAAGTCTCTCTCAATAGGTCTCTCTGCATATGAAGTCACTAAGTCTTGCTCCCTCTCACACACCCTGTAACCCTTGTTCTCAAACTCTCGCAAACTCAAGCTCTCTCTAACTCTTCCCATGCACACTTCCTCTCATGCTCCCTATTCTCATTTGCCACTCTTCTTATGCATGCTTCCTTTCATGATCCCTCTTCCTCCCACAAATCCTCTCACACTCTCTCTTCCTCTCCAAAGCTTGCTCTTCCTCTCCAAAGCGCACACTTCCTCTCCATAGCTCATGTATCCTCTCTTCCTTTGCATTGCCCCTCACCATGCTCTTCCTCTTTCTCACCACGCTTTGCATCACCCCTCACCACACTCTGCATTGCCCGCTCTCCCTCTTCCTCACCATGCTCTACATTGCCCACTCCCACTCCCCCTCTTCCTCTCCTTGCTCCCTCTCCCTCCTCCCTCTATGGCACTCCATGCTTCCTTACTCTCCTCACACTCCATGCTCCCTCTTTTGCCACTCTCTCAATCATACTTGTCTCTTTGCTTAGGTATTCCCTGCCCTCTCATGTTAAGTCTCTCTTCCCTACTCCCTCTCGTCGAGCCTGATCCTCATTCTCCCACAATCTAGTCTCCATCCACCCATCGTTTAAACTGCTTGCTCAGTGCAGACTTCCTCCAATAGCACGGCTCGTTTTGTGCACTTTCTCACATCACTTGTCTAGCAATCCTTCCCTCCACTCGCCAATAGGCTTGTTCATTGCATCTTCTCTATTTGCGCAAGCCAAGTGAGTCTCTCATAGATGTCTATTTCTATGTCAACTAGGAAAGACAATAAACCTAAAAAAGTCAGCAAATACCTCCCCAAGAAGACCGTGATGTTGCGGGCTTCTTGCAGGCCTATTTGCTCAGTTTCTTAACATATAGCAAGCTTGTCAAGGTAGGACTCTTTGATGAATCTTTTTTGTATTGTGTAGGTGGGTGAGATGGATGGGGAGAGCCAACACTAGGGAAACGATCTTTTTTTAATTGGAAATGAGAAGAGGGAGGGTTGGGGAAGATGTAAAGAGTGCCTTTTAATGGGCTAAAAAATAGTGTAAACAAGCCTCTAGGGAGACCGCGATATCACTGCCTCTTGGGAGTGGTGTTTGGTTGTATATTCTACCCATTCAAATGCTGAGCAACACACTCAAAAATATGGCGAAAGGGGGATTAAAGGAGGCCATGATGTCATGGCCTCTTGGGACTCAGTGTTTAGCTATTCTTTTCCCCATTCAAAGGCCACATCAAAAGCCAATAAAAATTTGAGAAAGTGGCCTTGAAGGAGGCCGCAATGTTGTAGCCTCCTGGGAGTTCTCTTTGGACATTTTTTTTGATTCAAAGGCTTCGCCAAATGCCCAAAAACTGGTGAAAGGATGCTTGAAGGAGGCCGTGATGTCATGGCCTCTTGGGAGTGCTATTTGGGTATCCCCCCCCCCCCTCCTTCTTCAAGGGCTCTCCCAAATGCCCAAAAAATTTGTGAAGTGGGGCTTGAAGGAGGCCGCAATGTTGTGACCTCTTGGGTGTTGAGATATCGAGCTCCACTCGTGATATGCCACCATTGTGCATTTATGTCACCGACTTGTTAGCTACAGATGCAGTTGGTACATCGCCCATGAATAATAGCTGGATGACAGCTATCCTTATGTACTCTAGTTCGTGGCTCAATTAGTATGCCACCTTAGTTAGCTGAGTTTGGTTTGAGACCCACATATAGGGCTCTTCTTTTTCCTTGTACTAGAGTTCTTTTGGCTTTCATAACTAAGAAGAGGAAAACTGTTTCTAGCCCCCACCTTTGTGTGTATTCCCCCATTGTGTATGTGAGAAAGCCACAAGTGAGACTCCTTCCTTCTCTCCCACTATCTTCACATGGTATTAGAGCCTGGTTCATGGTAAGGAGCTCAAGAAAGTAAACCAAGTTCGTGGTGTCTTGGTAAGAGGACTAGTATTGCTTTCCTTTTTCGCGTTTAGGAGCAAATCTCTGCAGGTAGCATAGCCGAAAAGTGCAAGAGTGCATTGTCTCAGATTGAGATGCCCTTCACGGTGTGGTGAGAGGGAAATATATGTTGCAGGCAAGGGGAGCCTGCGGTGACTTTATTTTTCTGATTTGAGGCCATTTCGGGGCCCGTTTTGGAGGCGAAAGTTCTCCGTAAGCACTGAGAAAAAGGCCCTGTTTTTGTTGTGCGACCACTGCTCTGCAGGTCGGCTAAAAGTTGCCGCAAAAATTGCATCATATGCCTATGTGCAGAGATACTGGGAGTTACAGAATCATCCTTATTTCCTGTTGATGCAAAATCGTCACTAGGAAGTGACTGTGTGGTCAAATACCACTTTCGTCAGTTTTGCAGATTTGCCCTTGTGAGGTAGAAGCTGTGTTTTTTGCAATGACAGAATATTTTGTAGTGTTCTGTAATGGCGTCCGATTCTCTTTCATAGATTGTCACTGAAAAGCTTGACAAGAACAACTTCCAAGCATGGAAGTTTAGAATGACGAATTTCCTTATGGGAAAAGGCTATTAGGAGTTCATTACAGGAAATGAAGAAGAACTAGTTCTTTCTAATGTTCTCAATCAACAGGAAATGCAGGCATTTAAAGGATTTCATGAGAGAGCCAGAAAAGTTATGTACTGGCTATCTATTAGTATTTCAGATTCTATGATTGTGCATATTTAGGATGCAAGTACACCAAAGGAGGCATGGGATACTTTGGCAAAAATGTACAGCACAAATACGCAAGCCACGAAAATGCAGCTCAAGCAAGAGTTGCACAATGTGCAGAGAGAAAATATGAGCATCAATGACTACCACATGAAGGTGAAGAAAATTGCAGATGCACTTGCTTCCATTGGGTCGCAAGTGGAAGATGATGATCTAGTTTCTGTGACCTTGAATGGTTTAGGAAAGGATTATGCACAGTTCTGGACATCCATTGCCATCCGAGAAAAATTTCCTGATTTTTAGGAGTTGTTTGCTCTTCTAATTTGTGAAGAACAGAGAAATGGTGGTGCATCTTCTTCAGGATGAACTTCAAAAGAAACTGTCTTCTACTCAAATGCTGGAAGAGGTAGAGGCAGAGGTAGAGCAGGCCGATCTGGAGGCCATTGTAGAAATCAAAATATGCAGCAAACTCAAGAAAACCAGTCCTATGGAGGAGGACGTGGTAACTCTAGAGGCAGGGGGAGCCAAAGAGGTCGTGGTAGATGGCAGAGAGGCCAAAATGCAAACAGCAATGTTGAATGCTACTATTGTGGTAAAATGGGTCATATGGCTAAAGACTGCTACAAAAAGCAAAATGACATTATGAATGGAAAATTGCATCAAAGCAATTATGCATCCTCTAGTAGACAGGGTGATGACAAAAATGAGCATTTGTTTATGGTGCAGCACATGACCAATTCTGTGACAAGTGCAAAAGAAGGCAATGATGTGTGGTATGTTGACTTAGGTGCATCAAACCACATGACAGGTCATGCAGAATGGATGCAAGATGCAAGGAAAATGGAAAGACCAGGATTTGTGGAGATGGTGATGATACTGCACATCCTATTGTGCAGATTGGTAAAATTCCTTTGTTTATGTAGGATGGGAAAAAGAAATACCCGTCTGATGTATTTCATGTCTCGAATATCACCAAGAACCTGGTTTCTATTGGTCAAATGGTTGAGCAGGGCTTGCAGGTTAGATTTAATCCTCATGGATGCTTTGTTGAGGATATGAAAAATAATGGTTACTTGATAGAAAAAGGAAAGAAGAAGGGCAGGATGTTTACGTTGGATGCAGACATGCCTGAATTGAGTGCAGCAATGTTTGCACATGGGATTGGTGTAGTTGCAAATATTGATATCTGGCATAAACGCATTGGTCATGTTAATGTACAACGACTTAAATCAATGCAGGCCCAAAATATTGTTGCAGGATTGCCTAAATTCAACGTTGTAGAAATGCATAAGGTATGTGAAGCCTGTCAATTTGGAAAACAGGGAAGGAAACCATTTCCTAGACATGTTCAAGAGAGTAAGAAGCCATTGGAATTAATCCACTCTGATGTGTGGACTACTAAAGCTGCATCTATTGGAGGCTGTCGTTATTTTGTCACTTTTATTGATGAATATAGCAGAAAAGTTTGGGTGCATTTTATGAAAAAGAAAAGTGAATGTTTGGGCATTTCAAAGCTTTTAAAGCTATGGTTGAAAAATAAACAGGCCTGCAAATAAAATGCCTAAGGTCAGATGGAGGGGGAGAGTATCTCTCAAATGAGTTTGCAAGGTTCCTGCAAGAGCATGGCATAAAGCAGCAATATTCATGCAGTCATACCCTACAGCAAAATGGACTTGCAGAAAGGAAAAACAGGCATATTGGAGAGGTATCTCGGGCCATGCTAAATGAAAAAGTCCTACCAGATTATTATTGGGCTGAAGCAGTTGCTACAATAGTTTACATAATGAACAGGAGTCCCACTGCAGCAATACATGGCATGACGCCAGAGGAGATGTATACTAGTACGAAACCAGATATTTCTTATTTGAAAATTTTTGGTTGCATTGCCTATGTTCATGTGCCAGATGAGTTGAGGTCCAAGTTGGATCCAAAAGCTGATATTAAGTGCATCTTTACTGTTATTCACTACAGTAGAAAGGGTATAGATGCTATAACCCTTCTACTCGTAAGTTTACAGTGAGCAGAGATGTTGTTTTTGATGAGATAAGTAGTTGGTATAAACCAGGAAATGTGATTGATGATGTAGATGCACAAAATGGTAATGCTGCATAGAATTCACTGCAGCAATCACAAAATATTAGTGGACCTACAGTGTCCTCTAGCAGTGGTTCACATACTTCGCCATGGACAGAGGCAGATTGAGATCAGGAGAATCTCCTCAAAGCAATGCAGATAGTGGTATGCAGGTATCACGAAAAGGAAAAGAGAAGGTAGATCAGCCCATGTTTGATGTGAATGCAGGTCACTCTTATGTGGATGGTGAATCTAGTGGCTCAGAACAGAGCATTGATGATGAGTTGGGTATTCCTTCTATTGTTACACCTGGAGTAAGGAAGACCAGGGATGTTTTGAGAGCACCTAGAAGTGAGTCTATTTTGCGCAGGTCTACCAAAGCTAGGTATCCTGTGGATAGGCTGAAATATGATGGATTTACAGCCATTCACTATGCCTATATGGTCAAAGTGATACAGGAACCAGAACCCACTTCTTTTGAGCAAGCCATGGGAAAAGAAAAATGGGAAAATGCCATGGATGAAGAAATGGATGCCTTGGAAGCAAATGCTACATGGGAATTGGTGCCTTTGCCTAAAGACAAGAATGCAATTGGCTGCGAGTGGGTTTATAAGGTGAAGCACAATGCAGGTGGTTCTGTGAACAGATACAAGGCAAGATTAGTTGTCAAGGGGTATGCACAGACATATGGCATTGATTATGAAGAAACATTCAGTCCGGTTGCAAGGATGGCAACCGTAAGAGCAGTCATTGCTATGGCTGCATCAAAGGGATGGTCTTTACATCATATGGATGTAAAGAATGCCTTCTTGCATGGTGATTTGCAAGAAGAGGTCTTTATGGAGCAGCCACCAGGTTATGTTCATGCTATTCATCCTGAGTTTGTTTGCACGTTGAAGAAAGCCTTGTATGGCTTGAAGCAAGCACCTAGAGCATGGTCTGACAAGATAGGACAATATCTTGTCACTATTGGCTTTTAGATTTCCAAGGCAGATTTCTCACTTTATGTGAGAAAAACAGAGAAAGGTATCATGCTGCTTGTCATTTATGTTGATGATTTGATCATCACACGTGATAGTGATGAAGATATCCTTCATGTGAAAATGCTATTGAAGCAAAAGTTTGAGATGAAGGATTTGGGAGAGCTCCGTTATTTCTTGGGCATTGAGGTGATTAGATCACCAAGTGGGATACGGCTCTTGTAGAGGCAGTATGGATTGGAAATGCTGTCCAAATATGGGATGACAGGCTGTAAGCCTATTTAAGTTCCTTTGGAGCAGAATGTGAAGTAGAGCGCAGATGCAGGTGAGCTTTTGGAAGTCCCTACTATGTACAAACGCATAGTAGCAAGTTTGATTTATATGACTATTACCAGGCCAGATTTGAGCTATGCTGTTGGATTGGTAAGTCAGTTTATGTAGGCTCCAAGGAAACCGCATTTGGATGCGGCTAGACACATACTCAGGTATGTGAAGTCCACATTGCAGTATGGACTATTTTATGAGGCTGGGGTTCAGATACAGTTGCATGGATACACTGATGCTAATTGGGTTGGTAGTATTTCTGATAGACGATCTGCTAGTGGATATGTGTTCTCTTTTGGGAGTGCTGCAGTCACTTGGAGCAGCAAGAAATAGCCTACAATTGCCTTTCGAGCATGGAGGTTGAGTACAGGGGTGCAGCAATGGCTGCATGTGAGGTAGCTTGGTTGCATAAGCTACTTTATGATATGCATCAGATGGGCCAGTTGTCATTTATTGTGACAACATGAGCAGTATACACTTGGCAAATAACCCAGTCTATCATGCTAGAACAAAGCACATTGAGGTGCATTATCACTATGTGTGGGAGAAGGTTTTACTAGGTCTAATTGATCTACTTTATGTCAGCACACAGGATCAGGTAGCTGACATATTCATGAAGGCATTGGGCGCAGAGAAGCTGCACAAGTTCAGAGACCTGCTTGGTGTGCATGAATTGGGATTGAGCTCGAGGGGGAGTGTTGAGATATCGAGCTCCACTCGTGATATGCCAGGGTGACCGTTGTGCATTTATGTCACCGACTTGTTAGCTACAGATGCGGTTGGTACACTGCCCGCTAGATGACAGCTATCCTTATGTACTTTAGTTCGTGGCTCAGTTAGTATGCCACCTTAATTAGCTGAGTTTGGTTTGAGACCCACATATAGGGTTCTTCTTTTTCTTTGTACCAGAGTTCTTTTGGCTTTCACAACTAAGAAGAGGAAAACTGTTTTCAGCCTCCACCTTTGTGTGTATTCCCCCATTGTGTATGTGAGAAAGCCGCAAGTGTCCTTCCTTCTCTCCCACTATCTTCACATTGGGTGTGTTGTTTTGGCATTTTCTTTGCCCTTCAAATGCTTTGCCAAACACCCAAAAAAAAGACAAAAGGATGCTTAAAGGAGGCCGCAATCTACTGGCCTCTTGGGATTGCTTCTTGGGTGTTTTTTAAAACCCTAAAAATGCCCCTTCAAAGGCCGAACAAATGCCCAGAATAATGTCAAAAGAAGGCTTGAAGGAGGCTGCAATGTTGTGGCCTCTTGAGAGTGTTTCTTGTGAGTTTTTTATGCCCATTAAAAGGCTGAGCCAAATGGCCAAGAAAATGGTGAATGGGGACTTGAGGGAGGCCATGATATCGTGGCCTCCTGGGAGTGCTGCTTGGTCATTTTTGGCCCATTCAAAAGCTATGCGAAATGCCAGGAAAATTTTGAGAATTAAGGAGGCTATGATGTCATCGCCTATTGGGATTGCTATTTGGGTGTTTTTGGATGCTTGGAACTAGACAGGTTAAAGAAAATTTAAAATCCTTAATAAAAGTGAATGGTGGGTCCAAGGAGACTGTGACAAGATGCCACAAAATTAAGCAAATGAGGCGTGAATGAGGCCACGATGTCATGGGAACTTTTATGCCCCATTTATTCTTTTTTTGCAAAGAAACATTTATCTCAAATTTATCATCTAAATTGACTTCATATCATCTCAAATTTATCAATCTAATGTAATTTTGAAGATTTGTTGATTTCTTGTGGTGGTTTGTGTTACTATTCTCTGCAGATGGATATACTAGGGGCGAGTACAAATATTCCACCTAAAACAAGAAAGAGAAATTAGTTTCACCTCCCAAGAAGGGAGAGAGGAAGAGGAAGCAGGTTGTCTAGCTTAATCTTGTTGAGGGTGAGGTAGATTTGGGAGTTGATATGCTTGCGAATATAGCAGATACTACAAATCTCCATGACACTGAGGGTGGAGGAGATGAGGTTAATTTGACAGTTGAGGATATAGACTTAGACCTTGTAAGTGGGAGAGATATCATTTCAAAGTTAGGCTCCTTATCTTAGATGAGTGTCCCAAGATCCATCTTTCACTTATGCTAGAGTGAGAGGTTTTAGAAGTGATGTGGCTACACTAAAGAGTGCATTTTAGTATGAGAGGTATCTCCCCAAAAAGGGTGCATTCATTATATCCATTTGCACAAGGAGGGGGGAGGAGATGGTGGGTTACTCCAACAAAGAAAGACTCTTGGTCTCTGATGTGGAGAGAGGTTAATGACATGTTCGAAAAAAAATTAGAGCAGAGGCCAAATTTGCATTATCTATGTAACAAAATGTTTTATGTGTGGGAAGGAAACCATAGGACAATGGCATGGATGTCTGTGATTGAGGAGTTGTACAAGCAAATAAGAGCAAGACACATACATGTTATGCACACACTCATAGACCCATGGAAGACATTTGAGATTGCTCTGTTGGCCAGCTTGCAATGGATGAATTCGTAAGACTCAAATCAATATTGTCTATTTTTTATTATTTGTTTTACCTTTTTACATAAACTAACCTTGGAATTGACCAGATTGAATGAACATGCTGTGATAAAGCCAAGTTTAATGGATCAACATTTGTGAATGTGATACTCAGGCATTTATGAGCATGTTGACCTCACAAGAATGTCAAATCATTATTAATGCCAGGAACAAGGAGGTGAAGGAACTATGGGATGGGATCCTCCATGTTTTTTGCCCGTGCATTCTCTCTTCTGGTTCAAAACAATTCCTTGGTGGTCTTCTAGACATGCAAATGGGACCCGATGGCCATGATACTTTAAAAGGGTCTTAAAATCATCTATATTGAGTTCGTGCAAAATATCATTGCCTTTGGGTCCCATTTGCATGGCCAAGAATGAACATTTCCATGTTTTTGTCTATGGATCTTATCTTTTGGTTCAAATAAATGCCTCGGTGGTCTTCTAGTCATGTAAAGGGGACCCAATGGCCATGATACTTTTCAAGTTGTGATGGGTGTTAAATAACATGTAGTTAAATAATATGTTGATCGATTCAATCCCTCTTACCTTTTGGCTTTAATTATGCCCCCATGTAAGAAGGTGTGTGTTAATACCTCGACTGAGTAGCTTGATTGCATGATGAATTCTTGCTCGAACATCTTGCATTCATACCCTATTTTTTTCCATAAAAAATGCAGTCATATCTTTTAGGTGGTATGTGTTGGTATATGTGCAATGCCCACCTTTCATATGTAACCACCAATGCTCCATAGTGCTCTTTTGTAAAGCCCCCATTATGAGGAGAAGCCATGGTGTGAGCACTGGATCCTAGTTTTGACACTGGATGAGGTCTCATGGTGACCGTTTGATAATTAGGAGATGGTAGATGACACGTAGTGAGGTCTCATGGTGACCGTTTGATGGTTAGGAGATGGTAGAAGGATCAATGTTCTCCTTGGGGGTTTGGGGGCAGTGCCCTCGATGGAGGTGTGGCCCAACAGCGGGGTTCGAGGCCTACCGATAGGCCTCAGCCTGCAATGGTATGCCATCCATTGCATGCGCATGTGAATTTGCCCTCGTGTGCATGATCGATGGTCGGTGGTCAATGGTCTTTGGTCGGTGGCAAAATTCAAGCAAACATGTGCCATCATCCTCGCACTTAGTCACACACTATGCTAAGTCAATATGCATGTGCCACTGCCAGCCCACCATTGTGGTGGAATTGGTCTACGACAAAGGGCTATATAAGGAGGCCACTCCTCAAGCCTCAACAACGAATGCCAATACCCCTACCTTCAATCCTTCTGCATCCAAAGTCTATCTAGATCGCCATCAAAGCTCTACTGGTGGGTGGACAACACCATCAGTTGTATCTAATGCAAAATTTTTATTTAGCTCTATTGTGTCTATCCTCTTGTTATTATACTATCATTGTTGTCAAACGACCTCTCCGCTGCATCGTATTCCTACATGGTATCAGAGCGCTAGGTGCTTTGAGTGGCGATAGTGCAAGAAACTCCATTGTTGCAATAAAGCTTTGGTGTGATGGCTACTGCTACTGTTGGAACTTTTGAAGTATCTGTTGCTACTGCTGTTGCTGCTCCAATGATTTAGATTCGACCATCCTCCTTCATGGAAGGAAAACTTGATGGTACAAACTACACTCTTTGGAAGTTCAAAATAAGTGCAATTCTAAACTCATATGAGCTACTAAATACCATTCTTGGGAGTGATCCAAAACCAATTGGCACTACCAATCCTGCAAATCCCAGCAACATAATTCCTCCTGATGCTACTCTTCTTCGAGCATGGAAGTGACACAATGTTGATGTACTTTGTGCCATCATCACAAGTGTATCTGATTCGATTCTCACATTGATTCAACACATGTTTAATGCATCCCAATCTTGGAACATCTTGAAGAATCAGTATGAGACTCGAAATCAAACACGGATTCAAGATCTAGAAAATCAACGTGCTGCCAAAAAGCTTGTAGAAGGGGAGTCGGTTGAGACATTCATCATGAGGATTAAGAATCTACGTGATCAAATGGCTACTGTGGGCATTGCAAAGACTAGCAAAGAGCTAGCTCAGAGGTGCATACAAATACTTCCATAGAAATTCGACGGTCTGATAACTGCCCTTAACACTCAAGTTCAAACTCCTGCACTCAATTTTGAAGAATTTTCTGCATTGTTACTTGAGGAGATGTGGCTGAAGAGTCATGATGGTGGGGGCGATGCTGCTTTCACTACTTTTATGAAAGGGAGAAGTGCCAATCCTTCAGAAAAGAAGAAGCCAAAGAAGAAGAAGTTTCAAGGGTCATGTTACTATTGCAGCAAGAAAGGTCATGCTGTAAAAGATTGCAAAAAGAAGTAATACGATGAGAAGAACGGGACCTTGAAAGCTTCCTGGAAGGGCAAGGATGCTGTCAACAATGCTGAAGTTGAGCTCGAGCTATTTGTGGCTATTGAGGAGATGTGCTCCATGGCTCAATCTTCACCAAGCAATACTTCATGGGTATTGGATAGCGGTGCAACCCGACATTGATAGGTACGAACCCACAAACGTCATGGGGTTGGGAATGATGCAAAATGTGCAGTTCAAGGCACCAGTACCATCTCATTTGCAGCAGCCAATGGTGAGTCTAAGAAGCTGTGTGATGTACTATTTGTTTCTCAAATCAAAAGAAATCTACTTTCTGTTGCTGCAATAACTAATCAAGATCTAAAAGTTCGCTTCAGGAAATGGATGCAAAGGGCAATGTTGTGGGCACAAGCTCTAGGAAAAATAGCTTGTATGAGCTCACTACACTTTCAGTCACTACAGATTTGGAGATAGGAAGGCTTTGGCATGAGCGGTTTGGCCACATCAACTATGTTGTGCTAAAGGAAATGCAAAAGAAAGGTATGGTTGCACATTTGCCTACAGTGACAAATAATTGGGAGCCATGTGAAGCTTGTTTGATGGGCAAGCAAGCAAGGAAGCCATTTCCACAAGAGACCAGAAATTGAGCAAAGGCACCTCTAGAGCTAGTACATGCTAGTCTCTATGGTAAGATGTCTACTATTGCTTTGGGTGGATCTCTCTACTTTATGTTGATAGTCGACGATTATAGTAGAAAGATGTGGGTGTATTTCCTTCTGGATAAGGATCAAGCTCTTGAAAAGTTTAAATTGAGGCACAAGCTTGTAGAAAATGAAACAAGAAAGAAGGTCAAGAAGTTTTGCACCGATCAAGGAGGAGAGTTCACATCAAAGGAATCATTGTACTTATCCAACGTGCCATCGGACTTGTACTCGGTCTTGTACACCCACTTGTTGCCAATTACCTTGCGTTTTGGTGGTCGATCCATAAGGTCCCAAGTGTTGTTCTTCATTATGGAGCCATACTCTGACTGCATAGCCTCCATCCACCTATCATCACCTTGTGCCTCTTCAAGACATTTGGGTTCTTCAGCACAGATCACCTCTGTCATCAAAGCATAGTTGACCAAGTGTTCCTGCTGACCGGTAGTGTTTAGATGGTTCCTCCTCATTGGCTAGAGGTTCTCTGCCATCCAAAAGCTGCTTTACCCACTTCGGGAATGGTTGTTGCCATTGTGGTTCTACAGGCTCTTCTTCCTCTTCTTTATCTTGAATCCTCCCAAGCACCATTGGGGGAGTTCAGTCTGCTGTTGGTGGTTGTACTGGATGGATATCCTGGTCCTGGTTGTCTGGGAAGGAAGCATCCTCCTCCAATTGATGCGGCTGTTTTGAGAAGACCACATCGCGACTTACTATTACCTTCTTGATAACAAGGTTATAGAGACGGTAACCCTTCGCCTCTTCACTGTAGCCCAAGAAAATACATTTCCGGCTCTTCGGTTCCCATTTGGTCATGTTAGCTTCAAGGACATGCACAAAACAGTCACATCCAAAACTCTGAAATGTGCAACTGAAGGTTTCTTACCAGAAAAGGCCTGCAGTGGAGTCATCCCATTCATAGCCTTTGTGTAGCTATGATTTAGAATGTAAACTGCTGTGTTACATGCTTCAGCCCAGAAAGTCTTTGGCAAATCTTTCCCTTTCATCATACTCCTACCCATTTCGTAGATGACACGCATCTTGCACTCTGCTACTCCATTTTGTTGTGGTGTATGTGGCAGGGTTTCTGCCTCTTGATCCCGTGACTTTTGTAGTAACTTTTGAATTCACTTGATGTGAACTCACCACCTTTGTCTGATCTCAACTTCTTCACCTTCCTCCCCGTTTCTTTCTCGACCAATACATTCCATTCTTTGAACTTACTAAAAGCCTCATCTTTAGTCTTCAGCAAGTATATCCATATCCTTCTACTGTAGTCGTCGATTAGCATCATGAAGTAGTAGGAACCACCCAAAGCTTCCGTCTCCATCTTTTCGTAGAGGTTCGTGTGAACAAGCTCTAGAGGAGCCTTTGCCTTGCTGGTCTCTTTAGGAAAGGGCTGCCCATGCTGCTTGCCCATCATGCAAGCTTCACATACATCGGGTAGATCTATAATTTCTGGTAGTTCTGCAATCATTCCACTTTTATGCATCTCCTTTAAAGAACTAAGGTTTAGATGACCAATCCTCTCATGCCACAACTTAGTGTTGCTCACATTAACTCGAGCATTGAAAGCTAAGAGTTCGTAGATGTTGTTGCACCGTGTACCTTTACCAATGACCTTCCCTTGAAGATCCAAAATCTGTGTGCCATTCTTATCGAATTGAACTTTGAGGTCCCAATCCGTGATCACAGAAATGGACAACAAGTTCCTCTTGATATTTGGCACATAAAGAACATCGGAGAACTATTTTACAACTCCATCTGGCTTGAAAGCAATCGTACCTTTTCCTTTTGCTGGACATTTTGCATCATTGCTGACTACTACCAGGATGTCATTCCCTACCAGATGTAGAGAGGTCTACCAATCCTTCCGACTGGTCATGTGGCATGATGCACCACTGTCAATAATCAAAGGTTCATCCGTAGGTACATGAACTACCTCCGTGCAAATGTCCTCAATTGCTATGAATAGCTCTATTGGTACTGCCTGCGCGCTGTTGCTGGACTCTTTCTTTACTCCGTTCTTCTCATCTGCAATCTTCTTTCGGCACTCATTCTGCTTGTGCCCTGCCTTGTTGCAATAGAAGAACTTGATCTTCTTCTTTCTCTTTTAATCATAAGAAGAAGATGGGTTACCAGAGTCCTTACCCTTACCTTTCTTTGATCCAGCATAGAAAGTCGAATCTTCTCTAGTCCTCATCTTTTGACGCATCTCCTCCTCTAGAAGCATTGCACTGAAATCCTCAAAGTTGAGGGGCGGATTTCTGTTCTGCGTATTCAGCGCTGTAACAAGATTGTCGTACTTTGGTGGGAGAATCCGTATGCACCTTCGTGCTAGATTCTCGCTGTGATGGTGATGCCAATCGTAGTCATCTAATCGTGCAGATTCTTCACCCTGATGATGAACTTCTTTGCCATTTCAGACTCAGACAATTTCTCGTTCGCGATTTGAGTCTCCAGATGCTGAATCCGCATCTGATTCATGGTCTCGTATTGATTTTTCAAGACCGTCCATGCCTCCTCCGCTATGGTAACATGTTGAATTAATGCCATGATAGAATCACTTACACTGCAAACAATAGAACACAGCACATCTGCATTTCTTCTTGTCCATGCGAGAATCTCATCCCCAATTGGTACTATTTGTTGTGCTGCATTGGTCGGATTCGATCTCGGAATCGACTTCATGTCCACCACAGTAGCAGTATCCCAAAGCTCGTATGCACTTAGGATGGTCTTTATCTTGAACTTCCAGAGTGGATAGTTAGTGCCGTCCAACTTTTCGCTTTCGTCGAACGGTGGGATTTGCAGTCTTGTGGGTTGGGCCATCTCTCACAATCTGCTCGCAAAAACAAAAACACACTACCAAATCTTCTTGCTAGAGCCCAAGCTCTGATACCATGTAGGAAAATAATACGTCTGTGCTCAACAGATAACATGATCTCGTATGCAAGAGAGAAAAGCAGATAGTATGGAGAATCAAAAATTTGATTACTGTAAAACTGATACAATAGATGGCGCTGCCTCCCAACCGTGTGCTCCTGTGTGAGAAGCTTCGATGGCATGCTAGAAACATTAGAGGATGAAGGCTGGATGCTAAGGAATTAGGGTTGCTATAGCCAGTGATGAATATGGGCTTCACGGGATTGCTCTTATATAGCCACCAGTTGTAGTCGGTTAGACCCGATTGGGAGACCGACCCAGTCTGCCCAAAACGATCGACTAGAGGTAAGTCCCAAAATAGGCCACCGACCACACATTAGAATCGTGGTGTAGAATAGAGCAACTAACCTATGGAGACCGTTCTACCCAGAGCCATCCGGGATCATTTGGGGCTCCAAACGGGCCCCGCAACCCGAGAGTGAACTGCCCCGGGAAATGCTCCATCTACCCTCAATGCGGTCAGTCATGGGATGCCTTCCCGCACTTGCATGTAGCCTAGTTGGTAGTGTGCCAACTCTATCTGAAGCCGTTTAGTCATCAGGCCACACATGGTCCCCATCTGGTGTCCAAACTAGGACCTACTGGATAATCGAGCTACTCAAATGCCTTCTCCTCATATGGGGGGCTTGCAAGTAGAGTTATTTGGTTCTCGCGTAGTTACACGAGAGTGGAGCATTGATATCTAACACCACAGTCCTGGAAGCCTTGCATAATATAAACTTCTTCATAGATCTCAGACTTGATCTCTTGGAACTTTGGCTACTCTGTTTTTTTGTATAAATCTTGGATATATATTGCTCGGGTCTTTTTTAGGGGTTGACCACCCCTCTAATACATTCAGCTACTCTATTTTTTTGTATAAATCTTGGATATATATTATTTGGGTCTTTTTTAGGGGCAAAGCACCCCTCTAATAGATTCATCTTTTCAATAGAACTTGAGTTTTAAGTAGTAAACTGTCTTTGCATCTATCCATCCTTAGTGAGAGTGCTCTCAACAGAAGCAAGAACGGAAGAGGAAGAGAGAGAAACAGAGAGCCACACAAGTTTTGGTGGGTGCAGAACCACCCTAATCTTCTTTTTCATTCATTTATATATGTGTTTGAGTATTGTACATAACCAGGGTAAAGGCACAGTGACCTTAAACCCCCACAACGTCCCACTTAAAGGACAATGTGCCTTTAAGGGAGAACAACCAGTGAGCATACTATCCAATGCCCATCAATACATGACAGTACTCAAACCGCTGACTAGATAGACTCTTCGTCAGCATATCTGCAGGGTTATCATCTGTATGAACCTTGACAAGCTCTATGCGCTTGTCCTCAAGTACCTCCCTGATGAAATGGTACCTGACCTCAATGTGTTTGGTCTTTGCATGAAAGACCGGATTTCGTGCTAGCTGAATAGCTCTCATGGAATCACTATGCAATGTCGGTACACCTGTATGAATCCCCAAATCTCCCACTAGCTGATCAAGCCATATAGCCTCCTTGCAACCCTCTGTGGCTGCAACATACTCAGCCTCTGTGGTAGACAAAGCAACGCACTTCTGTGCGCGAGACATCCACGACACTGCACCACCTACAAAGGTGAACACATAACCAGAAGTGGATCTCCTACTATCCACATGCCCTGCATAGTCTGAATCTGTGTACCCAAGTACACGCATGTCTCCTCTACCAAAGCAGATGCACATCTCCTTGGTACCCTTCATGTACCTCATGATGCACTTAACTACCTCCCAATGCCTCTTTCCTGGATTAGCCATATACCGGCTAACAACACCCACTGCAAATGCAATGTCTGGTCTAGTAGCTATCATAGCATACATAAGACTCCCAACTGCTGATGCATAAGGAACCTTGGCCATCATGGCCCTCTCCTCATCTGATTTGGGACTATCTGTATGACTCAGTTTCACATATGGAGGCAATGGAGTACTCACTGCCTTCCCCCCCTCCATATTGAAACGCTGCAATACTTTTGTAACATACTCTTTTTGTGAAAGCCAAAGGAGTTTCCTACTCCGATCACACGTGATGCGCATACCAAGAATATGACCTAGAAATCCCAAATCCTTTATCAAAGGCCTCATGCAACTTGGCCTTTAATGCATCTAGCTCATAAGTATTCTTGCTAGCCATTAGCATATCATCCACATATAGTGCCAAGGTTATCAGGCTATTATCCTTAGCCCTTTTAGTGTAGAGGCAGTGATCAATTTCACTCCTTCTAAAACCCTGGGACCGAATGAAAGCATCAAGCTTCTGATACCATTCTCTAGGCGCTTGCTTAAGACCATAGAGACTCTTCTTCAGCTTGCAAACTAAATGCTCTTTGCCCTTTTCTTCAAAGCCTTCCGGCTGCACCATGTAAATTTCCTCATGCAAATCCCATGCAAGAAAGCTGTCTTGACATCCATCTGCATAAGCTCCATATCCTCTACTCCCACTAGTCCAAGCATGCATCTAAATGTGGTCATCTTCACAACTGGAGAGAATATCTCATCAAAGTCCACACCCTTCTCTTGCTTGAACCCTTTAGCAACCAAACGGGCCTTGTACCTAGGCACATCATCACCTATGACCTTCATTTTGTAGACCCATTTACATGGCAATGCTTTCTTTCCATGTGGCAAAGAAACCAAGTCCCAAGTCTTATTCTTCATAAGTGAACTCATCTCTGATTGCATATAGCATACTCCCACTTGCGTTGATCCTCGCGCATCATAGCCTCTTTGTAGTAAGAAGGCTCCTCGCAATCAGTAAGCATCACATAGTCTACCCCTGGAATAAACTTATCAGGCGGTCTAGACACTCTAGAAGATCTTCTCAAGGGAATTTCAGCTTGTTGTCCCACTTGCATATCAGCCACATTTGGCTCATCATTTCCACCAATAGATGATCTATCATCTACCCTTGATTGTATACTTGTGGGAGTACTTGGTGGTACCATTTCTTGCACATTTGGTGCATGGACAGCTTGCTGTCTATCAACATATGTAGGTGGATTCACATCCTGGAAAGTGATTCTCCTCATTTCCACATCCCTCATGGGTGCCTTATGCATCTTCTTCTCATTGAAGACCACATCATGGCTGCGTATGATCTTCTTTGCTTCTGGATCCCAGAGACGATAGCCCATCTCTCCACTTTCACCATAACCCAGAAAGATGCATTTCTTAGACTTAGGATCTAGCTTCTTTCGAAGCTCTTTTGGCACATGTGCATATGCCTCACACCCAAATATACACAAATGAGAGTAAGAGGGCTTCTTGCCACTCCATGCCTCTTCAGGAATACCACCATCCAAACTTTTACTAGGTGATCTATTGATCACATCCACTGCAGCTTCATTGCCTCAGCCCAAAAACCACCAGAATGAATTGCATTGGAAAGCATGCATTGCAACCTTTCTTGAGATGTTTCATCTTTTCTGCAACTGGATTTTGCTCTGGAGTATGAGGGGATGTGAGCTCCCTCTTAATCCCACGTGTATCACAAAAATGCTCAAAGTCATGAGAGAGATACTCTCCACCACCGTAGGCATTTAAGCGTTCTACCTAACTGATTCTCAACCAAGGCCAGCCATTTCTAAAATACCTGGAACACATCACTCTTCCGAGCTATAGCATAAGCCCACACTTTCCTAGTTGCATCATCAATGAATGTCACATAGTATTCAGCCCCGCCTAATGATCGTGTAGGCATGGGACCACATACGTCTGAATGCACCAAATCAAGCATTTCAAACTCTTTCTTTCCCCTTCTTTTATGGGCTGATTTAGTCTGCTTCCCATAGAGACAATGCTCACAAAATTCAAAATCAAAGAAACTCAAATGCAGTACATAACCCAAGCGGCATAAGAGTTTCATTCCATTCTGGCTCATGTGCCCCAACCTGCAATGCCACAAAGAAGTGCTTGGCTACTCGGTTATTGCAACAACATGATCAAATACCCCTGATACATGTAAGGGATACAAAGTCCCACACTTGGCACCCCTGGCCAAAAGCATAGAGCCCTCTCGAATTTTCCAACTCTGAAAGCCAAAAGTGGTGTGAAAACCAGCATCATCTAGCTGACCCAACGAAATAAGACTCTTGGTCAGCTTAGGCACATGTCTCACATGTTTCAAAATAAATGCAGACCCATTTGCAAAAGAAAACTTTATGTCACTTGCTCCCACTATGTCACATGCATAGTCATTTCCAAGATGCACACAACCTGTCTTTCCACTGTCATAAGTGGAGAACCATTCCCTATGGGGAGTAACATGGAATGAAGCACCAAAATGCAAAATCCAATCATGGGAATATGCATCATCTAAAGTGGTAAGCAACTCTACAGATAAACTAGACATGAAGAGAACGCCATTGTCACTATCATGTGTGACTGCATTGATCTCCTCGATCTTCACTTTTCCTTTGTCCTCCCTTGGACTCTCTTCCTTTTGATTTGCACCCCAATTTGCATTCTTTTTCTTATCCTTTTGCTCTCTTTTTAGCTTGTAGCAATCCTTTTTCATATGGCCCTTCTTGCCACAATGGTAACACTCAATGTTCTGTGCCCTGGATTTGCTACGTGACTTCCCTCTTTCTTGGGACTTCCCCCTGAACTGTGATCTGCCCCTTTGCACATTTAAGGCTGCATCTTGCTTGTTGCCATCCATAGACTTGCGTCTAATCTCCTCGGCCAACAAGCTACCCACAACATCATCAAATTTTAGTACTCCACCAGGTGCAGAGTTACTGATAGCTGTACGGAAGGTATCCCATGAGGATGGCAATGAACATAAGAGAAATATTGCTTTAGCCTCTGCATCAAAATTCATCTTCTGAGCCTGAAGCTGGCTGAAAATAATATTGAATTCATTCAAGTGAGAAGCAATAGAGACCCCTTCCTTCATTTGCAGCTCAAAGAACCTCTTCATGAGGTAAACTTTATTAGAGGCAGTTTCCTTCTCATAAGTGGCACACAGTTTCTTCCACAAATCTTCCATAGTCTGCTCATTTACTACTGTGAAATAAACTGACTCTGCAAGATGAAGTCTAATAGTAGACTTTGCTAATGCATCCAACTCATTCCAATCATCCTCAGACATATTTGCAAGCTTAGCTTCAATACCTGCCAAGGGTTTAATCTGCTTCTTTTGAATAAGCACATCCCTTATTTGTTCTTTCCACAAAGAAAAGTTTGTCCCATCAAACTTTTTAATGCTGAAAAACTCCTTTTCAGACATGGAAGAGGATGCCATGATGCAAATGAAACAAAATCCCAAATGCTAGTACCTGCAAGAGAGAATCACACCAAATACTAGGTGCACCCAAATGTGTATGCCACAATAGAGTGAAATATCACCAAAACTCAAAGCTCAAAGCATCAAAAGATACATCTGACTCATGTGCATATACTATGCATCCATATGAGTAAATCTGGCCCAAAAGAAAATGCCAACTGCAATGGCAGTTGTCCCTCAGCATAGATAAGCATCCATGTGCAAAGCGTCCATAAAAAATAGCATCCCATAAGGCAATTTGGGCCTATCAGTGCATCCAATAAGGACCGTAATGCATCCAAATGGCCTATAAATCATCCACTACAACCCAATGCATACCACGAATGAGCGCACACTGCTCAAAACTGCTCAAACTGCAACCAGAGTGATCTGCATAAGGTATGCTCAAGAAATCATGGTCCCACGGTAATGACCGCTATTGAAAATAGAGCCTGAGATGCCTCAAAACATGGGCGCCATTGCATAATCAGACTCAACAAGAAAATCTGCAAATATCTCTCTTCTACCGGAACTCCAAAATCCCAACCGATGAGTGAGAAATGGGAGTCAACACTTATCCACTGCCATGTGGCATTAATCTAAGGTTTCAAAACCTTAGAATGAAAAATGCATAACAGAGAGACAAAATCGGATAACAGAGATCTATAACTCTGAAAATCCTCCACCGAATCGCGTAAGAACTGATAGGTAGGGGTTTTTGGGTGTCCAAAATGCAATGGGATAGACGGTTTTGGAAATCGTGGTCTCAATCACTGGCTCCAACACACGAACTAAAAAACGTTTTTGGAAACAGAGCTGTTTGTAAACTCCACCGGAGTGCAAATGATGAGCAACATAGAAGTTTTAGAACCTCCTGAGTCCACTGGAACTGATAGATCTGCAAATGGTTGCTCCAAACTTGAGTTCCAATACCCAGGCAAAAACACAGAAACTGACACAGTGAGTCAGAAATCCAATGAAATGATCCCAGATTCAAGAATGAAGGTGTTTCCAAGCTCCTGAAGTGAAGTGGATACCAAAAGTAAGCAATAGTGAGAGTGCTCTCAAGGATGCAAGAACGGAAGAGGGAGAGAGAGAAACAGAGAGCCACACAAGTTTTGGTGGGTGCAGAACCACCCTAATCTTCTTTTTCATTCATTTATATATGTGTTTGAGTATTGTACATAACTGGGGCAAACACACAGTGAACTTTAACCCCCACAACCTCCCACTTAAAGGACAATGTGCCTTTAAGGAAGAACGACCAGTGAGCATACTATCCAATGCCCATCAATACACGACAGTGCTCAAATCGCTGGACTAGATAAACTCTTCATCAGCATATCTACAGGGTTATCATCTATATGAACCTTGACAAGCTCTATGCGCTTGTCCTCAAGTACCTCCCTAATGAAATGGTACCTGACCTCAATGTGTTTGGTCTTTGCATGAAAGACCGGATTTCGTGCTAGCTAAATAGCACTCATGGAATCACTATGCAATGTCGGTACACCTATATGAATCCCAAAATCTCCCACTAGCCGATCAAGCCATATAGCCTCCTTGCAACCCTGTGTGGCTGCAACATACTCAGCCTCTGTGGTAGACAAAGCAACGCACTTCTGTGTGGGAGACATCCACGACACTGCACCACCTGCAAAGGTGAACACATAACCAGAAGTGGATCTCCTACTATCCACATGCCCTGCATAGTCTGAATCTGTGTACCCAAGTACACACATGTCTCCTCTACCAAAGCAGATGCACATCTCCTTGGTACCCTTCATGTACCTCATGATGCACTTAACTGCCTCCCAATGCCTCTTTCCTGGATTAGCCATATACCAGCTAACAACTCCCATTGCAAATGCAATGTCTGGTCTAGTAGCTATCATAGCATACATAAGACTCCCAACTGCTGATGCATAAGGAACCTTGGCCACCATGGCCCTCTTCTCATCTGATTTGGGACTATCTGTATGACTCACTTTCACATATGGAGGCAATGGAGTACTCACTGCCTTCCCCCCCTCCATATTGAAACGCTGCAATACTTTTGTAACATACTCTTTTTGTGAAAGCCAAAGGAGTTTCCTACTCCGATCACGCGTGATGCGCATACCAAGAATATGACCTGCAAATCCCAAATCCTTCATATCAAAGGCCTCATGCAACTTGGCCTTTAATGCATCTAGCTCATAAGTATTCTTGCTAGCCAATAGCATATCATCCACATATAGTGTCAAGATTATCAGGCTATTATCCTTAGCCCTTTTAGTGTAGAGGCGGTGATCAATTTCACTCCTTCTAAAACCCAGGGACCGAATGAAAGCATCAAACTTCTGATACCATTCTCTAGGCGCTTGCTTAAGACCATAGAGACTCTTCTTCAGCTTGCAAACTGAATGCTCTTTGCCCTTTTCTTCAAAGCCTTCCAGCTGCACCATGTAAATTTCCTCATGCAAATCCCCATGCAAGAAAGCTGTCTTGACATCCTTCTGCATAAGCTCCATATCCTCTATTGCCACTAGTCCAAGCATGCATCTAAGTGTGGTCATCTTCACAACCGGAGAGAATATCTCATCAAAGTCCACACCCTTCTCTTGCTTGACTCACCCTTTAGCAACCAAACGGGCCTTGTACCTAGGCACATCATCACCTGTGACCTTCATTTTGTAGACCCATTTACATGGCAATGCTTTCTTTCCATGTTGCACCAAGGAGATGTGCATTTGCTTTGGTAGAGGAGACATGCGTGTACTTGGGTACACAGATTCAGACTATGCAAGGCATGTGGATAGTAGGAGATCCACTATTGGTTATGTGTTCACTTTGCAGGTGGTGCAGTGTTGTGGATGTCTCACGCACAGAAGTGTGTTGCTTTGTCTACCACAGAGGCTGAGTATGTTGCAGCCACAGAGGGTTGCAAGGAGGCTATATGGCTTGATCGGCTAGTGGGAGATTTGGGGATTCATACAGGTGTACCGATATTGCATAGTGATTCCATGAGTGCTATTCAGCTAGCACAGAATCTGGTCTTTCATGCAAAGACCAAACACATTGAGGTCAGGTACCATTTCATCAGGGAGGTACTTGTGGACAAGCGCATAGAGCTTGTCAAGGTTCATACAGATGATAACCCTGTAGATATGCTGATGAAGAGTCTACCTTGTCAGCAGTTTGAGTACTGTCGTGTATTGATGGGCTTTGGATAGTATGCTCACTGGTTATTCTCCCTTAAAGACACATTGTCCTTTAAGTGGGAGGTTGTGGGGGTTAAAGGTCACTGTACCTTTACCCCAGTTATGTACACTACTCAAACACATATATAAATGAATGAAAAAGAAGATAAGGGTGGTTCTGCACCCACCAAAACTTGTGTGGCTCTCTGTAGTGCTCTCAACGGAAGCAAGAACGGAAGAGGGAGAAGCTCAAAAAATGACTTTTTCTTTGAAAACACTTAACAGGCTCTCAAAACCACTTCGCAAAACCAAAGTGACTTTTCCAAAGGTTCCTCCAAGGTCTCTGCACACTTGGATGCAAGTAAAGTCACCCACAAAGCTTCCCATAGAGCAGCTCCTTCCTCCCACAGAGCTGCTGAGCTTCCAAGCATTCATGCACGCTTAGCTAGATCACTCGGGCTCTGATACCAGTTGAGAGTGCTCTGAACGGAAGCAAGAACGGAAGAGGGAGAGAGAGAAACAGAGAGCCACACAAGTTTTGGTGGGTGTAGAACCACCCTAATCTTCTTTTTCATTCATTTATATATGTGTTTGAGTATTGTACATAATCGGGGTAAAGGCACAGTGACCTTTAACCCCCACACTTAGATATGATGGTGGTCTCTTTTCAAAACGTAGAAGAGTAAAATGTAAGTATTTATTGTTTTTTCCACTTCTTATTTGGTTTTGTGTTTGTGTTTGTTTTATTTTTCAATGTGCTTTTTTTGGGTCCAATCTCATTAAATTAGCTATGTCATCACGTTGCACGTTTAGAGGTTGGACTCTCGATGATCATGGCACTCCTCATAGGTTGGACTTCAATTCTACTTAGCCGACTCCTCAAGGGATGACCCCTCGGGGGACTCCTTTGTTAGTAGCCCATGGCTTCATCATGAGTCATGATAGTTTGTCACATCCATGAGCGACGCGGAGGTAGAGCTCGATTTATTTCGCTTCTCTCCCCTCGACAAGGACCTAAACTCTTCCCTCTCTTGTATCCTCTTGGGGTAGATTGTGGACATCGACTACTTTTCCTACTAGACAACCATCCCGTCTTTCCCCTTCCATGAGATCATCACCAAGGCATCACTGTCAGAGGTCCAAAAAGAGTAGTAAGGGTTGAGGCTGATATGGTGGCACATGAGATGTAGATGAGTCAGCATACTCCCAGTGCTCCAGGTCTCCCCTTGTTCATGAGACATAGTTCTAGTCTGGTCCCTTGCCCACCCCACTCATAGGCCGCAACACCCCCCACACCCCTCACTCTACTACGCCTCACTCCTTAAGTGCTCTCTCCAGTCCTCATTCTAGCTCTTCTACTCCCACTCTACACTCTGGCTCTGCTACTCCCTCCAATGCTCATCCTTCAGACTATGTTTTTCCTAAAGACCTATACTACTTTGTGAATACGTTGGGAAAGTTGTAGAGGATAACGAAGGGAGGAGGGTCATAAACTACATTAGGAAGTTGATAAGAACACACTTTCCCAAGGATATCTTGAAACCTTGGAATCAACAAGACCAAAGAGCCAAGGATGATGTCATAGATGCCCTATGATGACAATTTCCCAACCCTCACAGGTATGAGTTTTCAAGAACGAGGTGCCATGCTTATGCGCATGGGAGAGCTCCTAAGGTCTCATAGATATGAGTTGAGGGAAGCTGTTAAGAAAGGTAAGAGCAAGCCAGGGTGGGTGAACCCAAAGGATTGGAAGAAAGAGAAGGACTTCAAGGAAAATCTAAATGCATTCATGACTCAATGGAGGGTGATGAGGAGACAACTGGAGACTATAGGTCCTTCGAACCTCGGGAGTGGTGACAGACTAGCCAATAAGGCATGGGTGGTAAGTGAATATTTATCTTTGATTGAATATCTAGTATGTTCAGTCATTAAAATGTTTTGTCTTTCATATCCAATTCATGAGGGAACCGATGGTTCCATTGATGGATGCGCTCGTCGAATGGGTTATGGAGCCTAATTGCTGCTGGCCCACTGAACGAGGTGCCGGCTATTTTCTTTGTTGCTTCTACCTCCAAACATGGTGGCCCTCATGACGGTGATGACAGCATAAGAAGAAGAAGAACTATCACTGTTGCAACTATGACTACTGCATCGACACCAGCAACACACCAACAACAACCACTTGGGAGCTGCTATCATGAGCTTGGTTGGGAGGTGACTAGCATAGGAGCTATGATGCTATAGTTGTCGTCATAGAGTAGCCCCAGTTGAGGTGTGGAGCCTTGAAGGTTCAGAAGCTTGCTTGTAGTGCTATTTTGGCACTGGCTCGTTGGCGCTTGTTCTTGAAGGCTGGCTGCTCTAGGTGGTCAAATTGTTGTAGAAGAGTCGATTTAGAGTCCTTGGGGATCTCCCTTGGAGGGAGAGCTCACAACACACAAGAGAATGTTCAAGAACCACTGACATTCTATCATACTTCTCCAAAAACTAAACAAGGGTAACCACTATCTCTCTAAAACTCATCTAGAAGAAAACATGAGCTCCTAAGGCGTGCCTACAACAAATCTACTAGGAGACTAAACCTAAGCTCTGATACCATGAGAAAGTGAGGATCGTGCTCTCCTAATGCAACATGGAATTAGCAAAAGATCAAGGGGGAACAAACCTTAGAAGAAACTCCATGAGAGACATGTAGTAGGCAATACTCAATCTATTCCAATGTGTGTGTGTAGACAACAATACATGATAGGCCTCTTATAAAGAGAGTGCCCTTTGAATAGTCAACACATGTGGGATCCTCTCATCCACATCTCTCCTTGTGGATATCCTCAATCCACATCTCCACATCATGTAGCCCACATCCTAGGGTGGCTACTTTAATACATTCCTTAGCACATACCTTTGCCTCTAATTCATGTGCTCATGGCGCCACAACTCTCAACAATGGTTACATGCAAAGAGGAAGGGGGAGAGACCCAAACTGTGGAAGAGGAAGGGGTTTGCCATGTGCAACAAGCTAGAAATTGCCATTTTTATGGAAACTATGGTCATTATGAGAGAGATTGCTATGCCAACCAAAATTCCAGTGATAGAGAACATGGTGGAATACAACAAGATAACCATTATGGCAGTATGATTATGAGCATGGTCATGGAGCACATTTATTAGCATAGATCATGGTATGGGCAGCATGTCAGTCCCATCACCCTCCCATCACAAAGTGATGATTGGTTTGTTGAATCGGGTGCCACCAATCATATGACCTATAATGGTGAGTGGTTTACTCATAAAGATAAGATGCCAAATGGTGAGTTTGTCGCTACGAGTGATCATACTATGCATAAAAACACCACATTGGAAATATTTCATTGGTTGATAGACATGTGGTGGTGGAGAACACTTTGGGGAATGTCTTATGGAGAACAATTTGGGTAAATAGTCTTCCTCTTTTATGGCCTCTTGCGACACATTCCCCAATGTCTTATATGTTCCTGCCATAAGAGAGGAAGACTATTTACTTTTCATGTAGGAACAAATTTTTTTAAGTAAGGTATGTTTGCACAAAGTTCCCACAAACAAGATCAAGAGGATAAACTATGGCATAGAATTTTTAGCAATATCAATTATAGAAGGTTGAAGGAGATGCAAAGTTGCAAACAAAAGAGCTTGTGAAAGGGTTGGCTATTTTTGGACAGTATGCCTAGCATGTCAATTTGCCCAGAAAATAGGCTTGCCATTTCCAAAAAGGGGGAGAATGAGTATGTATCCTTTGAAAATAGTGTACTCTGATACTTGGGGTCCTAGGAATAATGTAATTGGCCCAAGAGGAGCAAGGTATTACATTAAATTTACAGATGATTTCAGCTGCATGATATGGGTAAACTTTTTGTAAGCAAAGCATGATGCTTTCAAGGTGTTTTGCCAATACAAACACAACAACACAATGAATCCATAGATGCATGAATAGACGTGTTTCCTTAATTAAAAAGAAAAATTATGTGTCTATTTGCGCGTCTATTAGCGCATCTACATAACATACAGACGCACTTATAGATGCTCTGTAGAAATTAAAAAAGAAACAAAAAGACGCGCCAATAGATGCACTTATAGACGATCTGTAGAATTAAAAAAAAAAGCAGAATTCTGTGGGGTTGAATAGAATGTTGTTTATGCTGTGTGGTTGTAGGAATCCCATTTCTACTATGTGCAATTCAATTCTTACAGCCAACCGCATTTTAATTAGCACGATTGGACACACGTCTATAGCCGATGATTACAATTTCGAATAAAACATTACAACTCCGAAACGTTTAGTTCACAAGGCATTCATTGATAGAACATTGTACAAGGAAATTGAATGCCTGAAAAATAAAAAGAGTGTATATTAATTCATAGCCCAAAAAGTGCTTGTATATACATATAGCACGAAGCCAAGCCACTTGACGTGGCTTCAAGTATAAAAAATAAGAGGAGTGTATATACAAGAGAGGCATGAAGCCAAGCTAATGGCTTCAAGTACAAAAAAGAGTAGCTCGCACTAATTCTAGCTCTACTTCTACGACTAATCTAAGTCATCCGCGTCCTCGCTCCCTTCTTCATCGCCTTCAAATATTTATTTACAACATTGACATTATTTAAGTACTTTTAATACCTGGGGGGAGTTCCAGTAGCCCAGATATACTGCTCCTCAGTAATCAACCCCTCATCATAGAAGTGCCTCCATGTATGTCATCTACAATGTCCACGATGGTAGGCTATCTCAGTAGGAGTATGATATCTGCCCATGATATCAAGCTGCAAGATGACACAATTTGTAGAGGGGTTAGTACAAAGAAACAACCTCCTAATAAACCACATAAACACAATATAATTTGAGATCGATACTTACAAATTGGGCCTCCCATGATGCATTACCCCCTGCTCCAAAATGCACGTTTCCATATTGCTCCATTTGGATCCTTTGTGCCTCGCGCTTAGGAGCAGTGTGGGGCTGGCCCCTTGGTGGTTGACCTCCCTCTCTCTTGGCAATCTCGGCTAGTGCCTGCCTCTTAAGAAAAGATCTTTTATTGGCAAGTATAATGGTAATCTTTGACTTTGCCCATTTCTTTGTGAACTCAACATTGGGGGGATTGGGATACCTAGAACTTATAGCATTGATGGTATCATCAAACAAACTTTTTTTCTACTCTTTGAATGGAATAAAGCAATCTCTGTAGTTGTTAGCAACTATAGAGCACATGAAGGCCATGATGTCCTTCCCCCGTGCATCCATCAAGATGCCTCCTGTCATAGTCATGTCATAGAAGATCGTACCATCACCCTCTGGCACGTCTACGTCATTTGAATCCTCTTCACCCCCACCATTACCCCCAAAGCACTGTGCTATGCATCCCCCAGATCTCTCCCTGCTACTATGCCTGCTACCCTATAGTGACGAGCTAGTACACTAGGCACTCGTCTCTGGAGAAGGGACTCCTGATTGCATGGAAGTATACTCACGCTCTGCAAGGCATAAGGACCTCTTGACGGTAGGGGAGAAGGAAATCCAGATCACCGCAGGGGATAAGGACTCCTAATGATTGTAGGGGAGAAGGGACTCTAGACCGCAGGGGAGAAGGGACTCCTAATGATCGGGGACAAGGTTGGTGGCTTTGCTGCCTACTGGGCTGTCTCGACTCCATAGGATTAATCTCAACTGATGTGGGTATGGGGTGGTTTGGAGTCTGTATTGCCGACTCCTGGGGGGTGTTTTGAGTACTTGTCATGTATGTGTATAGCTCTTGAGGAGTGGGAGGCTATCCCAAAATGTTTTACAACTACTGTAATACGGCATCCCAAATATTAGGCGCGGCTCCTGAAGAGCTTCTTGGCCACATGATGAACTACAAAAAAGAAGAGAAGAAGATTTTCATCATGCATGCCCTCTTTCCATATGCATATATTAAAAGAGATATGTAATCCCATGATTTCCATCATGCATGCCCTCTTTCTTTATCCTGCCCTCATGCTGCAGTCCAATTTCCCTTATGCAATCACTTATTTCTATCATTCATGCAAACCCTTATTTCCTCATGAATGCTTAAGGCATTGAAAATTCGACTTAAACATGCATGCAAGTAAAAGGAGAAAGGAAAGAGTAGGGGGATGGGAGAATGGAAGGACGAGGGAGAACAAAAGGAGAAGGGAGGTGGGAAGGGGAAAGGGAAGGGGAAGGGGAAGGAGAAGGAGAAGGAGATAGAGAAGCAAAGGTCCGGATTTGTCTGTCGGAGCACATCTATAGGTGCGGCTACACTATTTTTCCAAACAGTTAACACACTGTTAGACGTGCTCCGATAGATTTTGACAAAAAAGCTGACAACGACAGATGCCCGACCCCAAAAATAACAAAAGTACCAAAAACATCATTTCTTGCGTGTGACAAAGGACGAATCTAAAGAGAACAACTCCAAGAGTGTATCGAGGAAACATGTATCGTGCACGTATGTGTGATCAATGTCGAGGAAACATGTATCGTGCACGTAGAATTACACTTAATCACATCTCAAAGTATGGAGAATGGGATGCGACCGTATCCCCAGTAAGTGTTAAAGTGTTGAGGTTGATTGAGATACCTATGGGTGTTCATGTGTTTGATATATGATTCTTTTTTAATTTGATATAGGATGCAATGCCACACCCACATATGTTGCCCTATGCTCGTCGTGAGGAGGCAAAGCGTCGGTGATATGAGGTGGGATCTTCAGGAGGGACCGTTATGGATGCATGGAGTGATGGTGATAGTAGCCCCCCACCATTACCTCATGAGGCCATGGAGGAGGAGGTGTTTGATGATATGGTGCAAGAGTTATTTGTCCACATCAGTCCTTAGGTAGGGATGATAGCATGGAGCAGGATGATCTTTTTAAGCATCTACACCATTGTTTGATAGGTGTAAATTCTCTGTTCTACATGCCTCCCTTGAGTTACTAAACTTGCAGAGCATCTATGGATGGAGCAATGCAAGTTTGAACGCATTACTTAAGATTTAAAGTCTATTTTGCAAACATGGTGAAATATGCTAGTGGGTCAATTACTGAAATACTTTTTCTCATTTATGGTCTTCACGTATAGACTATTGTCTAAAATTCTTCCAAGGGAGAATAAATTATCGACCTCAAGAGATATGGCAAGGAAACATGTGACCTCTCTTGGAGGATTGGATTACAAGTGCATCCATGCGTGTGTCAATGATTGCATTCTATTTTGTGGACCACATAAGGAGGCAAGAGAGTGTCCTACTTGTGGAGAGGCAAGATATAGAGCAGATCTCAAAACTTTGGATGTGCCTCATAAGGTTATGTGACATTTTTCCATAATCCCTCGCATCCAACATATGTTTAAGTGCAAATCCATTGCAGAGCTCATGTCATGGCATTCCTCCCATCGATCAACTGATGGCAAGTGGAGAACTCCCGCAGGCACTCCTGCATGGAAGCATATTGAAGACACATGGCCAAGCTTTAAGGAAGAACCTAAGAACTTAAGACTTGGATTGGGTATGGACGGTGTGAACACATTTGGTCTCAAAAGCATCTCTTATAGTGTATGGCCAGTGATATTGGTGAATTATAAGCTTCCACCCTCTATGGTGATTAAGAAAGGACATGTTATGTTATCCCTTCTAATTCCAAGGAAACATAAAGTTAAAAATCCATATGTTTATCTACAGCCTTTGATTGATGAGCTAGAGGTACTTTGGAGAGGTATCGAGGTGCATGATGTGAGTGCCTCCCTCGTCACACAAGACTTCAACTGCAAAGCAGTCTTAATGTGGACGATGCATGACTTCCTAGGCTATGGCGAGTGTTCAGGTAAGCATTGAACTTTTAATTATGAGTAGGCAATCAATGTAGCACCCTAAACCCACCTTGCTTATGCAATTGCATCTATTGTTTAAGTCTCGCTACATCAGGTTATCATGCACGTCCTGTTTGTGGTCCTTCACTAGTTGCTTCATGGGTAGATGTGTTGAATAAGGTCATCTATGAGAATCACCATCGATTTCTTCCACCTGATCATCCTAGATATGTCACCCCTTGGAATGAAGTCCCCCCACAGTCATTCATTGTAGGAGATTAGATGAGAATTTGGGACCGTTCCACAACTCCTCCTCCACTTGGCATGAGCCAGTAAGGGTTTGTAACTATTGTGTGCTATATTGAATGGAACTAAAGATTACACACTAACACCATATTTTGCTTAGATACTCCATCTTTTATTGGCTACCTTATTGGTCCCACCTCAAGATCAATCACCTGCTTGATCTCATGCATATCTTCAAGAATGTGGCATCTACCTTGGGAACATTTGAACGGTACACAAGATTCCACAGGCATAAGGAAGGATCTATGCACCACAGGGAGGATGTGTGAAGCTTGGTCACAAGAGAGGCCAAATGGGTGTTTCTTTTTACCCCATGTACCATGGAAGTTATCAAAGCTAGAGATGGTGGCAGTGAAGCGAGCTATCACTACAATTCGTACTCCCAGCAGATGCATGAGGTGTTTGAAGGGGGCCTTCACAAAGAGCAAGAAAAGAGGTGTAGAGCAATTGTACGGCTTGAAATCTCATGATTGGCACAAGATGCTCCAAGTAAGTATGACTTGGCATAATCTCTTTTTCCTTCCAAATTTGTGAGTGTAGAAGCACCTAATCAACCATCGCTCATGTCTTAAGTTCATACTACCAACTAGCATTTCTCATAGTGCATCGAAGGACGTGAAGGATTGTATTTACAAGATGGGCGAGCTTGTGAGGTACTTTACATTATCCAAAATATAAAGCGTATCAATGCTCCATGCAAGGTTTTCATATTGCTAATATGGTGCACTTTTTTCTTTGTAGGTATGTGAGCTCAGAGGAAATAGATTCCACCATGCTTGAGGATGCTCAAGTTATGTCAGTGGAGGTGGTATGTTTAGTGGAGGAGACCTTTCCACGTTCTATTCTCACAAGCCAACTACATCTCATAGTGCATTTGGTGGATGAGATTGCTATATGCGGCACTATACATGCACGATGGTTGTTCTTCCTCGAGTGCTTCATTAAGACCTTGAAGGGTTTTATGAGGCAAAATGGAAGGCCCAAAGGTAGCATGACCAAGGGTTGGTTGGTACAAGAGTCACTTGTATATATTTCTAAGTTTCTTGTTGATGTGGATAGCTCTCTCTCACAACTATGGAGAGATGATGAAGACCTAAGGATGACCTCTATTGTGCCTCAAGGGAAAGGATGGAGCAAAGTAATGGACAAAGAGTTGCTTAATAATCTCAACCTCTATTGCATGCTTAATAATGATGTGATGAAAAGATGGGTGACAAGATACGAGGATGCAAAGGAAAGAAGATAAGGAGAAAGGGCCCTCTTTCGTACACACCACGGATCGGGTGTGCGATACCATGAGCATCTAAGAGCACTTCCAAAGGATATTCATGTGGATTGGCTACTTGACGAAATGGAGAGAGCAGAGAGACGAGGGAATGCATATCACAATGGAAGAATGGGAGTATGCTAGAGGATGCATGCAAAAGGTCGGTATATAGAATGTTATGCATAAGTTAAGATCTTTCAACAATTTAGATTGCTTATTCAATTGATTTTGTCTCGGTGTAGTGTACTATGTTCAATGCTATATGGTGTGAGGGCAAGCATTTTCGGACACAACAGATTGATGATAAGAGAAACACACAAGATTGCGGCGTCATTGAGGGAACCAATGGAGCCATGGATGATTATTGTGGCATAATCCAAGATATTATTAAGCTTGACTTTGGACGCTTCTTTGTGTATGTTTTGGATGTCAAGTGGTTTAAGGACGTGGTGGAAAGAGTCCCTAATGCAACAATCAAATGCCATGCAAGTGGCTTTGTAACTATTGACTCCACAAAGTTTTAGCAAAGCAGGAAGGACACACTAGTACTACCGTAACAATGTGAACAGGTACTTTACACATATATAAAAATACTCACCTTTTAATAATTGATACCTTCGATGCAAGAAAAATAACATGTTTGTATTTGTGTTTGAATTAGGTTGTCTATAAACCAATAGTGGATAATAATAGGCGATGGCACGTCATACCTATTACACCACGTTCCAAAGTGATGTATAGTACATTTACTAATATGGAGCGTTTGGAGGATGACCAATGGCCATGGAGGTGATGATGATCGTGATACGAGAGAGAAGGATGATCATGAGATAGGAGATACAAATATTCAATCCATTACCCATGAGGATGAGCTTGCCATTGGTAATGCTGATTTCGATGAGCACAAGTAGTAGTGGGTTGAATGTATTTGTAGATCTCAACATTGGTTTGGATATTGAAGTAGATAGCTTGGCAAGGGTTGATCTCATTGAGAATGAGATCAAACCATAGCCCATCATTGATATTGGCAAAACTATTTTATATATTGTCCCATTCTACTCACCTCACTTAATTTTTGTATATGTGAGTTTGCCAAAAAGCATATTATCGTGTGTGACACGTGCATAGCATTGATATTTTTTTTAAATTGTGCTTTGGTAATCATGGGCAATGTTTGGAAAGCAGTGATGCACATTTATCAGCCTGCATAAAAATTTTACTCTTTGCTACGCATTTATAAACGCATCTAAATACGCGTCTAAAACACAATGTAGATGCGCTATTAGATGCGTGAATAACCGCGCTATTAGACATGCTAATAGACGCGCCCGTATTTTCTCTAATTCTATTTGCTCCTATAGATGTGCCCGCTATTTTGCACGTTTATCAGGCGCGTCTATAGTTGCTTTGTCTTGTTGTGAAAAGAATGGTTGAGAAGGATCTTGGGTGTCAAATAAAATGTTTTCACATGGATAATTATGGAAAGTACATGTCTTATGAGTTTGATGAATTCTTATATATTCAAGAGATAAAGAGACGGGTTACATGCGAATACACTCCTCAACAAAATACTATTACAAAAGGAAAAATAGAGTGATTGGAGACATGTCTAGAGCCATGATGGATGAAATGCAGATGCCATTGACTTATTGGGCTGAAGTAGTTCACACAGCGATGCACATAATGAATATGACTCCTACGAATGACATACATGGGATGATACCCTATGAGAAGCTTTATGGGTACAAGCCAATGTGTTGGAATATTTGAAAGTGCTTGGTTGCATTTGTTATGTGCATGTGGTCAATGAGGTAATAAAGAAAATGGAGCCTTGGGGGAGCCACTATGTAAAAATTGTGTAGCATGTGCGATCAAGGCGTATTTAAAAGACCCCCTACTTATGGATTTTTATAAACTATGTACAGCCCTTCTGTAAATTTTGGCATGAGTAAAGTATCCCCTATGTATGAAAATTTTCACTTTTGAATTAAAAAACCCCTTATGTATGTATATTTTCTGTAACTTCTCACATTTCTATCCTTGAATTCATTGACATTACAAATATCAAAAGCAAGACATCAACCACAAATAAAGCACATAGGCTATATTTAGAGATGTAACAGTTGTTAAACCAAACACATTTACAGAGGATTGTGTTAAATTGAGAAGAATGCGTTGATTTGTGTATATACATTCCCATTTCTCTAGTTGCTTGTTTGGGTCTATATGTTAATCTATTGTGCACTAGTGTTGTTTTTGTGTGAGAGCAATGATTATTCATTGTATAATAGGTAGGACATCGATCATAAAACTTAGACGTAAAACTATTACCGACATTGGTTTTTATTGAAGAAATTAATATTTCTTGATACACTTCCACATGTAATTCTTAGGCTATCTATGCGGGATACCCTCTGGTGGGATTTCAGTTTTCTACCATGTGAATACCAACAACTCATATCTCCATCAGCTGCTAGCTGCATAGAGGAAGAGAGGGCTCTGCATGGTAGCCATTGTTTGCTTGTCTCAGTCTTGCCATAGCCTGGACCTTGTCCATGTGATGATCATGATCTAGAGGTCTGTATGTTGTGTGGATCAGCCATTTGGATCTTGCTGCTTAGGTGGCATACTTGGCGGTGGACTTTGCCAGAGTGGCGACAAGCAAAAACAGGCCTCAAGAGCATGGTGCTTGGAATACTCTAGGTTTCTCACTGGTTATGAGGGGTGCAGCTGGATGATGGTTGCCACAGAAGTGCTCAAGATCACTGGATGGTTCGTGACTGAAGATGGTGGTGCCATGGACCTGTGGCATTGTCAAGATTGTACCTGTGTACAAGGTGGTCCGCTTGCAGACCTGGAGGAGCAAGAGGTGCGGGTTGAAAGACCAATGAAGAAGAATGACTCCGACTTGTTGCTGAGGGCTTCACCATGGGAGCCGATGAAGCTTCTACATCGCATGTGGGGATTTTGGCCTACGATGGGTCAGCATGACGAGGTGTTGGAGTTATATAGGTCACCTTCTCATTGGTGAGCCCCAAATTGAGAAGAGCACGGGGGAGGTGCACCAAATAGGTATCAGAGATGCCACATGGGCAAAACTAAGGGTTTGCAGGGCTGCCAAATGGGCAGCATGTAGGCTGCCATGTGGCCAGCATATGGGGTATAACCAAGCTTCAGCTGGACAAGCCTTGGGCAGGTTGGGACCTGCAATAGAGGCTGCAACCTACAGCAAAGTACTGCGCATCATCCAAGCAGTGATTGGAGCCGCGGGGGGTGGTCAGGGATGTGCACAGGTGTCCTGGTGATGAATGCAAGAAGGAGATGGCTGAGCAGCAGTCAGCTATAAAGGGTGACTGTTCCAAAGGCTGTTTTGAGTCGCAGTGGCTGATAGGGGTGGACCAGTTGGACGAGCAATACAGAACCAAGGCACTTGGAGGAGATCTGCCACATGGCACTATTGTGCCTGCAATGGACCACAAATAGGCTGCTCAATAGGGTCGGCCAGTCTGCAGGTTGGTCAGGGTATTTGCCATGTCTACAGCCCTATAACACGGCCCCCAAAGGGGGCATTCACTTTTCTATCAATCAGGGTTCCTGGTTCATCAGTATGGGTTGTCACCACTGCAGCAAGGAGGTCCAGAAGAGCAACATAAGGCCTTCATCATTGGCTGCCTACACAGCAGCAAGGACGGACGGAACCTTGTGCCTCACCATTGGGCTGCCTACACAGCAGCAAGAAGGTCAAGGGCAAACGTTGCCTTACAATAAGCTGTCCAAGGAAGCAACAGGAAGGTGTGTTTGCAGGGTACCATTATGAAGCCCACACAAGCTCTAGGAGAGCAACACAAGCTGAGTGTTTTCGAAGGTGCCACGAGGAGGTAGGAGAACATATTTTTTTCGGTGTCACAGGGGTGAGAGAGGGTGGCACACTGTGCCACTATTTTGTATATGATTTGGTCGACATTGGACTCATATATATAATATATGTTGCTGTTTCTACATTTCTGTGACTGTCTGTCTCTACACTAGTGCACATTGCAGAAAGACGTTGGATTTGGAATTGACATTCAGTGATTCCTGGCTCTATCTTATTTTATCTATCTTTGGCTGCCACCGCCCCCCCCCCCCCCCCCGGCCCCTTCATAGAATTCATTGAGACACACCAGTGCCTCGAGAGAGCAGTACCCATAGTGGGGTACACATGGCCGTTGGGCACTGAAATGAGGGCTGTGGTTTATAGACACTTGTGCAGTGTGTGCCTAGAGGGAACAATTGTATGCACACAGCTCCAGGTACACATTCAGTATACGATACAAATAGTTACCTAGCAGACAGTAGATGGACATACACAAGACAAAAGAGTGGTCTGATCCTTCTTCTCTTGGTGTAATACCCACATTCAGAGCCGTTTGGTGTACTTCATCTGCAGCTGAGGAAGTCACAACTCTGCTCTGTCTCAAACTCCTCATGGCAGTGCACTTTTGTTGTGGAAGCAATCTTTGAGGTGTCATGGAGCGAAACTCCTTATGTCTTTGTGTGTTTACATGTCATATGTGGTGGTCCATACTTTGACTCAAGTTCTTGTAACATCTGTCATTTGTTGGGAAAAAATTTATCATGGATATATGGTTAATCTCAGTTTTGCATGACTGCATTTTTTCCTATCATAGCATTGATGCTAGGCTTACATATACATGTGAAATATGGATTACAATCGGGCTGTTTTTTTAATCATAATGTTTTGAATGTTGCTAGGTATAATGAGTTGGGTCAGCCTGTCTGCAAGGTTTGCAATGTTGCAATAAAGAGTGAATTACTATGGCCAGCTCACTTGGTGTCTCGGCAACATAAGGAAGTGAGATTCTTAGACTCATGAGTGTTCTGTTTAATCATCTCCCAGAATGGCCTCATAGTCACGACTTTTCATGAACAGGAAGCAAGTCTCTTTTTGTGTGCAGTTTTTCTCTAACAAGTCAAAGCTAACAAACTTTCGGCATTTGGGAATATTTTTAGCAGTTGTTCTCCTGGCATTTCTGTATTGTAGAACATTCCTTGTTTATTTCCTCACTTGCTTATCATAGCCGTTGGTCCAGGATATCAGGTGTGCTTCAAATAGCTCCAATGTAATATATGGTGTTTCATATTTGTATTCATTGAGTTTCAGAACTTAATTACTGTTGGATTGTGATCTTGCTACACATTAGTCATCTCTTTCATGTCTCACACACAGCTACATACAGCTCTGGGTTTTCTCCCACTTGTTCCAGATAGAGACAGGCTGGCATTTAGGGAGCATTGGATTTGCTGACGTTGCCACTGGCATACAGCCCCCTCTATTTGGCTATGTAGCAATCTGTTAGAGGGCTGGAGGGGGTCGGCCCTCTTGGAGCAGCTCTGTCAGGTATATGGTAGGGGTTCAACCCCTAAGGACTGCATGGCATCCCTCTTATAGGCAGGTTGCTAAGGCAGCTAAGTCGGCCCACTTAGGGGCAGAGAGGTAGCCCTTTATAGGGTTGTGTTGCAGCCCTTGTAGGCTAGAGAGTGGGGTCGGCCCTAAAGGAGGTGGGTCGGCCCACCTTGCTGAGCTGGTTGGCCCCTAGAGTAGGGGGTCTGGCCCCCTTGTTGCAGCTGACTAGGGAAGGGGAGGCTGCCTATATACAGGCCCCCTTCCCACTAGTTTTCATCTCATTGTAGAGCATTGGTGCCTATCTATAGCAGAGGTTTTCCCCACCATTCTTGGGGGTTTTGTCCTGAGATCCCTTGCAGTCTTGTGTGCTTTCTCCTTTCCTTCTTAATTGTTTGTGTGAGAGGTTTGCTCTCTCTCTCTCTCTCTCTCTCTCTCTCTCTCTCTCTCTAGATCTGATGCACTTCTCACATGGTATCAGAGCCACAGTTGACTATACACCCGAGGAGTGGAGGAAGTGTGGAGCCAGCACACTCTGAGGTGTGCAAGGCCTGCTATTCGAAGGTGTTTGTGAGGAGGAGTGTGCGGAGGTGTGGACTCAATGAAGGCATGATTTTGAAGGGTTTTTTCAGATTCGAAAGGAGTAGTTCTTGAGGACCGAGATAGCAAAGGTGTGAAGGTACTTAGGCTCTTAGCCCCTTCATCATCTTCTTGAGCCCTCTCCTCTCCTTTCTTCCATCATTCCCATTCTCTACCTTCTTTCGGCATCCACTCTCTCTTCCAGTTCGATTTCCTCTTCACCTAGACATGTCTACTATGCCGAGATGGCGGAGAGCAAGGCAAAATTTCCAGTTTTGCCGATGCGGAAATCCAGACACAATTGATTGATCCTTGTGTACTATTAGATGCCCAATATTATTGGAGCATTGTAGAGAGAGAGGGCCTTGATTGTGGGTGTGCCCACCCCATGAGAGGCTAGTGTAGGCTGAGTGAGGGCTTTTGTTGGGTTGTGGGTGTGCCCGCCCCCTATGAGGGTAGGGCAGATCCTCCACTGTGGATCCATCTAGGCTTCGTGGGTGCCCCTACTGTGGTGCACTTTGCTGGGCAGTGTTTAGGGCTTGTGGCTGCCCCTGGAGCTACAGACCTGCCCTGTTAGTTGGCCCATAGGCAAGGGGTTCAGCCCCCAGCCACCCACAAACAACGAGCTAGCCTCCAGCCCTAGGAGCTGACTAGGCAGTCAACCTATTTCCAGGGCTACCTACCCTATAAAAGCCACCCTTCCCCATCATTTCACTCATCCAAAGCTTGCTGCAGCCTTCCGCTACAGGCAGCGCACCCAGAAGGAGTAGTAGAGAGAGTTCTCAGGCCGGTCTATACCAAGGAATGTAGTGGAAGGGTTGTGGAAATTGCTTCCTCCTCTACAACACGGCTGGAGGTGTCATTGGTACTCATGGTGTCTGAGAGGTTCATGGCTGTCCAAAGGACTGAGTACAACTGCAATAAATGGAGAAAATAGTACTATATGAAAAGTGGTGATCCTTCCTAGAGAAAACTACAATAACTGTATACAGGCTCTCTAGGTTTGCTCGTCTGTGTTGAGCTACATTCCCACTTCTACTATAACCCATGGGCCTCTATTCATTGACTACATACACTCCCTTCACATCCATAGGGATTGCATTCAAATCATCACAAGATGCTCCCAAAACTTTCTATGTTCAGCTCCTACAAATGAGAGAGCTCATTGGCAACCCTCTATGGCAAACCATGAACTAAAAGAGAAAAAAAAAAAGTGTGTTTTTTCTAGAAGGATCTTGGCCAATTACATTATGTGGAAAAACAACAGGATAGCTTGAGGAGGGGTTGTAGCCCCAAAGTGCATGAGAACAGGCCCCAATTTAATGCGTGCCCACTTCCATTGAGCTCTCTCGAGGTTTCCTCACACAAACACTTTATCTGTCTATGTGTCATAGTGCTTTCTTCCCATGTCCAAAATGATATGGATAGGCTTCCCATAATCTTTACTTAAAAATCGCTCAGTTGTAGGTTGTCTCTTCAGCTACATGTGGTTCAAGGCTTGAGCTTTATGCCTCCCATGGCTTGGTCTCTAGCTACGTAGGCTGGATCTACCCACAAGCCTTGTCTCAGCTTATAGCCACTCATAGACTTCCCTCTTTGTCTCCATTATGGTTGCTCCTAGAGCATATAACATCTCACAAGCTATCCCATGAGACTTGCCAAACCTTTCAAAGGTTATGCACTCTCTTGTTTAATGCCCACAAGCTTGAGCCATGAGCTTCAGTCTGCAAGGTTCTACATCTTGCTTTCCTTGCTGTCCATAGAAGTGTTTAATCTTGAGATGTAAATGCCTGGCATCTAGTGCTTAAGATATAGAAAGAAATGTGGCTTAAAACATAGTTGCAAGCAAACGTTTGCCACGGTTCAAACATTTAAAAACGTTTGCATCAGAAGGGTGGTTGAAATAAACACAATATGTTCTCTAATGGAATACTTGTTATTTTCCTAACTACTGATATTCTCCTATTGTTGAATACTCTTGAAATAAATCAGAATTTTTTAGGGGTTTTGAACAAAAGCAACAAATTTGCAGGCTCTAGAAAATTGAAGGTTTGCAAACCCGTTTTTTACAAATGTTTGCAAACGTTTGCCTCAGCATGCAAACGAGTATGTTGGCAACATGTGAAGCATTCCCAAATCACAAGATGTGCCATTCGTTGCACGCGGGTTGTAGGGAAACCAACACATCCAAGCACATCTTCTCAACAAAATATATTATTGTACATCCATCCAAGCGTAACTCATAATTTGAACACTTACGAAAAGAAATGTTATGAAGAACAGTGACTTTCAAATTCTCTGTATCTTGCCAAAAGAAACATGTGTTCTCCGGGCTACCTGGGTGGACCGGCCTAAGAACCAACTTGTGAAGCGTACGATGCCATCTTGCGAGGAATGAGTACTTTGGAAGACGTGGCACAAGCTAGACGTCAGCAATCAGGTTGGGAATTTGTTGCAATAGGGGACAGCCATGGAGAATTGATCATCGACTAGAGTGAAGCATGAACCATCTGTAGGCGAGTGGACAGCTGGGCGCACAGGAGAAACTCACGGCAGGAGATTGGAAGGAATCAAAAGTAGGGCTCGTGTAGGTGGATTGCTAGCTGGGCAGGATGAAATGTACTATAGAGGGAAGGGCTTCAATGGATGGACGGAAAAGGAAGAGTCGAAGGAGCAGGGAGTCTTCCTTTGGCGGGGAAACTTCTAAACTTTCCCCTCAAAAAATGAAATTTCCCCTCCCGACCTACTAATGTTCTCATGGGTCTACTAATGTTTAAATTCACGTTCTCGCAATCTTCGAATTTTTTGCATTGACAGTTTAATTTTGCAATCTAAATGTCTAACAACTTTAAATTTAAATTGAACTTCAATACAAGATGAAAATTTCAAAAGTAGTTTTTAAAAAAAAGACTTCCATTTGATATAGCATTATTAGTTACATAAGGTCTTTCAAGATAGTGTCTACATAAGCCAGAAAGGCTCAAAATGATAGATATAATAACTACGTGTAGCATCAACGAGAGGAAAAAAGGCGGTAGCCTTGGAACAGTAGAACTTGTAGAAAGGCTTTCATCAGGCGTATTGACAGATTCCTTCCCTTGGCGATGCTTTGGAGTATGTGGAGAACTCTCCACAATAATAGGATTAGTAACTTCGTTAAGACCCTCTGGCCTTCCACAGGCACTCAGCTTTACTGCAATCCATCCCCTTTCCTTGATAGGGTTTAGGTAGTTGGATACTAGGAGCCGGTTGTAGCACTAAAACTCTGCCCATGTAGGTGTAGGAGAGCCGCCTTAGTAGTTGAGTTAGAAGCTGAAGCATTGCCTCGGTTGGCTGTAGATATAGAGTAGGTTGTAGATAGATTTGTAGAAACTCTTTCTGTCTCACACACAAGAAGACTCATAGTAGGGATTCTTTGTGAATCAGACTCTCACCAAATCTCTAAGGCATGAACGAAAATCTCTTCTTCCTTGCTATAGCTTAGGAGCTGATTGAGGCTTGGAGGTCGAGTGGGCTTTTGATGCTTAGGTAGTTGGATACTAGGAGCTGGTTGTAGCACTAAAACTCTACCCATGTAGGTGTAGGAGAGCCGCCTTAGTAGTCGAGGTAGAAGCTGAAGCATTGCCTCGGCTGGCTGTAGATATAGGCTGTAGATATAGAGTAGGCTGTAGATAGATTTGTAGAAACTCTTTCTGTCTCACACACAAGAAGACTCGTAGTAGGGATTCTTTGTGAATCAGACTCTCATCAAATCTCTAAGGCATGAACGAAAATCTCTTCTTCCTCTCAGCAAAAAACTCTCAAAGAATGCTCTCAAATCTAAATGAACACTCAACTCATGAATCTCTCATGAAATGGATGGACATTTCTCTCTCAAGTTTCGAAAATTTTATCTCGCAACAATAAAGTGGAAGTTCTCTCAACGGAAGAGAACACTCGATCTCTTGATCTCCCAATCACTCTACCTCACTCTCTCATACAAATCGCAATGCCTCAACGGAAGGCAAGGGATCTCTGATACCATGACAAAACATGCCACTCTATCTCACTCTCTCATACGTATGTCAATGCTCATGCATGATGCATCGTGAAAAACTATGAAAAATCCATTCCAAGCCATACAAATGATATCGAATGGTCATGAAACTTTGCATAGGCCTTAAAATTCCCTACTTTAAGTCTTGTGAAAAGTATCATGCCCATAAAATACCATTTTCATGGCTAGAAGCATACCGATGCATGTTTTTCAACGCTCATTCATGATGCATGGTGAAAAACTAGGAACTATCCATTCCAAGCAATACAAATGACATCAAAAGGCCATGATACTTTGTAAGGACTTCAAATCTCCTATTTTAAGACTTCTATTAAGTATCATGCCCATATAATACCATTTGCATGGCTAGATTAACACTAATATAATACACACTGATGCACGTTTCTCAATGCTTATGCATGAGAAATATCCATGCTAAGACAAGCAAATAATATCCAATGGGCATGATACTTTGCAAAGGCTTGAACTTGCTAGTTTAAGGCTTGTGCAAAGACTAGTTACCCTTTTTAACTACCATTTTTGCAAAAAATATGGCAATTTGAGAAGCTGTTGCCATTTCATACATAAGAAATGGCAAAATTGGAAATTGTGTGCCATTTCCTATTGCCATTTCTACCTAGTTTTGTAGTAGTGCTTGTAGAAAATCAAAGAAATTTACAGAATTGTTGCGTGCAAAATACTGATTCTTCAAACTGAAATATAGAAATGACTATTGATATTCATGTAACATGCTAGTGTCCTATCCATTCTGTCCTATCCATTCATAATACTTATTTGTGTCAATCTAAGTTCTCACAACATTCCTCTCTTTTGATGCATGCTATCGATGCGAGGTGACATTGGGGTTCAACAGGGAAGATAGCCAAGTTGGATGCAAGATCAAAGGATGACATTTCATATTTTTACATTTCATATTTTTATGGTCCATGACATAATATTTTTGTGGTCCACGACATAATATTACGCGGGTTGCAACTAAGGATAAATTCTAAGCTCTTCAAGGTGTAATTTGCGAGGAGGATTGGGCCCTAATGGACTCTGTCTCATGTCTCGTGTTCATATTTTTCCTAACCTCCTTTCCCCCTTTAGGAAAACTTCATTAAACAGTAGGATCCAAGTTTCATTTAAAAGTAGCAATTATGTGTTCCATTAAAAAAATAATTCTAAAATATAGCGAGTGAGCACAAAATGAAAATATGTACCCAGGGCTAGGAAATATAGAGAGCCATGACCGGCAATAAGCAAATTTAATTTGTGACCATCTCTTAGGGTATTTTGCTATTCAAAAAAGCCATTTAAAGGGCCATGATTGCGCACTAGGTGCACTTTATGCAAGTTTTCTAAGAAGCTATAGGGCACTTGAACTTGCCATAGCAACAAACCAAAGAAGATTTTTCTAAATCTCAAAAGCAAAGTGAGAAAATTTAGGAAATGGCCATATAGGCCAAATACATAGGCAATGGGTATTTCTTACTGCAATAAATTTCACCTTGTTATATGCATTGAATCAATGCAATCAACAAGGTGAATACTAATTAGCCAAATGAAATATTTTATTCTTATGATAATATATATTCTTTTGGCACGTTAAGAAGCAATATACCATTCCCGCAATACCAATCCAGAGGGGCACAACATCAAGGTGATGCCCATCAACTCTTTAATTACAAATTGGATTAAATAGGGGCTACCTGCATTGAAGTAACCTAGAGGTTTTCCAACTACATTGACGTGGAGTTTGTCCCTAGATTTCTCTTCGAAAATCAAAGAGTGCATGACATTTTGATATCCCACTTTGCTATACAAATAGAACACATGGTCAAAGAGGTGGAGAGCATCAATGTGGCAACATGAAGGTAAATTATATGCTATAGTTATGTAAAGAAACTAGTAAAGGGATTACCACGGCTTTCTTAGTAAACAACAAAAGTGCTCTCTTCATCTATACTATTTCTTAAGGAGGGAGGGAGGCAAGAATGTCCCACGTGTCGTGTGGAGAGGGAGTTGCAAGAATGTGCCACGTGTCATGTGGAGAGGGAGTTGAAGGGGAGCTTGGGAAGAAGTAGAAAGGAGGTTTCGATAGGACAAGGCACATTTTGAAATTTGAATTTGGCGCTCTTTCTTCTCGGTTGACCACCTGCCCTCCATTGCCTTGCAGCCCACGACTCCTACAAGAGAAAGGCTTTAGTGATTTCTCCCCTTTGCCCAGTTAATCTGCCATAGCCACCAGCTCCCTTGCATTCAATTTGCCATGAACTTTCTGCAAGGCTGAGAGACTCCTCACCCCACAAGCAAGACATGAACGAC